>NC_086325.1:163812930-164152305 GCF_036172605.1 Pelobates fuscus
TTAATTACCTGGGATTCAAATGGAATTTCTAAATGCTAGGGCAAAATAGCCCAATTTTTTCTTGTGCACCTATGTTGGCATGCAATTAATATTGGATTTGTGATTACCCCTGCCTGAGCCTAGACAAGCCAGCAGCATGTTCTGTTTTGTTGCATCTTGACTATAAGGGTGAGATTACAAGAGCACAGTACTCAGTCCTTGGGTTTTTACGTCCAAGATGCATTATTTTGCACTTATTCACATTAAATATCAGTTGCCACAACTCTGACCATTTTTCTAGTGTACCTAAATCATTTGCCATTTGGCTTATCCCTCGCGGGACATCAACCCTGTTACATATCTTAGTATCATCAGCAAAAATACATACCTTACCATCAAGACCTTCTGCAATTTCACTAATAAAAATATTAAAGAGAATGGGTCCAAGTACAGATCCATGAGGTACCCCACTGGTGACAATCCCAAGCTTCGAATATACTCCATTGACTACACTCCATTGCCTGTCACTTAGCCACTGCCTTACCCATTCAACAATATTGAAATCCAAACTTATAGATTGCAATTTATTGATAAGCCTTCTGTGTGCAACAGTGTCAAAAGCCTTACTGAAATCTAGGTAAGCAATGTCTACTGCACCACCCTGATCTATAATTTTAGTTACCCAATCAAAAAAATCAATAAGATTAGTTTGGCATGATCTCCCTGAAGTAAACCCATGTTGTCTTTGATCTTGAAATCCATTTGTTTTTAGATGTCGAACAATCCTATCCTTTAACATGGTTTCCATCACTTTCCCCACTACTGAAGTAAGGCTTACTGGCCTATAGTTGCCCGACTCCTCCCTACTACCTTTCTTGTGAATGGGCACAACATTCGCCAACTTCCAATCTTCTGGGACTACTCCTGTTATCAATGATTGGTTAAATAAATCTGTTAATGGTTTTGCCAGTACACCACTAAGCTCTTTTAATAACTTTGCGTGTATTCCATCAGGTCCCATTGACTTATTTGTCTTTACTTTTGACAGTTGAAATAGAACCTCTTCCTCTGTAAACTCACATGTAATAAATGACTCATTTGTCCTTTTTCCTAACTGAGGTCCCTTTCCTCTATAGTGTCTATATTGTCTATATTAAAATGTTTTTTTTTTCTATAATCATATTAATATTAGACTTTTTTAAGGAATTGAATTAATCTTATATGAGAACCTGCCTTTCTCCTTTCTCTTTTAGTGGTCCTCCTCCCTCTCTCCCCCCTTCGCCCCCCCGCTTAATGTTCCTCTCTCCCCCTTCTAGTGTTCCTCTCCCCTCCCTCTTTTTTAGTGTTCTTTCCTCCCTCCTCCCCAGTCCCATAATGTTTCCCCCCACTCTGTCCCATAGTGTTCTTCCCCACTCCCCTGTCCCATAGTGTTCTTCCCCACTCCCCTGTCCCATAGTGTTCTTTTCTCCTATCCCCGTCCCATAGTGTTCTTTTCTCCCCTCACCTGTCCCAGTGTTCTTCCCCCCCTCTTCTGTCCCATAATGTCCCCCCCCTCCTGTCCCATAGTGTTCTTTTCTCTCCCCCTCCCCTGTCCCATAGTGTTATTCCACCCCCGTCCCATAGTGTTCTTTTCTCCTATCCCCTGTCCCATAGTGTTCTTCCCCACTCCCCTGTCTCATAGTGTTCTTTTCTCCCCTCACCTGTCCCAGTGTTCTTCCCCCCCTCTTCTGTCCCATAATGTTCTCCCCCCCTGTCCCATAGTGTTCTTTTCTCCCCTCACCTGTCCCAGTGTTCTTCCCCCCCTCTTCTGTCCCATAATGTTCTCCCCCCCGTCCCATAGTGTTCTTTTCTCCCCTCACCTGTCCCAGTGTTCTTCCCCCCCTCTTCTGTCCCATAATGTTCTCCCCCCTGTCCCATAGTGTTCTTTTCTCTCCCCCTCCCCTGTCCCATAGTGTTATTCCACCCCCCCATCCCATAGTGTTCTTTCCCCCCTCCCAGTCAAATAGTGTTCTTTCTCCCCTGTCCCATAGTGTTCTTTCTCCCCTGTCCCAAGTGCAGTATTCTTGACTTTTCATTACTATCTTTCATTGTGATATATAATCATCTGAATTGTTAATGCAAGCATGTCTGTTAAACTATGCACTACAAAAAAATAAAAAATATATTTAAAAAAAAAAAAAACGGGAAACAGGGATAGGGCCATTTTCGGCCAAAAAATTCGGCAGCTGAAATTTCTGTAAATCCTTAGAAATTACTAATTTAGAATAAAATGATTCTTTATTGAGACATATTTAAAGAAGATTAAAGTAGCAAACACCCCAATCAGTAAAAAATATATATAGATTTATTTTAAATATAAAATTAAAGCATTTGTTCTGCATTGGGCTTGATCTTGGACATGAAACCTGTTTCCAAACCCATTTCCTGTATTTATGATCAGCTGAATCATTTATGTATACATGGTTGAAGTTTAACACATTTTTGTCCTGTTATTATGTAAGCTTTAATAGCTCTATGTTTGGCTTTATTCTATTCCATTTCGCTGATATTTTTCTACTAAATTATCATTTGCTGAAAGTGTAATATTTCCAGGAATTTTACTTTTTTGGTTTACATGCTTGTTATTTGCTCATTAGACGTGAACTATTTCATTTGTGTTCTTTAATATTACGTATCACTCTCACCTTTCTCCTTTGAGTTCACAGGCAAACATTGCAGAATCTGACCAGTCTATGGCATCTGGGTCATTTCTTAACCATTTCTCTGTTTCGATCTTACAGGCTTCCGACGATTCTAGTGTGATAATTTCTTTGAAGTAATCGGCTGCCGACATCAGAAAACACATGGATGGACCAATGGAAAAATCCATCAGAGTATCTCCTTTCACAATATCTGCAGAAGGTATACATAAACAAATGCAGACTATTTAGTATATTCTACATATATAACAAACTTGGTTCATTGAATAATGTTTTTGTTTCTCATTCTGTTCCTATTCCACCATAGCTTCCCTTCTTACAAGGACATTATAGGCACTGTAACTGCTTTTTCTCTATGAATCGGTTATAGTTTCTGCCATTCTTCCATTGATTGTTAAATAAATTTTAATGTTTTAGTTCTAAACGAAAGTCCCCCGAAGCCTGTCCCCTCTGTACTGCTTGGATTATTTAAGTAGCATTAGCTTGAGTAGCAAAGGGCAGTTGTGATTAGATGAGAGTGTCAGCTCAATAGTTTCAGCAAATCTCCGTGCTGATTGGCTAGAAGGACTGATTGGCTAGAAGGACTGATTGGCTAAAAGGAATGATTGGCTAGAAGGAAGTGTGTCATCTGCCTTAGCCATACTTGGCTGAGAGCAATCTGTTGATAGTTTCTGCAACTTTCTTTTCACAAAACATCCTGACTGAAAGTAATCTCTGTAGCTCAGAGAATGGCCTATCAGTGTGGAATAAACCTTCATAATTAATTCTTGTTGAATGTAAGATTTTCTTTCATTGATATCAAACTACTGTTTATGTGATCCATAACTGGTCTCATTATAATCCTCAATGATAACATCATACATACCAGAGGAGAAAAAATCAAATAGTGTTTTCATTGGATATTCCACAAAATTTCTTCTGAAATCAGAATGTACCTCAGCTGAAGCATATGTTCTTACGAGAAGACACGGGTCAAGTTCTTCTTCGTGATAATGTTTACGTGTATCAAATGCCATATTTGAACCTCACAATGATATCTAAAAAAAACAAATATATATTCTGTATAAACTCACCCTGCAGAACCTTTATCTGCTAAAAAACTGAACAGTTTGAATTGTTATAAATCAACTTTGTGTTTCAAAATGTTACATCATTTTTGTCAATTTATGTGTGTATGTATAAGTCATGTGTGTAACGTGCAATGTTTTTACAAGTGTAACTCATAATGTGTCAGCATGTTTGTATGATCTGTCATGTGTCAGAGTCTGTGGGACTTGTATTAGTGTATATATGTCTTCTGATAAATATGTGATTTGCTATCTCTATTTTTAATGAATTTACATGTATGTGCATGTGACTTAGATACGCCTGCACTGGACTTTGGGCAAACCGGACAAATTCCAGATGGGTCACGATGACCATGGACCAAGGCCAAGGGGAGATCAAAGGATGCTGGTCAACCACTAATTTAATTGTGATCCAAAGATGGATTTGTAATGCTGCCTAGGCATGATACAAATAGAGATACATACAATAGCGGATAATGACACTAATATTGTGCCAAACGAAATAGTATACTAGTTCACTATAGTACTAGTGAATCAATCACTGAAATATTAACAAACAAAAACAAATAGTGTAAAACATAATGTGAAAGCACACTCAACCCTATATAAAATGTTACCCTTCTATCAGAGATAATACATGGACCAATCTATAAAAGAAAACACAATGCAAAGTTTGCAGCGTAATATGTGTGGTAAAGTGCTTCACACCACACACAGTATAACACTAGCAATGTCAAATCAACAATGCTCCAATCAATAATATTTATGCCTCCTTGGCCGTCACATTGTGCTCAGCAATGAAATGGAATTCATGATAAAACTTACTATGCAAATATTAAGAAGCTCTATCATAAAAAAGGTTGTCTACGTAATGTTCGGGAAATGTAATTGTTAAGCTAAGTGCCTGGCTCCATTTTATAGCATTTGGTTTGACATGTTTGGGCAATTTGTTTGATTGTAGGTAGTCTTTCAGGTTAATTAATGGATGGGGTCTTGTCTGATGGTGTTGATCTAAAATATATTCCAACTCTCCGCACTGATGTAGAAGTTGGGGTGATGCAAATTGGTACCAATCAAACTGGAAAAAGCATAGTGAGGTCATAAAATCTATTATTAACGTATGTACAGATTGAGAGGTAAGGATCTATGGATCATGACCTGAGTTCCCCCACCACCAGAAGCAAGCCCCATTGCAAAGTATGGGATGTAAAAGCTCCCCATTGTCATGGTTGGAAAAATGTGTGGGGTGGTTTATGAGGCATCCTCTCCATCAAGGAACCTCAACCCAAATTACATCTACACCTCAACGTTAAACATTTAAGTATATGGTGCACTTTAAATATAGATTAAGTGTGTAGAACAGTCACAATCATGTATTTCTAAAATTCTAGTGATGCGCACCTCAAAGTACAGTGTAAAGAACAGTAGAAAAAATATCAATTGAAAAACGCAATACACAAATTGCTAATTATGCATTCGTTAGTATGAAGAAATTATTATGCACAATATTCAGTTTGCATATCAGGTTGTTTGGTAATATAAAGAACATTATAATAAACTGCTCAATGGTAGGAAACCTGGGATTCAGGTGGGTGCTTCAAGGATCTGTGGTTGAGAAAACTCTGTTTAAAGTAGAGTTCTTCTATCAAGGGCAGTCTCTGCAAAAGGTAGAGTTCTTTAGAAGAAGGTGAAGGTTATCAAAACTTCTCTTGTTGGAATCATGTTGTAGAACTGGTGGTCACTCGGTTCTTCCTTGCGGAAACATGCTTCAGTGAGTTCATGGATTTAGTGGTTCGTTTTGTTAAGGGAGCAGATACTCAAGCTGTTGTCTGATTTTTTATTGAGTACGTGGAATTTGTTGTGTTTCTGAAGCAAGTCAGAAAGGGTAAACCCATGCATAACGGTGTCTAGAATAGTTGGGCGCCTGTTTCTAGGGCTCTTTTTTTTCAATGTGCTTGGGGCAAGGTCCTGATAAAATGGAACCATTGTGCCCTCATTCTGAGGTGGTGACTCTCTTTTATATGAAAAAAATGCATTTGCATTATTACATCCCCATGCTGCTTGGGATCATGGGATGCAGAGCTCTGTGTATCCTATCCAGTAGGAGGTCTTAAAGGGCAGCCTTATGTGAGATGATTACTCCAATTACTTCATCCATTTTGCATTCTATCTCCTGGGTGCGATTTGTGAGGACAGTCAGGCCTTATTTAAGAGGGTTTAAGTGCTTACAGGATCTTTCTGCCATGTGGATTTTATTCAATTGAGGAAGTCCTGTAGTAGGGAATTTGGAGACTGTAGTAGTGATAGGGTCTAGGGGGGGGGGGGGTAGGGACTGCTCATTGATTGTAAGGGCGGAATTTGGAGACTGTAGTAGTGATAGGGTCTAGAGTGGGGGGATAGGGACTGCTCATTGATCGTAAGGGCGGAATTTGGAGACTGTAGTAGTGATAGGGTCTAGAGTGGGGGGATAGGGACTGCTCATTGATCGTAAGGGCGGAATTTGGAGACTGTAGTAGTGATAGGGTCTAGAGTGGGGGGATAGGGACTGCTCTTTGATCGTAAGAGCTACCATTGGGTTAAGATATTTTAGTAGGGAGCTAGAGGCTGTAGTAAGGGGGTAGGGGCTGTAGTGGGTGCAATTGGGGGGGCAGGGGACTGTAGTTGGCGATAGGAGCTACATTTAGAGGGTAGGGGCTGTAGTGGGGGATAGGGTCTGCAATAGGAATAAGAGACTGTAGTGGGGGAATGCTGTTTGATTAAAAGGATTGCAGAAGTGGGTTTAGGGTCTTTAGTGCTGAGTTAGGGGCAGACGTAGGGAGTCCTGGGCTGTAGTAGGGGGTTAGGGCTGTAGTAGGGTATGTGGCTGCAAATGTGGGGTTAGTGCCTATAGTAGGGGAGATAGTGATCTAGTTGGGGTATAGGTGCTGTAATGAGGTATAGGGGGTGCAGTGGGGGGTTAGAGCTGTAGTGTGATAAGGGGCAGGTCTTAACATGAGGGGTGGGCCCTAATGCTGGGGCAGAGCCTAATGCTCTACTCCTTTCTGATATGCCCGTATACACGTTACACCCCGTGCACCTGGCCAGGATCGGCTCTGCCCACACACACTACAGCCGCATCCCCCACACACGACACACTCACAGATTAAAACACAGTATATTATAAGCAGCAATATGGACATACATATATACACATACAGTTGTCAAAATTTAATATATGTTTAGAATTCTGTGCCCACGGGCACCTGGCATGTAAATCCAACCAAGCATACTACAATTTCCATCTATCATACATACTCTATAGTCCCTATCCCCTTCACGTTCTACAACCCTTTTCCCCCACCCACCTGTATGTACAATAGCCAATATCACCTCTGCACACACTCTACAGCCTCTATCCTCCACACATGCAACAACTCTTCTACCACCCCACACACACTACACCACAAACATCCCTCTCTACACACATATTACACTGCATACAACTCCATCTATAAACACAAAATGCCGTAATCAGCTTCCAAATATATACAACACCACAGGCAGCCTCCATACACAACAAACAACAACAAAGTCTCACTTTTGGAAATGGTGTTGTGTGTTCTGTATGAAGGCAATCCCATCCTCCATTTTGCTTACTTTGGGCCAGGGAGGAAGGAATTCGTTCCCATTGTGGCCCAGTAGGTGGTTCATGTGGTCTGTACCTCTAGTGGTGCTTGCTGCTCCCTCCAGTCCAGAATTGCAGAAAACATCAGTGCTTTGCAGAAAGTAATCCATGCAGCTCTCAAATATACTTGTAGAGCAATTCATGTGGTCTGCCCCAGCTGGTGTTGCAGACCACAAGCTGCCTGAGCCCCTATGCGTTAACCCATGGCCATTGCAGTCTTGCATTCAAGCATCATGGGTCACAAAACACAAAGACACACATCACAAGTAACTCACACACCAAAATAACAGCTCAAACATCACAAATCACACAAACTATAATACATCTATGGGCCAGACTGGGTCAAAAATCCAGCCTGGGCATTTAAAGGCAGATCAGAGAAGAGGGTTCTTGGCCAAAGAGCGGGCATAGTATGTCATCAACAGTGATAACAAAAATACATGAAAAGAAAACAATATTTTAATATAATTACACAACTAGGTGCAATCCACATAAGCACTCTCTCAAGTGCTCCAAACAAACTTATATATACAAGAGATCGGAATGCACACTACAACAGCTACAAATTAAATTTAAAAATACAGAAAATGTTTACAGTACAACAAGATAAATAGACAAAGCAAAAAAGGCAAAATTCTTAATACGAAAGTGATTACCCATCGATTACGAAGGTAGCCATGAAGGTGACAAAATGTTTAGGGGTATTGGTGACTCGTGTTTCTGTCTTGTTAGGCTTGTGGAATTGGGTAATTACTGTTGTATTAATTTGCCTTTTTTGCTTTGTCAATTTATCTTGTGTATTGTTAACATTATTTGTTTGGATAATGGATTTATAAGTTTAATGTGTAGCTGTTTCAGTGTGCAGTCTGATCTCTTGTGTGACATTCTGTCCTCAAACTAATATGGTGATCAAGTATGCCTTTTTTACAGGGGGATAAGCTTTAACCTTTGATATGGTAATTAGGTCATTCAATACCTTTACAAGTCAGGAAAGAGATTACCACTTCCCCCTATCTCCATTCCTCCCTGTTCCTTCTTGGCTGTGCTACTGAGCAGACACATGAGCAGACATGGGCTCATTTGTATCATGGTGAACTGTGAGTGGGATCTAATGACTTTATAAGGTTTAGTTGTTATTGTCAGTTAGTTAGATTGTGGTGGTTGTTGTTGTTGTTGTTGTTTTAGTTAGTTAGAGAGTGTGTGATTATTTGTATGTTGTTGTTGTTTTGTCTCTGAATAAAAATTTGCTAAAGTAGACGGACCAGAGTTTATATGTGTATGCGTACATAGTTTATAGAGTTTGGTAATACACCACATCTTCTATGTCATCAACAATGACACATGCTCCTTCAAAATGAGCATGACAGTTCAGTACTAATCCTGGTCGGCCCACGTGCAGACCTCTCGCATATGTTGCTCACTAATAGAGACAACAGAATCACCAGTCACCAGCAAATGCAGAGCAAATGTCCCATTAATTTGGCTTTGTTGTGCTTAGAAAACAAAGCTAATTTTCTCCATGCTAAACCTCTTTAGCAGGACTCACAGCCCCGTCTCTAGTCTCTTTCCCTCATGTTTGTCTGCTTTGACTTTAAAAGTCTAGACCGATTTTTGTCTGATTATGTCTATGTGTATTATACTTATAAAATAGATGTAAAATAGCAGATGCTATTAGTATCTTGTAATACCTTTTTCATTGAATTAACAGAGTTTTAGGAAGGACAAGCCTTCAGGAGAACCTCCCTTTCTTAAGTATAAAGCATTTCTCAAAGCACTGACGCTTTCTGCAGTTCTTGAGAAAGGGAGATTGTCTTGACAGCTTGTAATACCAACATTCAGTTAATCCTTTATATATATATATATATATATATATATATATATATAGACAGAGAGAGAAACATAGAGAGAGAAATCCCTTTTTTCACATTTCATTTCACAAACACCGGATGTGATAGCTGACCTCATAATGATGTATCTTAAAAATTTAGCCCGGAATGCATAGAATCTTACCAACTCGTCTCAAGCTTCTGATGGCCCAGAACCACAACAAGAGCAGGTATTCTACAGAGACAGAACTCAGTGGCCAGTGGGTTACAGGATTAAATATATAGAATGTGAAATACCCTATTAAACTCCAAGCAACACCTTGCCACTAATCATGTTAGGTATATATAACAATCAGGAAACAAGCTTAATAAATATTCATATGCTTCACTTAGTTTGGCTTACAAACATTTAGGTGTCAGGTGCTTTCTGTCATCTGTTATTCTGTAGCTACATAGACAATCTGTTTTTAATGTGAGAAGGAGATATATCATCATTGACCAATATTTGACATCACCTTAATCAAAAAAGAGAAATTAAATTATCAAGTAACTATTGAGCCAAGGTTAGTTATTACCATTTATACTGTAAACTGTAGACGAAAACATATGGGCATCACTAGTTGTCATTTGTCCCCTTAGTCGCAAAAAAAATAAAAAAATATTACAATTCATTAGACTCAACAGAAATGTATCACATAAATCATGCATAGAGAGCCGACCCTAAAATTAAAAGAACCATTTACAAGTATGAACCAGAGAGTATAAATAGAGATGCAAAATATATTGTACACAAATAGGAATGAACTACTGAGATATATCAACAGACTGTTAGGAAATACCTGTTGTTCTTGATTTCAGTGGTAATAATAGGGAATTTTTTTCATTTAAAAAAGATAATACATTTAGAGTGTTCAAAAATGTTAAAGAATTAACGGAACACTATAGGGTCAGGAACAGAAACATTTATTCCTGACCCTATAATGTTAAAATCACTATCTACCCCCACTTGCCCTCCCAAATATAGTAAAATATTACCCTACTCTCAGACTCCGCCCTGATCTGACTCCTTGGCTGACATAATCAGAAGTAATGATCTCAGCTAATCTGGCTGAGGTTGTCAAGGTGGTGCTGAGGGTGGAGCCAAATACCGCCCTGGCTAATCGGCATCTCCTCATAAAGATGAATTAAATCAATGCATATCTTTGGGGAAAGTTCAGCATTTTCATGCAGAGTATGGAGATGCTGAACGTCTAACCCAGGAAGCCCCTCTAATGGCCGTCTGAGGAGTCGCCACTGGAGTTGTCCCTAGGGAGTAATGTAAACACTCCCTTTGCTCTATAGTAATATTAAGCTGCGACACAATGTACCTATATTCATTTTGTGTAATTACTTTATCCGTTAAGCCTCCTTGTACCAATAGCTGTAATTCCCTCAGGAATCCTGTGGTAGGATCTTCTTTTAGGGTCTGATAAGCCTTATCATCTGATAGATGTTTCATACACATATTAATGTATTGGTCTCTCTGCATGAGGACTATATTCCCTCCTTTATCAGAGGATTTTATCACAATTTCTGTCTCTAATTGTAGTTCTTGTAAGGCTAAACTTTCCTCAAATTTCAAGTTGGAAGTTTGACACTGTTGGGTTCTTTGACACTCTAAATCACTGGTACACATTTGAACAAATAAATCTATACATGGGAATTCTTTAAGGTTCGGAGTAAACCAACAAAGAGGTTTACAGTCTGTAAGGGAATCTGATAGTTCCTGTTCAGAATACAGGTCTGTAAGGAGGTTGTATATTTCATTATCCTCTGATGTAAGACCTAATTCCCTCAGATTCTTTAGATTTCTCTTTTCATGAAAGGCATGAAGGGCCAATTTCTGACCAAATTGGTTTACATCCTTGGCCCAGTTGAACCTATTTCTAGAGGGTGTAGGAACAAATGATAGCCCTTTTTGTAGAAGTGAGATATGTCTTGGTTTGAGAACAAAGTTGGATAAATTGATTATTTTGTTATCTTCCAATTTATCCACTATTGGAAGTTGGACTGATGTATTTTGTACCCCCACTTTTTCCTGTCTCTGAGTCGTGCTCTTTGTGGTTGGCGCCATTCCTGATCTAAAAAAGTCGAGGAGGACTGAGATGAACCTGAGGGGTCTTCTTGTCTAGAGTTAGAATCTGGGGTTGAACCAAAGGGAGGGGGATCTGAGAAGGAAATGTTCCTATCTGTGTTTCTCAAGATGCCTCTAGTTTGGGCTGTAGATGTATATTGTGTCTTTTTGGGAGGTGGTCTTTTATTATATCGAGATCTTGTTTCTGATTCAGACCATTCTGTTTCATCAGAGGAGGAAAAACCCTTATTCCCCAGTTTGTTGTTTCTAAAACTATGTTTAGTTTTAGTTTTATTTTTAAAGATATTTCCTTCCTGGAAATCCTTAAAATCCCTCTGGAATTTATAATGTTTTTTTTGTCTTATATTCCTCTTAAAATTCTCCAAGTTCTTTTCTAACTTTGTTTCCATAGCTATAAAGTTTGGTTCTTTTTCAAATATTTTGATTTTTTTAATCTCCGTATCCAAATCCCCATTGGTCTTTTCTAAGTTCTCTTGTTCCAATTTAATTAAGAATTGCATTATCCTTGCCGAACAGTCTAGCAGAATGGAGTTCGGGATATTTAAATGACGGCTATTCACTTATCCGGTTCCCTTGAAAAGCCGACTCTCGGCGAAACGCGCGTCGGGACTAGTGCGGCAGAGGGTGTGGGAGGCAGACAGGGACGACTCTGAAACAGATTGCTAGACTCGAACAGCCACCCCTCTGCTCCATTTTATTTTATTTCAGACGCATCAGACGCGAAGCTAGATTAGATGTTTTCTAATGTTAGTCTTTAGGTAGCGATTAGTGATGGAAGGAATTTAATTTATTTTTGGTGATACTGGGAAACGGGAGTGGGGAGACAACGCTGGGCAATTGGGCTCTACCCTGTATTTAACCCTGTCTTTCCCTTATTACCAGTGCCAGGATCCTAATAGGCACGATTCTATTTATCTCATCTTTCCTTTCCCTCTCCTTTGTTACTATCTTACTTTTAGTTTAACATAGCGATTGTGCTATTTAGATACATTGTGACTGAATCAATATTGGTTTTAAACTATCAATTAAAGGTTATATTTTATTACAGTATGGATTGCTACCTATGTACCAGCAGACTGTGGGTTTAATATCTGGATTCTATGTACCCTACAGTTTTACTTGTACTTTTTCTCCACTATTATTGCAAAGAATCATCTGTTCACTGGGAGCTTACCATCCAGATCATGTCAGCACAGTGTGGGAAACTTCCCTCTCCCATGGAGCTTTTCAAACCCAGAGCCAGGGGTTATGGAGCTCTGGTCCGTGTGATTTCTCCCCATTACCCCTTTGTGTACATTAAAAATCCAAAATCCAAAAGGTGCAGGTGTGCAATGTTATTTGGAAAAATAGCAATCAGAGAAATATACTTGAACAGATAGTATGAGAAATCTACCAATATATACACACACGTATATACAGAAATAAAAACAAGATCAGAGAGCAGCTGAAGCATGCATAAAACACCAAGTGGTCAGGCAAAATATATACAATATATATACAATATAATGTGAACAGCAAATTTATACTTGCACTTGTACTTGTACACAGGAACAGCTTAATCTAAAATACATAAAAACAAGAACCTAGTGCAATATTGTAAAACAGTCTTTTGCAGGGTATATGTAAAAATATAAAACTCACAATTGTGGAGTGGTTGAAGTACCACTCCAAACTATCAGGCTCTGGGAGGATCAGCCCCTGGAGAACGTAAGATCCAAGTGCAGTTTGCTTGATGAACTCACTCTCAGCCGAATAGTTGAAGTATACAAAAATATTTATTTAATTTTCAAATAAACAAATATATCAAATAATTAAAAAAGTGGTGTATGAGTAGATCAAATATAGTCCTGGGTATCAGTGAATAAACCATACAAGTCCTATTACACTGTGTATTCCAGCTGATAACAGACTCTCCATCCGCATGTAGTGACTTCTGGGTTCGGCGTGCTACATGTTTCGCCCCGCCTCTCGGGGCTTTCTCAAGCATAAGTGAGTTCAGTTGGGCGTGTGTTTTATACCTTCTCTAATCAATCGAAGGTGTGTCTACCTCCAAAGTATAAGTCCACATGGCATAGAAGGCGGAATTATAGAGAACAGATGACGACATGAAAAGCACCAATAAAAGAAAAGGCAATCAGAATTACATGGAGTAAAAACAAGGGCATATCGCCTAAACACAGTATATCAATAGAAATATAATGTCTAAAAAAACTCCAAATTATACATTACACTCTCCAGATTGTCTTCACAATATTGTGTTTTTTCTGTTATCTATAGATTAATTTTGTCATCAGTTCAAGCAAGCTTTTTGTGGTAATATTATTATCTGTGTATACATTTTTGTGTCACGGTGGTACAGTGCAGCTGAACTGAGTACCTCATCACCTCTACAGCACTTATACACTTTTGGTTCCTTGTATTTGGTCTGGTGTCTATAGCATGTCCATGCAGGCCTAGCATTTGAAATATTGCCTTCTCAGAGAAAAGGCAGTGTTTAAAAAGCTGCCGTGTAACACCTCTAGAGGTTATCACTCAGACAGCCACTAGAGGGAGTTCCTCGGTTAGGTCATGCAATCTTTGCAGGACCTACATTCAGCATCATCATGCTCTGCATTACTTCAATGCATCTCTATAAAGGAATGCTGATTGGCGCAGTGTTTGTGCATGCACCCTATCCTCTCAATGCTTTCCTGTGGAAAATCATTGGATTGGCTAAGATCATCAAGACTGGTCATCTCAGCTAAGGAAGAAGGGTAGCAGAGTGGAGACCAGCATGATGATGTGATTGGAGGGGGACTGGGACCTTAAACAAAGAACAGGTCACATGTTTGTATTCCTAACACTATCGTGTTCTTTTCAAGTAAACATTCTACAAGGCTCTATGCTTCATGTGCTGCATGAAAAAGTGATATTGTCTACCGTATGTGAAGATATGGTGGATCTGGCAAGCTTATATCAGTTCCATAGTCACCACCATTTATTGAGTTTCTATGGAAGCATTAGATGTGATTACTGAAGGGTTAGGATAGCAGATCATCAGTTATTAATCAAGGGCATAGTACGGCTGGCGGATAATCAATTTTGACAGATAACTGATATCTCTTAAACTTGTCCATTGATGGAAGGAATGAGGACCATTCACTAACGGACCTTTTTCAAAGCATTAGCACTATTATGAAACGGAGTGTAAATTGTCTGAATAATTAAGAAGAGAGATAATAAATCACCGGATAAGCTGACTACTGTATTTTGAGGAGTGTCAGGATCAGTTTATTTAAAAGGATTCATGTATGTAAATAGACGTCACATTCTACACATCAATAACTATGGTGAGTTCAGCAGTACGTGCTATCCTATTTTCGTACATTCCAATGGATTATCTCAGAATGTGTTTCATAATTGCACATTGCATGCACAGGTGTATTACATCTTTGATGGTGTCCCCTGCAAAAAATAACTCATAGGCTCCAAAGGTTTTCCTGATAAACTGCATATGCCTTCACACTATATGATACCTCCCAACAGTCCTACATTTGACAGGGCAGTCCTGATTTGGGGCTCTTGTCCCAACATCCTGAGCTTCCTTCCTGGTGTCTCATTTCTGGTGTTCAAAAGGTCAGTCTCCACAACAACTACAACTTCCATGATGCTTTGTCACTCTGAATTCAGGCAAAGCATCATGGTAGCATTTGTTTTGCAACATCTGAGAATCTACCACTGGTCTAATTCATTGGACATGCTGGGTGCCTAAAAGATAGATTAAAAAAATGTTTTGCATTTCTTGGTGTAAATCTAGAAATGCATAGCCACAATATTTCTGACACACAATCGCACATAAATACACATCAATCTTTTAATTAAAAAAACAAACAGAAGTAGACGCTCACTATAATAGAGAGGTGGCAGTGGTCTAAAAAAGGTGTCCCAAAACCTTACAGAGAGTAAAACACACAGCAATAAATAAAGAAAATTGTGCTCAATAAAAAGGTGAATTAAAAATATCTTAACACCCATTAACAGTGATAGAAACACAATACGTACAAGTAGATATTGAGGTATCTGTGTTTGAAATCAGCAGCAAAAATCTAAAAAAGATAAAGAAAACAACCAATAGTGCAATATAGCCAAGCACAAGTGTGTTAATAAGAATCTTGTACGTATTATGTTTCTAGCAATTTTAAGGGGTGTAAAGATATTTTTATTTCACCTTTTTATTAGGCAATGTTTTATATATATACTATATTACTATACTAAAAATTAAAATAACTAAATACATTTAAATAACTATATATATATATATATATATATATATATATATATATATATATATATATATATAGTTATTTAAATGTATTTAGTTATTTTAATTTAATATCTATTTAGTTATTTTTAATTATTTTTCTGTTATTGGACACATCTAAACATTTTTTGTCTATATTTTCTCAGTTTCTCTAATGCTGTATACACACTAAAACTTAAAGGGACACCCAGACCAATTAATTTAAATGAAGGAGTCTGGGTGCAGTGTCCAGTATAAGCCAGACTTCATTATTCAATAGAGAGCATTCTCTTTTCATAGAGAGCATTTGATTGGCTCAGCACAGCAATTTGCCTCACATACGCCCTTATGGGAGGGCATTGGATTGGGTGAGATCATCAAGATTGATGATCTCAGCTATGGTGGTGGAGCAGACGCATCAAGACTAGCATGTTGTGGGATATAATGTAAGTAAACTTTAAAATATCATCTTTCAAACTATTTTAAACACTCACAAAGGTGAGGTGGGGCACCTGAATAGAGAATAGAACACTATAGCATTGGCAATACATGTTTGTACTCCTAACCCTACAGTGTTCCCTTAAATACTTATTACATTGTTACATAGTTACACAGCTGAAAAGAGACTTGAGTCCATCAAGTTCAGCCTTCCTCACATTTGTTTTTTTTTTCTGTTGATCCAAAAGAAGGCAAAACACCCAGTTTGAAGCACTTCCAATTTTGCAACAAACTACGAAAAAAATCCTTCTTGACCTCAGAATGGCACTAAGATTTATCCTTGGATCAAGAAGCTATTACCTACATGGAAAAATTATATCCTTGAATATTCTGTTTTTGCAAGTATGCATCTAGTTGTTGTTTGAACATCTGTATGGACTCTGATAAAACCACTTCTTCAGGCAGAGAATTCCACATCCTTATTGTTCTTACAGTAAAAAAAACTTTCCTTTGCCTTAGACAAAATCTTCTTTCTTCCAGTCTAAACGCATGACCTTGTGTCCTATGTAAAGTCCGGTTTGTGAATCGATACTTACTGGAATCGAGTGCTAAACTGTACATAAATAGAAAATGTAAACCACGTGGACTAAATTACCAATTTAGCGGTAGCCTGGTGTATATATTAAAGTCAAAAGCAAAGATTACAAACAATTAAAACTGCCACATAAATAGAGACTTGAATTTATTTAGGGTACGGGCAAAACCAAAGAATACCCACATGGTCACATGTGGCACTCCCCATGCGCACTCCTCTGCATATTATACTTTGGGAATTAATTGAATAATATATTAACAGATGGTTTGCAGATAGGGCATAAGCACTTTTTTTTATAGTTGGGAAAAAAAATTGATTGGAATTATTCTCTGACCATTTCGAATGAAAACATTCATTTAAAAGGGAAATTAACTTATTTCTGTTTCTACTAGTACGAACGGGCATGTTTAATACCGACCTAATCGATTCCTCGTGAAAAACACAACCGCAGACAGACATACACGGCAGAGACTCAATTAATCAGCAGGTTACAAGACATAAAACTCATTTTCAAGTCTGAGTCAGCCAGAAGATTGGCAGAATTACTGAAAAGTCACAGTATCCTGCTTTATTTCTCTAGAGAAAAAAAAATCGTCGGAGATCTAAGTATTAGAAAAGTGAATCAAACACAGGTGTGAATCCGTCTGGTTAATTGTTTGCCAGCTTTTATTTATATTACACCAATATTTTGTTGTACACAGTAATTAACAAAGTGGTCAACAACACACAAAAATGGTGAATTGCACAGCATATATCTATCTAGAAAATATAATGGAAAACAGAGACCCAGTGTTAAGTGTTATAGTCCAAATTATAATTAGAGTTACTATTTTCTTTTAATGTGTGCGGATGTGTCCTCAAATACTATACACTGCCAGTGCTATTCAATAAATTCTGTATTGTAGGAATTAAATCCAAATGGCAAGATACAGACAACAACAGTGGATTTGGGAGAATTCTACAATTCGACAATAGTCACAGTTGACTTTGTTAGTCTAAATGTTTGATGTTAATGTGATAGAGTTGGCAGTGAATAACCATTCTTTATGTAACAATCTAGAAAGCAAGAATATAACCAGGAATTGTCACAAATTGCACATTTTAGGATGATATATTGAGATAAAAAAAATAGCTGAACTGAAGAAATGTTTTGTAGTTCGACTTGGGTTATTCACAAACACGAAAAAAGGCCAAAAATAGCCGAACTGATAAAACATAACTGACTTTGAGAATGTATCCGGTTTGGCTCTTTTGGGGGGAATAAAAAATTTATTTCACTTTGAATTCATGATAATTGACAATTCAATAAATAAAGATGTAAATCATGAATTGTCGGGAATTAACCAAGTAATTGCACATGCTGAAGCTGAAATGCCCTAGAGTGCTTATCTAGTGTGGAGGAGGTTAAACTTTCATCTGGAGTACCCAGAAGCCAGTCAACCCAGATTCTAGACTGGATAAGATTCATAAAATTAATATTGCCCCACTGAATAAAGCATTGCTCGGAAGTCGACATGAATGATACCCAGAATCATTCAGTTAAGAGATTGAAAAGTGTTTCAAACACTGTTTACTGGTAAAAAAAATAGACTTTGGGGCAGGAAAGAGAGACTTAGGAATCACAACCCAAAATCAGGACTGTCCCACCTAAAATGAGACACTTGGTAGGTATACATCACCCTCGATAGCTTTATCTGGCAACACATTTTAATGCATGGGTCCTCAAACTCCGGCCCCCCAGATGTTGCTGAACTACAACTCCCATGATTCTCTGGCTATCTATGTAATTCAAAGAATCATGGGAGTTGTAGTTCAGCAACATCTGGGGGGCCGGAGTTTGAGGACCCATGTTCTAATGCAATTGTAATACCCAATGAGAGACCGATTTATGAATAGTAAAATAGTAAAATTGTAAAACCTGTTATTGCTAACACTTACAGGACTTTTCATTAAAACATGGATCATCCACATTTTATATTAAATTCAAAGTGAATTTAAAATTCTAATCCAATATAAACTAATAGGAAACATTCTTAAAGTTGTCTACATTTTCAGTTTGGGAATCTTGGTCTTAAAGTTAAAATTCACTTTACTTTGACTTTCTACTGTAGTGAATAGCCGTGTTTTAGGCAGACTTGATAGCAGTCTTATGCCAACAAACCAGGTTTTATAGTGCTGGTTACTGCATTTTTCTTTTGGTTGTGATATTCCTTAACCTTTTGTTTAATCTGTATAGAGTCAATCCTGGTCTCCTGCATGTGTTTGGAGCAGCTTGAATTACGGCTCACACTGTTCATTAGACACAAAAGCTGGTATTACATAAATATTAATTATCTTCCCGGGTACATTATCCATTTCCACCCTGAAGTGGCCGTTTAAGTTTTCTCTTCCTCTAGAGTCATGCATTGATAATTCTCACCCGCAGCTTCACTGTAAACATCTCGTTACACCATAATTAAAATGCTGATTAGCTCGGGGACAGACAATTGCTATTAAAAGGTCAATGCAGAGTGCTCATTAATGTGTTGGCCTTTTAGGCTGAATGAGCTGGTAAGACGTAGCTGGCATGAACAGCACACAAATGGGAAACCTGTAGTTTATTTTCTTAACAGCAGGGGTAGGCAATCTCTGGCAGAGCAGATGCTCTAAACAAGACTTGGGCATGGACCTAAATTTGTTTCGTCCCTTTTCCATCAGAAAATAAAACCTGATCTACTGAACTACATTTTGTCCATGGTTTGGTTTGGTCCATCTGAATTTCGTTTGCATTTACGTTGCAAGCTAAATTTTGACCAACCAAATAAATGTTTTACTTTTCACATATTGCCTGCGACTGAGGGGTTGAAAAGGGAATTGGAGGGGAGGGGAGCAGAGCGCCACAATGCTTCTTTCTCAAAATCCTCCAATGGCTTATATTAACTTTGCTCAGTTGTCATTAGTTTTAAACCTCCCTAATGCCCCCACCTGCCATGCCATCTACTAAACATCGAGCAGCCACTTGCTGCTTGCTGTCATAAAAGAAAAGCAACTGGGCAGATAGTCTATGCTAAACCATGATCCTCAGCTAGAAGTTAGGCTGGCTGTGGATAATGTGGTTTGTAGAGATGAAGACCAAAGATTCAGTTGACTATAAATTCATTGTATCCTCTCCCACCACAGCCAACAGTCACTCAATAGAAATGTATTTCTTAACAATTTTTGGCCATCCCAAGTGAGCCTTCTTCAATTCCTATACAAACACAAAGCACCGCGTTTACAGCAGCAGTAGCTTAGTATCCAACAGTTCAAAATACATAGTAAAAACAAAGAGAACGTTACCGTCGCTCTGGCCTAAATCCTTATGTACATTTAAACAAATGGCCATTGGAATAAAACTAAAGAGCCTCCATTTTGTTAAAATGTACCTTTAGGATTTAACTTTGTCCTTTCTGACTACACTTCTGCTTATTCCTTTTGATACCCCGCTTTGGCTTATTCCTGCTGCCTGGGCTCCTCCTGTCAAAATACGTAACACATGCTGGTGTCCAACTCACTATCTTTTAATTTCATAAAAACACAATACACACATTCAGACTTATTCACTAAAGCAAGAATTGTGAAGAATGCAAAGTGAATTCAAAGTGAATTTCAAATTTAAGGCCAAATCAACCAGCTCAGATATTTTGGCCTTAAATTTGAAATTCCTTTTGAATTCCCAATAATTTAAAATGTTGTAATTATCCGATTAACCATTTATCTCAACCCATCAAGGGCCCCATTCAACAAGGTGCAATCAAAGGAGATTTTGAGCCTGTGCTTGCTTGTTTCCCAACTTTTAAAGGGACTAAATTGTCCCCTGTGTGAATGGGCAGCAAAAGAGGTTTAGAAGCAATAAAGTTTAAAACATCCTTCCCATTGCAACAAATGGGACTATTTGGCCAATTCTGGGGACAATAAAATGCTGCCACATAGCTTTTCATACAGAAGCAGACCTATGGAACCATGAGTAGTAATACAAAGAATTATTAGCCGTATTCGGTGTTACCATACTGTGCAAGATCATGCCAAATATGAAGACTCTGGAACATTGGTTACATGCTTTCATCCAAATGTAAGCATTGCCATTTCTCAGAATTGTTTTACATTGTCCAAGAAAATATATTTGCATATTTTTTCAGAGAAAAGGCAGGGTTTACATTGCCCCCTAGGGACACCTCCAAGTGGCCACTCCACAGACGCTCTGTATGGAGACGTAGAATTCTCCTCATAGAGATACATTGACTCAATGAGGAGGTTCTGATTGACCAAAATGGTGTTTGGCACTGCTCTCATTCCGCCAACTTGCCGATTCCAGCCAATTTTTCTATGGGAAAGCATTGGATTGGCTAAAAATCTTACAGTTTGATGATGTCACCAAGGAGGCAGATCGGGGGCGGGGGCGGGGCCAGTGCCGGCAGACCAGTGCCGGTGGAAATAAGGGGAGTTTTAACCCCTTCTAACGGGCTAAGAGGGGGTCAGGCCACATAAATGGTGGTTTTAACACTATAGGATCAGGAACACATGTTTGTGCCCCTGACCCTATAGTGTTCCTTTAATGAATAACTCTGAATAACTAATGAAAAACTGACCACCACCACCCTTCTTTTTGTTTCTCAGATTTAGGACATTCACTGTGGGAGAACAGAAAATAAACTCGTGCAATTACCAGGGAAAAGAATCTATAAACTAGTACGTTGGAACATTTCGATAAAACGTAAATCTCCAAATGCAAGAACGTTCTCCCATGAAATAAAAAGAGGCAAAAGACTTATGTTGTTACTTTATTGTGGACCTAAGAAAGAGAGTCGGTGTAAATACAGCTTACTGCAGTAAGTAAGTGAATTACAAAGCAGTATCTTTCTAATAGTGTGCCGAGGTACATTTTTATGCTATGACGCACCTCCAAGTGTCCCATAGCAAAGAGGGTTATGAGGTCGATGTGGGCTGATTCGGCAAATCACAAAAACTTCCTTGATTAACGCCATCTGTAAAATATGAGGCTGCATCAAACGTTCCTTACTCTCTCTGCGACTGGTGGGAAATGACCAGCTTTTGGATTATATCTCCTGTCTTATTGCCAAGTGCTGGCAACATCTGGAAAGGGAATCTCAGATCTAAGACAGGATTCAAGTCTTTATCATAAATCTTAACTCACCAAAATGTGATAAGAATCTCCTCACCACCACAAACACTTTTATGTGTAACTAAAGGGACTGTTAACTAATAACGAATTACTCCATTCATTTATTTATTTTTAAATGTATACATTTTATTGAGATTTTTTTTTCAATTTGGTTGATATTACATGACAATAGCAATCAATATTACAAACATAAAATAAAACAAAGTATAACATAAAAGTTCAAAAGTACAGTCAGTAAATTATACATCATATCAAACGTAATATAGGTTTTAGAGGTCATTGACGTCATGTAAGTATTGTATGTGTGATTCAGGCAGGGCTGGATTTTCCTATAGGCTAACTAGGCTTCAGCCTAGAGCCTCAAGATCAAGAGGGGCCTACATTTAAATTTTTAGCAAAATTAAAATTACACTATTCTAAAAACAGTGAACACTAAAACACTGAACTGAAAATAAGGAGAAATTCTACGCATATGATATGACCAGTGGCGTACTAAGGGGGGCGGTCTGCCCCGGGTGCCACTTACTAGGGGGGTGCCTGGGGCAGACTGCAATGACCCTCCTGTCACCCCCCTACCTCTTACATCACCCCCTCTCACAATCACCCCCCTCCCTCTCACAATCAGCCCCCTCTCCTTATCACCCCCTTCCCTCTCCTTATCACCCCCTTTCCTCTCCTTATCACCCCCCTCTCACAATCACCCCCCTCTCCTCATCACCCCCCTCTCCTCATCACCCCCTCCCTCTCACAATCACCCTCCCTCTCCTCATCACCCCCTCCCTCTCACAATCACCCCCCCCTCATCATCACCCCCCCCTCTCACAATCACGCCCCTCTCACAATCACCCCCCTCTCCTCATCACCCTTCTCTCCTCATCACCCCCTCCCTCTCACAATCACCCCCCTCTCCTATTCACCCCCTCCCTCTCACAATCACCCCCCCTCCTCATCACCCCCCTCTCCTCATCACCCCCTCCCTCTCACAATCACCCTCCCTCTCCTCATCACCCCCTCCCTCTCACAATCACCCCCCCCTCATCATCACCCCCCCTCTCACAATCACGCCCCTCTCACAATCACCCCCCTCTCCTCATCACCCTTCTCTCCTCATCACCCCCTCCCTCTCACAATCACCCCCCTCTCCTCATCACCCCCTCCCTCTCACAATCACCCCCCCTCCTCATCACCCCCTCCCTCTCACAATCACCCCCGTCTCCTCATCACCCCTCTCCCTCTCACAATCACCCCCCTCTTCTCATCACCCCCTCCCTCTCAAAATCACCCCCCCTCTCACAATTACCCCCCTCTCCTCATCGCCCCCCTCCCTCTCACAATCACCCCCGTCTCCTCATCACCCCCTCCCTCTGACAATCACCCCGCTCTCACAATCACCCCCCTCTCCTCATCACCCCCCTCTCCTCATCACCCCCCTCTCCTCATCACCCCTCTCCCTCTCACAATCACCCCCCTGTAACGAGAATATACCCCTACACGCAGGATCCAGCTAAACAGAAGACAGCACAGAGGAGAGATACGTCTACCGGACCTTAGAGTGGCCGGACTCGACGTATATAGGAGAAGTACAGAGTCAGGAACGATCCGAGGTCAAGGGCACAAAGAGACAGCGTAAACGAGAACTAGCCAGGGTCTGGTACACAGGAATCAGCAAGCCGGCAAACAGAACAGACAAGGATAAAGCGAAAACGAAGTCAGAATACAAAGCCAAGGTCAAATACGGAGGAACACAACTGAACACAACAAGCGCTAAAGGGAACTGTAGCAGAAACCACGATAGGGCAAGGAACTAAGGGAAAAGGGTAAGTATAAATAGGTTCAAAACTAATGTGATTGGCTCCTGTCACTTCCACACCCCCAAAAGGTAAGTGTATGGGGTGTGTGGGATGACATGGTCCAATGGGAGCCTTTTGGCAATTTAGGCTCCCACTGTCTCTTTAAGAGCGCGCCCGAGACTCGCGGCGCGCTCTTCGATTCAGGCGGGACATGTGACCGCATCTCGCGGTCACTGCCCGCCTTCCTGTCTGAAGCGTCGGATGAGCCGCGCGCGGCTTGTGCAGCCGCAGGACCACGCGCGGCTTGAAGAGAGGACCGCGGCCGGCCCCTGGGAAAGGTGAGTAACGCTACAGTACCCCCCCTGAGGACACGCCCTCCGGGCGGGCAGGACTAGGTCGGGTAGGAAAACGTGAATGGAAAGAACGCACAAGGCGGGGAGCATGAACAGCATCAGCAGAAATCCAACTGCGCTCCTCAGGCCCATAACCCTTCCAATGTACCAAGTACTGAAGCCGACCCCTAAGGAAACGAGAGTCAAGAACAGCAGACACCTCGAATTCCTCATGACCCTCCACAGAGACAGGAGGGGGAGGAGGAGCATGCCGGGTATAGCGGTTGCGCACGTAAGGCTTCAACAACGAGGTGTGAAAAACATTAGGTATGCGCAGATTCTTAGGCAGACCCAAGGCATAAGAAACGGGATTAACCTTATGTATAATACGATAAAGACCAATGAAGCGGGGAGCCAATTTCATAGAAGGCACCCGGAGGCGAATATTCCGCGTGGAAAGCAAAACTCTGTCCCCCACAACATAGGAAGGAGCCGCTCTGCGATGCTTGTCAGCCTGAGCCTTCTGGCGAGCAGCAGAGTCAACCAAAGAACGCTGAACCTGCTCCCAAGTATTACGCAAACCAGCCAAATGCTCATCCAGAACTAGCATGCCCTGTGAGGAGAATGCAGCCGGGAGAACAACGGGATGCTGGCCATAGACGACGTAAAAAGTGCTTTTGCCGGAAGAATCATGAGTGGCGTTATTCCGAGCAAATTCAGCCCAAGGAAGCAGGTCAGACCAATTGTCCTGATGGTGAGACACAAAACAACGGAGGTACTGCTCCAGAGACTGGTTGGCACGTTCAGCAGCTCCATTAGACTGGGGATGGTAAGCGGAAGAAAACGAGAGAGAAATACCCATTTCTGTACAAAAGGCTTTCCAGAACCTGGAAATAAATTGGCTACCCCTATCGGACACAATAGATAAGGGAATGCCATGTAACCGAAATACTTCTCTAGCGAAGATAATGGCCAGTTCCTTGGATGTGGGCAACTTGCGAAGAGACACAAAGTGAGCCATTTTGGAAAACCGGTCAACTATCATCAGGATGACTGTGTTACCATTCGAAGGGGGTAATTCAACAATAAAATCCATAGATAGGTTGGTCCAAGGTCTCTCGGGAACGGGTAACGGATGCAACAGCCCACAAGGAACTCTACGAGAGGATTTCATACAGGCACAAGTAGTACAAGCACTTTTATAGTCAGTGACATCCTTTCGTAAGTAAACCCCCCAAAAATACCGAGAAACAGCTGACACTGTTTTGGAAATACCAGGATGTCCAGCAGTCTTAGTATCATGATATAGTGACAGAATATCCCGTCTCTCGGGAACGTCAACGAACAATTTATCATTAGGCCTCTCGCTAGGTGCCATGCTTTGTTTCGCTTGTATGGCCTGCAAGAGGGACAAGGAAATAGACAATACAGTAGTTGCTATTATCCTGTCTAGGGGAATGACAGGAGTAACATCAATCTCCTGTTTGTCAATAGTTTCAAACTGTCTGGACAGAGCGTCCGCTTTAGTGTTCCAATCACCTGGCCTATAGGTGATTATATAATTGAAATGGGACAAGAACAGTGACCACCTAGCCTGCCTGGAAGACAATCTTTTAGCTTCGCTAAGGTAGGACAGGTTCTTATGATCCGTAAATATGAGGATGGGATCCTTAGTGCCTTCTAACAAATGTCTCCATTCTTTGAGTGCTAAAATGATAGGAAGGAGTTCGCGATTACCCACATCATAATTCTTCTCTGCTTTGGACATTTGTTTAGAAAAGAAGCCACAAGGATGCAATGGCTTTTCAGGAGACTCTCTTTGAGATAAGACAGCACCTACCCCGATATCCGAAGCATCAACTTCAAGTATATAGGGCAATGAGGGGACAGGATGCTGTAAAATAGGTGCACAGGCGAACGTATTCTTAAGAAAGTCAAAAGCTTGAAGTGCCTCAGTAGACCAGACACGAGTATTGCCATCCTTTTTTGTCATACGAGTAATAGGTGCTACAATAGACGAAAAACCTTTGATAAAATGTCTATAATAATTAGAGAAACCCAGAAAACGCTGGATGGCTTTTAGACCTTGCGGCAGAGGCCATTCTATGACAGCAGCGAGCTTCCGGGGATCCATACGAAAACCCTTAGCGGAAATCAAATACCCCAAAAACTGGACTTCGGATTGGTCGAATAGACATTTTTCTAGTTTACAATAAAGACCATTAGCAAGAAGGGTCTTCAGAACTGTCATAACATGTCTGTGATGAGTGTGTAAGTCTGTAGAATATATTAAAATGTCATCCAAGTACACAATAACAAATGAGTGAATAAAGTCTCTTAAGACATCATTAATAAATTCTTGGAATACTGCTGGGGCATTGCAAAGCCCAAATGGCATGACGGTATACTCATAATGACCTGACCTAGTGTTGAAGGCTGTCTTCCATTCGTGGTCCTTTTTTATACGTATCAAATTGTATCTAATTTGGTGAATACCGTAGCATGTTTGAGCCTGTCAAACAATTCTGTTATTAATGGTATAGGGTAAGCATTTTTGATGGTGATTTTATTAAGACCTCTATAATCAATGCAAGGTCTTAAATCACCTTCTTTTTTTTGATACAAAGAAGAACCCCGCTCCAGCCGGAGAAGAGGATCTCCTAATAAATCCCTTGTCTAATGATTCTTTGATGTATTCCTCCATGACACGGTTTTCTTGAACCGATAGAGGGTACACCCTGCCCTTTGGGGGTATAGTGCCAGGCAACAAGTCAATAGCACAATCGTAGGGTCTGTGAGGCGGTAATTTGTCAGCCTCTCTTTTATCAAAGACAGTCTTTAGAGATAAATACTGAGAGGGTATAGTCGTAGACAAAGGAGGAATGGTAGGAACATTAATAGTATTCACAGGCGTGACTTCAATAGTACAAGACTCATGGCAGGCTTCACTCTGATTCATGATTTTATCTGCCCTGTCTCCCAGTCAAAAATGGGATTGTGGGCACGTAACCATGGATACCCTAACACTAACTGTGAAGAGGGAGAGGTGATGACCTGGAACCGAATGGTTTCATAGTGTAAAACCCCTGTGTACATGTGTAGCGGTGCAGTCTCACGAGTAACAACTGGAGATATCAATGGTCTACCATCTATGGCCTCAACGGCCAAGGGTATCTCCTTCTCCCTGATGGGAATGTTGTTTTTCTTTACAAAACCAGAGTCTATAAAATTCTCAGCTGCCCCAGAGTCAACCAGGGCGAATATATTTTCAACTATACAACTCTCTCCCATGTGTAAAGAAACAGGGAGAAGCAGTCGGTTAGGAGGCAATGTAGGAGACTTAGAAATCACACCCAAGGCCAGTCCCCTATAAGGTCTTAGGTGCGAGAGTTTTCCGGGAGCAAAGGACATTCCTTTACCATATGGTCTCTCCTACCACAATATAGGCAGAGTCCCTCCCTTCTTCTATGTAATTTTTCATTATCATTATTTGGCAACCCCTAATTGCATAGGTTCCTCTTCAGATACTTTAACACTCTCCGGTGTATTAACTCTGGGGTGAATAGGTGTAACAAAACGTCTATTCCTGTTCTTGGTATAGAGCCTGTCACGAATCCTATTATCTATATCAATGAGGTAGTCAATAAGGTCCTCTAAGGCAACAGGAAGCTCCTTAGCTGCTACCTCATCCAATATAGAGTCTGATAAGCCTTCCATGAAGGCAGTAGTTAACCCATTGTTGGTCCAATCTACCTGTGAGGCAAGGGTACGAAACTGAATAGCGAAATCAGCCACAGATCTAGAACCCTGTTTAACTCTCATTAATGCTCTTGCGGCATTCTTAGACCTTTTCATAGTGTCAAAAGTTCTGCGAAAAGCTGTAAGAAAACTGTGAAAGTCATGCACCATAGGTCCATTAGCTTCCCAAATAGGATTTGCCCACTCAAGTGCTTTGTCGGTAAGTTGGTGCATAAAGAACCCAACTTTGTATCTCTCTGTGGGAAATGAACGTGGATACATCTCAAAGTGAAACTCTATTTGGTTAATGAACCCTCTGCATGTCTTAGAATCCCCTCCATACCTAGGAGGAGGCGTTAAATGGGCCAAAGTATTAGGCAAAGTAGATACTTCAGGAAGCAGGGGTGTAGGAGGGTTAGGTGTGGTTGCTGGAATGGTTCTACCTAAGAGCGTCTGGAGAGCCTGAGCTATCTGATCCATACGGTGATCCTGCTCTACAAATCTAGCCTCATGGGACACCATCTGTTGAGCTAAATCTGCGGGGTCCATGGCCCTATCGTAATGTAACGAGAATATACCCCTACACGCAGGATCCAGCTAAACAGAAGACAGCACAGAGGAGAGATACGTCTACCGGACCTTAGAGTGGCCGGACTCGACGTATATAGGAGTCAGGAACGATCCGAGGTCAAGGGCACAAAGAGACAGCGTAAACGAGAACTAGCTGGGGTCTGGTACACAGGAATCAGCAAGCCGGCAAACAGAACAGACAAGGATAAAGCGAAAACGAAGTCAGAATACAAAGCCAAGGTCAAATACGGAGGAACACAACTGAACACAACAAGCGCTAAAGGGAACTGTAGCAGAAACCACGATAGGGCAAGGAACTAAGGGAAAAGGGTAAGTATAAATAGGTTCAAAACTAATGTGATTGGCTCCTGTCACTTCCACACCCCCAAATGGTAAGTGTATGGGGTGTGTGGGATGACAGGGGCCAATGGGAGCCTTTTGGCAATTTAGGCTCCCACTGTCTCTTTAAGAGCGCGCCCGAGACTCGCGGCGCGCTTTTAGATTCAGGCGGGACATGTGACCGCATCTCGCGGTCACTGCCCGCCTTCCTGTCTGAAGCGTTGGATGAGCCGCGCGCGGCTTGTGCAGCCACAGGACCGCGCGCGGCTTGAAGAGAGGACCGCGACCGGCCCCTGGGAAAGGTGAGTAACGCTACACCCCCCTCTTCTCATCACCCCCTCCCTCTCACAATCACCCCCCCTCTCACAATCACCCCCCTCTCCTCATCGCCCCCCTCCCTCTCACAATCACCCCCCGTCTCCTCATCAACCCCTCCCTCTGACAATCACCCCCCTCTCACAATCACCCCCCCTCTCCTCATCTCCCCCCTCCCTCTCACAATCACCCCCTCCCTCTTACAATCACCCCCCTCTCCTCATCACCCTCCTCCCTCTCACAATCACCCCCTCCCTCTTACAATCACCCCCCCCTCCTCATCACCCCCTCCCTCTCACAATCACCCCCTCCCTCTTACAATCACCCCCCCTCTCCTCATCACCCCCCTCCCTCTCACAATCACCCCCCCTCTCCTCATCGCCCCCCTCCCTTTCACAATCACACCCCCCTCCTCATCACCCCCCTCCCTCTGACAATCACCCCCCTCTCACAGTCACCACCCCTCTCCTCATCACCCCCTCCCTCTCACAATCACCCCCCTCTCCTCATCACCCCCTCCCTCTCACAATCACCCCCCTCACAATCAATTTTCAGTTGGATTCCCAATGTGTTATGCATTTTGAGGTGCCGAGCAGGGTCCTCTTCAACCTATTGTTCCTGTAAGTTTATTTGTAATTGTCCTATTTATAGTTAAATCCCCCTCTCATAATATTGTAAAGCGCTACGGAATCTGTTGGCGCTATATAAATGGCAATAATAAATAAATAAAAATAAACATGTTGATTTCATCCATACAGGCAGCGGGAAGGTTTTCCACATTCTTGATTCTTATTGATGGAATGCCTTGATATTTTATTGATGTTTATGAAGAGGCTTTTTGTTTTTTACATTCCTATTTTAGACAGGTCGTTGACACATTTCCATTTCCGCAGCATACCTGCACTGCGCTCTGATGGCAGGGAGGAGTGGGTGGAAGCTGCGGCTTCGCTCTCTGTGCTGCTTTCTCTGCTCGAATTGCAAAGTCCATGGACTTGATATATGATGACATCTGAGGTCTCAGGTGTGTTCACCTTCAATTTCTTTGGTTTTCTGTGGAAGCAGCAGCACAAGGCTCGTAACCACCGTCTCATGCGGGATCCCCTCTTTTTCTTTTTTTTCTCCTCCTCTACTTTGTCGCCTTCATCAAACTCACTCAGGATTTCGATTTCGTTTTCATCCGATGTATCCTTCCCGCACTGAGGTTGTCTTTCCTGGGTGTCAGGTTCCATATCCTCCGCAACTACTTCACAGCTCTCTTCTGCTTCGCTTGACTCTTCCAGTAAAGGTCCTTCTTGAGCATGCTAGCCACGAAAGGAAAAGAAAACCATCAGAATGTATTCATTGAAGGCGTCAATTGGGCATTGCTATTCATTAACTTTGATCCATTAGGTGTGTGTGTGTGTGTATGTATGTGTGTATGTATATGTGTGTGTGTGTGTATATGTATGTTGTATGTATGTGTGTGTGTGTGTATATGTGTGTATATATATATGTATCGATTTCTCTGTAAAGAGTGGAATAAAATAGAAAGCACACAGGATATAACAAGTCAACACAATGCGCTATGCTGTGCTATGTGCCACGAGGTTAGAGTGAGTATAGCAGGGTTACACAACCATCTCCCAAAATGCTCTGACAGCCATAATTCTGGCAAAGCATCAGGGGAGATGTAGTTCAGAACATCTGGACTGCCAAAGTTTGCCTCCCACTGGTGTATAGTGTATCACAGTGACACACATGGGAAGGTGATAAATCACACACACTCAGTACTACAATTATCAAACTGTACGCAGAATAAGCAATGTGTTCTAAATAAATAAATTATCCCTAGAACCATAGCAATAAATATAGATCTAAGATCTTCCTTTCTGTAATGTAGAGAGTATTGTCATCTTTTTTTTTTCTGTGTATAACAAAGTTCGGAGAGGTAAAGTCTCTACCTCCAGTCAATATCTAGTGCCCCAAAACCTTAAGGACTAATCTGCCATATTGCGTACATCCTTACCTGGTCTTGGATCTCGATCTGTGCTGATGGGGAACTCTCACATGCTCCCAGGGGCTCAGCCTCAGTTTGGCTAGCTATTTGCTTTGCAAGTGCGATAGAATTTGTATGCTACAAATCAAAAGAAAAACAGAATCAGAATTTATTCGTTAATGTATCCCTTGGACAATGTCATGTATCAACTTTCATAGTAATATGTGTGACACTATGAATTATATTTTATACACAGAGATACAAAATAAAAACAGCACAAATAATTGCGACTGGGCCCTGGAATTCCTCCGATCAAGAAAAAAAATGGAAAAAAAAAAGCAACACACAAATACACACATATTCACTTGCACACAAACCCGACACACAAACACACCTTGCTTTTCCATATAAACATTGACATATCTTTCCAGATATACCCTACATTGACATTTATGGGAACCTCACACTGATACAAACCTGAATTCACAGCACACTGATTGTAAACACAACCCATTCATAAAATGTTCATTTTGCACTCAGTTTTATGAATAGGGAACAAGTCAGTGGTACCAAGTCCCAGGCCTCCGGATTTAATGCAGAATCGGTTGAAGGCACTGTGCAGAGCAGACAGGGTTAAACCCTTCATAGACGGTTTAACGCTTTATGATAGGAAGGCACATAGGACTTCCTGGCACCATAACAACTTCAATTGATGAAGTTGTTATGGTACCCAGAGTATCCCTTTAAGGTTACATACAATCATCCAATTAAACACACAGTCAGACTCATCCCATCATCTCACTCAGATGCATTGCTTAGGGGGGACTGAGATTCTTTGATTCTTGCACCCAGTTACACCCATGGAAGCACTCACAAGTTCCAGATGTCTCTCATTGCGATCATTCTTTTTTTCCTTTTCTTTCTTCCCAGAATCTTCTTCTATCAGCTGTTCCTTCTTGTCCTCTTCATTCGATGACTCTGTCTCCATTTCTGGAGACTCGGGACACATCTCCTATTGTATGATAGCATAGAAATAAAGTGCGAAAATAAATCCCGAAATGTGCTGCTCTGCGTTAACACAAATTAAATTGACATTTTTCTTATAAATAATAAGAGTTTATTTAGTAAAAATAGAATATCATCCCTTTACCTGTTCTATGTCTGTGTTCACGTTATAATTAGAGTTATGAATAATGATCCCCATCCCACAAGCTGGAGAAACCATTACATCTTCAGCTGCACATTGCTGTCATAAAGGCTTAAACCGTCTATGAAGGGTTTAACCCTGTCTGCAGAGCAGACAGGGTTAAACCCTTCATAGACGGTTTAACGCTTTATGATAGGAAGGCACATAGGACTTCCTGGCACCATAACAACTTCAATTGATGAAGTTGTTATGGTACCCAGAGTATCCCTTTAAGGTTACATACAATCATCCAATTAAACACACAGTCAGACTCACCCCATCATCTCACTCAGATGCATTGCTTAGGGGGGACTGAGATTCTTTGATTCTTGCACCCAGTTACACCCATGGAAGTACTCACAAGTTCCAGATGTCTCTCGTTGCGATCATTCTTTTTTTCCTTTTCTTTCTTCCCAGAATCTTCTTCTATCAGCTGTTCCTTCTTGTCCTCTTCATTCGATGACTCTGTCTCCATTTCTGGAGACTCGGGACACACCTCCTATTGTATGATAGCATAGAAATAAAGTGCGAAAATAAATCCCGAAATGTGCTGCTCTGCGTTAACACAAATTAAATTGACATTTTTCTTATAAATACTAAGAGTTTATTTAGTAAAAATAGAATATCATCCCTTTACCTGTTCTATGTCTGTGTTCACGTTATAATTAGAGTTATGAATAATGATCCCCATCCCACAAGCTGGAGAAACCATTACATCTTCAGCTGCACATTGCTGTCATAAAGGGTTAAACCTTTATGATAGAAAGGCACATAGGACTTCCTGGCACCATAACAACTTCAATTGATGAAGATGTAATGGTACCCAGAGTATCCCTTTAAGGTTACATGCAATCATCCAATTAAACACACAGTCAGACTCATCCCATCATCTCACTCAGATGCATTGCTTAGGGGGGACTGAGATTCTTTGATTCTTGCACCCAGTTACACCCATGGAAGTACTCACAAGTTCCAGAAGTCTCCCGTTGTAATCCTTCTCTTTTTCCTCTTCATTCGATGACTCTGTCTCCATTTCTGGAGACTCGAAACACACCTATTGTTGTATGATAGCATAGAAAATAAAGTGAGAAAATAAATCCCGAAATGTGCTGCTCTGCGTTAACACAAATTAAATTGACATTTTTCTTATAAATACTAAGAGTTTATTTAGTAAAAATAGAATATCATCCCTTTACCTGTTCTATGTCTGTGTTCACGTTATAATTAGAGTTATGAATAATGATCCCCATCCCACAAGCTGGAGAAACCATTACATCTTCAGCTGCACATTGCTGTCATAAAGGGTTAAACCTTTATGATAGGAAGGCACATAGGACTTCCTGGCACCATAACAACTTCAATTGATGAAGATGTAATGGTACCCAGAGTATCCCTTTAAGGTTACATGCAATCATCCAATTAAACACACAGTCAGACTCATCCCATCATCTCACTCAGATGCATTGCTTAGGGGGGACTGAGATTCTTTGATTCTTGCACCCAGTTACACCCATGGAAGTACTCACAAGTTCCAGAAGTCTCCCGTTGTAATCCTTCTCTTTTTCCTCTTCATTCGATGACTCTGTCTCCATTTCTGGAGACTCGAAACACACCTATTGTTGTATGATAGCATAGAAAATAAAGTGAGAAAATAAATCCCAAAATGTGCTGCTCTGCGTTAACACAAATTAAATTGACATTTTTCTTATAAATACTAAGAGTTTATTTAGTAAAAATAGAATATCGTCCCTTTACCTGTTCTATGTCTGTGTTCACGTTATAATTAGAGTTATGAATAATGATCCCCATCCCACAAGCTGGAGAAACCATTACATCTTCAGCTGCACATTGCTGTCATAAAGGGTTAAACCTTTATGATAGGAAGGCACATAGGACTTCCTGGCACCATAACAACTTCAATTGATGAAGTTGTTATGGTACCCAGAGTATCCCTTTAAGGTTACATACAATCATCCAATTAAACACACAGTCAGACTCATCCCATCATCTCACTCAGATGCATTGCTTAGGGGGGACTGAGATTCTTTGATTCTTGCACCCAGTTACACCCATGGAAGTACTCACAAGTTCCAGAAGTCTCCCGTTGTAATCCTTCTCTTTTTCCTCTTCATTCGATGACTCTGTCTCCATTTCTGGAGGCTCAGGCCACACCTCCTGTTGTATGATAGCATAGAAATAAAGTGCGAAAATAAATCCCGAAATGTGCTGCTCTGCGTTAACACAAATTAAATTGACATTTTTCTTATAAATACTAAGAGTTTATTTAGTAAAAATAGAATATCATCCCTTTACCTGTTCTATGTCTGTGTTCACGTTATAATTAGAATTATGAATAATGATCCCCATCCCACAAGCTGGAGAAACCATTACATCTTCAGCTGCACATTGCTGTCATAAAGGGTTAAACCTTTATGATAGGAAGGCACATAGGACTTCCTGGCACCATAACAACTTCAATTGATGAAGATGTAATGGTACCCAGAGTATCCCTTTAAGGTTACATACAATCATCCAATTAAACACACAGTCAGACTCATCCCATCATCTCACTCAGATGCATTGCTTAGGGGGGGACTGAGATTCTTTGATTCTTGCACCCAGTTACACCCATGGAAGCACTCACAAGTTCCAGAAGTCTCCCGTTGTAATCCTTCTCTTTTTCCTCTTCATTCGATGACTCTGTCTCCATTTCTGGAGACTCGAAACACACCTATTGTTGTATGATAGCATAGAAATAAAGTGAGAAAATAAATCCCGAAATGTGCTGCTCTGCGTTAACACAAATTAAATTGACATTTTTCTTATAAATACGAAGAGTTTATTTAGTAAAAATAGAATATCATCCCTTTACCTGTTCTATGTCTGTGTTCACGTTATAATTAGAGTTATGAATAATGATCCCCATCCCACAAGCTGGAGAAACCATTACATCTTCAGCTGCACATTGCTGTCATAAAGGGTTAAACCGTCTATGAAGGGTTTAACCCTGTCTGCAGAGCAGACAGGGTTAAACCCTTCATAGACGGTTTAACGCTTTATGATAGGAAGGCACATAGGACTTCCTGGCACCATAACAACTTCAATTGATGAAGTTGTTATGGTACCCAGAGTATCCCTTTAAGGTTACATACAATCATCCAATTAAACACACAGTCAGACTCATCCCATCATCTCACTCAGATGCATTGCTTAGGGGGGACTGAGATTCTTTGATTCTTGCACCCAGTTACACCCATGGAAGCACTCACAAGTTCCAGAAGTCTCCCGTTGTAATCCTTCTCTTTTTCCTCTTCATTCGATGACTCTGTCTCCATTTCTGGAGACTCGGGACACACCTCCTGTTGTATGATAGCATAGAAAATAAAGAGAGAAAATAAATCCCGATAAGTGCTGCTCTGCGTTAACACAAATTAAATTGACATTTTTCTTATAATTTCTAAGAGTTTATTTAGTAAAAATAGAATATCATCCCTTTACCTGTTCTATGTCTGTGTTCACGTTATAATTAGAGTTATGAATAATGATCCCCATCCCACAAGCTGGAGAAACCATTACATCTTCAGCTGCACATTGCTGTCATAAAGGGTTAAACCTTTATGATAGGAAGGCACATAGGACTTCCTGGCACCATAACAACTTCAATTGATGAAGATGTAATGGTACCCAGAGTATCCCTTTAAGGTTACATACAATCATCCAATTAAACACACAGTCAGACTCATCCCATCATCTCACTCAGATGCATTGCTTAGGGGGGACTGAGATTCTTTGATTCTTGCACCCAGTTACACCCATGGAAGCACTCACAAGTTCCAGAAGTCTCCCGTTGTAATCCTTCTCTTTTTCCTCTTCATTCGATGACTCTGTCTCCATTTCTGGAGACTCGGGACACACCTCCTGTTGTATGATAGCATAGAAAATAAAGAGAGAAAATAAATCCCGAAAAGTGCTGCTCTGCGTTAACACAAATTAAATTGACATTTTTCTTATAAATACTAAGAGTTTATTTAGTAAAAATAGAATATCATCCCTTTACCTGTTCTATGTCTGTGTTCACGTTATAATTAGAGTTATGAATAATGATCCCCATCCCACAAGCTGGAGAAACCATTACATCTTCAGCTGCACATTGCTGTCTACTGGACACCCCTAACAGTTCCCCTCCGTTTTTAATGGGATCATAATGAGGACTATCACTATACTCACCTGTTCTTTGTTTATCTCCATGGCCTGGAAGCAATGATTTACGCTGGGAAAAGAGAGACAAAGACAGTGAGATTAAATTATATAAAAAGGAAGAATGTCACTGAAAACAAGGAAGTGATAAACATTGTGAAGAAATTAACGAGTAAAAAGTTATGGAAAAATGAAAACAAATGATAAGTAATAGACAAAAAAGTAATAAAATAATTGAATAAACAGGGAATTATATGAGCAAGAAAACACAAATGACGACTCGTTGAATACAACATTCCTTCCCAGACCTGAAGTAAACATAATTTTAGCTGCTGTTAAAGTTAAAAAATACTCTTACAATATTTGTAATAGGAAAACTCCAGGCACCCTAACCGATCAGTGCACTGCAGTGGTTATGGTGCTTGGATTGCCCTGACACCCCTCAATGTAAGTGATCAAACCTTTTTCGGACAGTTTGACTTCACTGCTCCCTGCCTCCACTACACCCTTCACAGAGCAGGAAGCTCTCTTTCTCTGAGCTAAGCGTTCACCTCTCATGGCTGCAGAGTAGGTGGTGAGCTGTTTGACTTCTTGCAACAGAGGGGGCGCCAGAACAGTATGCCTGAAGGGTTCCGTTATACTATGAACCATCACAAGAGGCAGCAAAAAGCTAGAGTGCTGGAGGTTACTCATACAATTTATATAATTCTACATATTCTAGTAGATATATTAAGCTTCCTATATTATTTCTGAATATGATTGATCCTCCTACTCCCACATTGATACCAATTTTCCCAACATTTCCAAGCAACCTTCCCAGTGCACAAGGAAGATCACGTACTATGAACTCCGTGCAAAGTGCTGGAGATGTGCCATGGTTATGAAGGGATGGCTGAGAAGGCCTATCGGAGTTATTCTCTTGTCTGGGTCCATAGTAAGAATTTCCTTCAGCAGATCAAGAAACTGCCATACGTCTCCCATCTCCACCAGCGTGTCACTGCTCACCAACTTTGATGGTAAAATTACCTGAAGAGAAAGAAACAGTCAATAAGAAGATTATTTGTTTTAGTGAGGTTAGTATTCATGAAAAAATATACAAAGCAATAATTTTTTTTAGTGGCATAGGGCCAACATTATTCAGTAACTTCAGTAGGTGATTTGGCTGCTTTTCAGTATTCCCTACCAACCTCACAACTTGGTTTGGTAGGATCTGGACTAAATAGCCACAATGTTACTGATGACACTAGTAGGGGTTCTAGGCAGATCGTCAGATTCTTGTAACAAGATCGGTAACTGAAGATAAGGCAGGGGTGCGAAAATCAAGAAATAGGTTCCTGTTTTATACTTTAATAATATATATATTTTTTTAAAATGCTGCATGTAAAAAAACACATATTACAAATGGAAAATGTAACACATACGTTACAACAAAATGAAGAAAAGTGTTTATGTAGAGGGGCAAAATGTTTAAGGTCTTGCCGTACGAACAATGCACATACAATTTCTTTGCCCCCAAGCTGTTGCTCCTCACATCCAAAGTTCAGCACAAAGAGATTGCTCCACCACCTCTTCTGTGCTTGACCAACTAGACAATTTTTAAAGGGACACTATAGTCACCAGAACAACACCAGAATATTGTATTTGTTTTGGTGAGTTGAATCATTCCCTTCAGGCTTTTTGTTGTAAACATTGTCTTTTCAGAGAAAATGCAGTGTTTACATTACAGCCTAGTGATAACTTCGCTGGCCACTCCTCAGATGGCTGCCAGAGGTGCTTCCTGGTTGAGTGCTGCAAAGTAAGCATCACAACATTCAGTCTCTCCTCCCTCTGCATACAGACACTGAACTTTTCTCATAGAGATGCATTGATTCAATTCATCTCTATTAGGAGATGCTGATTGGCCAGGTCTGTGTTTTACTTGTGCTGGCTCTGCCCCCGATCTGCAAAGACAAACAGGGGCAGAACCAGCAGCTTCAGACTTGAATACAAGTAAGATTGTACTATATTTAGGGAGGCAAGAGGGGCCCAGGGGGGCTGGGTGGTGGTTGTAACACTATAGGGTAAGGAATAAATGTTTGTGTTCCTGACCCTATCGTTTTCCTTTAAGTATTTTTTTTTTCTGCTGAGCCAAAGAGGTGAGAAAAAGATGCCATAAGATTTTGGATTAATGTGAGTGCCCCAGGAATACAGTACCTTCCTCATATCATCAAGAGAGCTGAAGACATATCTCCTTGTTTCCACTGGACTAATACCAGTCTCATATTCGTAGAGGTTTTCACTCTAGAGAAGAGGAAAAACAAGATTGTCCATTAGGTTCTGGAATGAGAACATCACTCAGTATAACATTCTACAGTGTGTCAGTTAGTTTCCTGCTAATGTTAGAATGGAACCGATAAACACGTCTAACCATTACCTGACCCAGCAGCTTTCCCTGAGTCTAAACAGTTTAGTTTTTTTATTTACCGTGTGGTTGTGAAATTTTATTTATGAAATGGCTGCAAAGCTGACTGAGAAAGGGGGAACTAGGTAAAACACTTTAAGGAGGAACTATTATTGACATTTTATCACATCGGAACTTCCAAATAGCTGAATGTTAGTGTGTAAAACATAATCTGACTTAATAAAATAAATTAAATACAAATCCCAAAATGTTGCTTTAACCAGTTCATGGCAGGTCATTTACTGGGACTGTCATGATATCATAGGATTTGCTAAACCCCACATCCTGAAGGAGTTACATATCATTTTATTTTATATAAACATGGCTAGGGTTGATATATAAGGACGCACCTTTAAACTCCATAATAAAACCTCACATTCGCTGTCGTTTCTAAAGTAATCCTCGGTCTTTGCTCCCAAATTGAGCATGTTATCAGGGGGCAAACCCTGGGTCTCAGTGATGTAGCGGATCTGCAGGGAGGAAACAAGAGGTCACAACTTTTCATGCCAGTACCGTCAGCTTCTAGTAAAACTGTAAACGTACCCGTAATCAATCATTACCCACAATCACCTGCTTCAAATCTGTCTGATTTACTGCATTTCCACAACTTATCAACAACTAACATTTTCTGTGGTTATAACTTTAAGTACGGTAAATGAATGGAAAATAGCATTGTGAAATAATATATAAATTACTTAACGTTACAAACAGTGATTCTAAGTATATAAACTAATCTGTTTGTCTCCACATTCTAATGCCGGACACATTTTTATTAAAAGGCTTAGAATTCTATTTGCCACAGGGATACCCATTCTTCATTTTGTTTAAAAACTAGTTAAAATACAAATATTATCAAATTTAAAAGTTGGAGTGCAATTACTTCTTATAATAGAAATGTTTGGATTTAATAAATACATGAATTATACAGCTATATGTTTCTATAGAAAGTTACCTAAACTACCAAATAAACATTGGTGTGAGTATGCTAACGTGCATGCTTTAAAAATGTGTTTCATATATGAATATCTGATGTGAAATAAGAGCCCTGTTTCTCCTGAATAAAATGATTTATAATAAGTTGAGGTGCCCTTCATATGAAAAAAAGTAAATTATGGTTGAACAGACATAGAGTTAAATTCCAGGTTTTGTTTTGATCAGAATGTGTACAATTGCCTCTATCCGTAAGGCATTAATTTACTAAACACTGGATTGAGGTGAGTTAATAACCGTATCCCAAACTTTAGGGTAAAAGGTATGACAGCAGTTGAGTTGAAGAGCTCTTCAAAATTTGCACTTTTGCCTAAATTTTTCAAATTTCTATCTTTGATTCACTACAATTCTTTCTCACTCAGTTTAAACAAAATTGACCATTTTAACTTTGCACTTTGACTCCAGTCTGTATAAGCAAATAAAACAGCTATGTGATACCTTTCTATGTGAACCGATTCTGGATTCCTGACTGAGACCTTAATATATAATTAGACATAGATATCTATTAAATTTGAACTCACCTGATCATACTCAGATGATCCAGGATACAATGGATATCCTGTAAAAAGCTCTGCCATGATACACCCCACAGACCACATGTCGATAGCCTCCGAGAACGGTAATGCTAATATTATTTCTGGGGACCTGAATTTTATTAAAAGGAGAGAAGTCAGAAGGTTAGATGAATAATGTACCCGTTAGTGCTTAAATCACTTAAATTAGATGTAAATCACTGAAATAGTTACTATTTCTATTAATTTAATCTTTAATCTGTTTCATCTGGCTGCCCGAGAGTTATCAGTGGAAGTGTTTTCCCCCGACTCCTAAAACTCTCAGCACAAGTACATATCAGCTAACAGAGCGCTCAGCAAAACCCAACTCCCATTTCCCCTAGCTCAGAGAGACCATGGACAGTCTGCAGTCATTTCCAATTACTTTAATGGTGATCAGTTTTTATAAAATGAGAATAATAGAGGAATACTGCCTAAATGGTGCTTTGGAATGTAATTGATATTCTATCATATTCCGCAGATTTACACAGCTTTTCAAAGCCCTTCATATCACTCTGTGCACATATGAGAATTTCGGCAGAGATCCCATGAAGCTATATTTTGTAATCTTTTCTACAAAGAATATACCAGTGACATGTCTTCTGACAGCTTGATATGCAAAGCTTTGAAGGAGAAAAATGGGGGAATATTTTGACTACTTCCCTTCTCCCTCGGAGAGCTTTGTAACAAGCAGCCACGTCACTTGGGCAAATTCTGATAAATCAATGTCCACCTAAGAGTCCTGTGTGCATGTGTAGAGCTAGCTGACTGCTACACTCCATCAGATGCCATAAATATCACTAATATCTCCTAATATTCAATAAAAAAAAGTTCAATAGAAAAATAATAATTACAAGCAAAAAAAGGCGCTATGTGGCGCATATTTATTGCATGCTACCCTATGTTTTTTTTTCTTGTGTTTGCTTTGTATATCACCCCGAAGGGTAATCAGCGCCATTGCTGCGTCCTACAGCTATTATCTGTAAGTGTGTATCTCCTCCTTTGGATTTATATTTTCACAAGTTTGATATTGCACATGCACTTTAAAATATTGGTTTACTGTATATAATGGAATATTAGGTTTTACACATATTAAGTGTTTTAAAAGGTACAGCGCACTTTATTCTTTTTGGATAATAAAAAAAAGTTAACAAAATAATTAACCAGACCTAGTTAACATTATTCTTTATACTCATTTCATAAATGCAAAGGATATCTATACTTTATTTGAAATGTGAATTATGACTAATAAATGTCCCTTACCTATAGTATCTTGTTTGGATGTAACTTGGAACTCGAACCTTGGATGTATGGATGGCTAAACCAAAGTCTATGACCTTGATCTTGAATGGGTACTTGGACGTGTTTACCAACATGATATTCTCTGGCTTCAAGTCGGTATGAATTATCTGTAGACTCTTTAGTTTATCCAGTGCATTGCCCACCTGCTGCACAATAGGGCGTATGTGTCTCACAGGAAGCGGCCTATTGTTGCGTTTGTTAATAAAGTCGTATAGGCTGATATCTAACATCTCGAACACAAGGCAGATGTTGTCGTTGTGTTGGAAATACTCATAGTGCTTAACAACGTTAAATTCATCTGGGTTTTCCTTGTTCAGCTGGGAGAGGATTTCCACCTCAGCCTCAGCATATTTAACAACACGTGGGTGGTCCTTCAAGATTTTGATTGCCACATTGTCGTTGGTTGCTCTTATAACACCCTTCACAACGTTTCCAAAGGAGCCGCTTCCCAACAATTCCTGCACTATGTAATCGTTAGTGCTAGAGCACAGGATGTCACCCTGCTCCAATTTACTGACAGGAGAAAAAAAGGAAATAGTTTAAATTTAACACATTGCTAAAATTCAGTCACAACATGAAACCACCGAAATCAGGATTCTTTGACTATTTAACGAGAAGGTTAATAATGCAATAACATGTACTTAGCGCTTAGTGTCTACATTTGTACATCTGATATTTGTGAAGTTTAATTTGTTTTGTCTGTTAACTTCAATAAACTCTCGGTCCCTTAAGTTGTCTGTCAGAAAAATTCCCTGATATTTACATTTTATAGTGGACCTGTCACCTTCTTACCATTCAGCGTCGTTGAAAATGTTTATTTCATTTTCCAGTTGTTTTTAAAAAATATGGGATCAAAGACATAGACTATTTAACCTCATCTGTGTTAAAAATTAGTCACCTAAAAAATTAACTACAATCTATTTCTAGCTTTACCATACAACTTCCACCAGACTGATATAACTGATTGGAGAGGAGTCTTTCAGTTAATAAAATTAGTTTTAACATAATAAACAAAGCTCTAATCGTGTCCTCCGATGTGGTCATTGAAAAGAAACCAACCTTACAAATTATCGCCTGTTAATCTATAGAATTGGATGCACACCTGCAGAGTCATTTACTTGTTTCTTTAAATTAACCGTGTCTAGTTAAAAGGGGATTTAAGTTCTAACAATATCATTACATTAATAATATATAAAATTAAATATTTTTCTATAAACGTACAGCAAATCATTTAGTTGCTTCCCAGGTTTACATAATTCAGAGTTTTCCTCCATTTCATATGGAGGACATTTATTTTCAAATCTGGTTAATACTGTAATAACGTTTAACCCCTTAAGGACACATGACGTGTGTGACACGTCATGATTCCCTTTTATTCCAGAAGTTTGGTCCTTAAGGGGTTAAAGGAACACTATAGTCACCTAAATTACTTTAGCTAAATAAAGCAGTTTTAGTGTATAGATCATTCCCCTGCAATTTCACTGCTCAATTCACTGTCATTTAGGAGTTAAATCACTTTGTTTCTGTTTATGCAGCCCTAGCCACACCTCCCCTGGCTATGATTGACAGAGCCTGCATGAAAAAAAAAACTGGTTTCACTTTCAAACAGATGTAATTTACCTTAAATAATTGTATCTCAATCTCTAAATTGAACTTTAATCACATACAGGAGGATCTTGCAGGGTCTAGCAAGCTATTAACATAGCAGGGGATAAGAAAATCTTAATTAAACAGAACTTGCAATAAGAAAAGCCTAAATAGGGCTCTCTTTACAGGAAGTGTTTATGGAAGGCTTTGCAAGTCACATGCAGGGAGGTGTGACTAAGGTTCATAAACAAAGGGATTTAACTCCTAAATGGCAGAGGATTGAGCAGTGAGGCTACAGGGGCATGTTCTATACACCAAAACTGCTTCATTAAGCTAAAGTTGTTCAGGTGACTATAGTGTCCCTTTAATCACTGACTATTCAGCACTTCATATACCAGATAATAAACCCAGATACATGATATTTTGTATCATAATCACACTTTGTATCAGGTTGTTTGGTCTGTAGCTGTAGGTAGAGTGCAATGTACAATTATGGTCAGCTAGCTGCAAGCATCCAGTGGTTCTGATGACCAATGATACTTTTATAATTAAATATATTTTATATAACATAGTGCATGGAGACACATTGTATACGTATTGAATCATTTCGTGCTCCTGCTTCTATTGTTGGAAATAGTCGTGTATTTTTGAATAAATGGCTAATTACTATCATAATCAATTTTCCAACATAAATTCCCCTCCCCCTTCACCCCCACCCTACACTTTGTAAATTATTTTAATCATTTTTCTAAAATAGGCAAACATTCTAGACTTTACAGAATAGACCTTGTACACTGTTTGTTTTAAACATTGGATAATTGTTAAACTAATTTTTTTATTCCTAATCTTAAAAATAATTTAAGAGACTAGCAATAACATCATCATTATTATAGTTCTGGTAGTATCCAGTATGGTTGAGGTTATAATGTCCAGGGTCATAAGTTAAATATTGAACATTGAAATGATAAACAAAATATCACCCAAAAATCCTAACCTGTTAAATTGTATTTATATATATATATATATATATATATATATATATGGACGGCCATAGAAGTAGTTACCTAGGGATTTACCTTCTAACTTAATGATTATGTCATTACTAATATAGAAAACAAACTATTTTAAATAAACCTACAGCAACTCATCCTCGTACTCCTCAGATTCAGATGTATCTAGGTTTGTCTCCATTTTATGAACTGGATATCTTCCAAATTGATCCAATCTGGTTATGACTGGAGTAACTGTTAATCGCTGTCTACTCGACTCTGGACTAACAGATAATGAACCCCAGATACATCATCATTTTACATCATATCCCCACTTGGTCTGATTGTTACCACTGTTGCTAGGCAACGGCAGCTGTGAGCTGGAGGACAATGGCCATGCATGGTCAGGTGACTGAAAGCATCCAGATGTTCTGATGAGCCAGTAGTACCTGGATATAGTCGTATTTTATATAATAAAGTGCACAGAGATATGTTTGTACGTACACTGAAACATTAATTGCAGCTTCTCTGTATTGGACTGCAGTAATATTTATTACTTTTTATTTTACAAAAGTGTGTAATGGCAAATATAAAGAAAAAAAAAAAGATCCAAAACTAGCAAACAACTTTTAGATCAAACCTATATTCTGATTGGCTGCTATTCTGAAAGTTAAAAAGGGCCCATTAGTGTGCAGGTTAACCAATAATTAAGGAATCTACGACAGTGGTTCCCAAACTTTTTAGACGCCCTTAATATTTCAATATTTTTCTTTCAAAATTTCTAGGTTGTATACCTGTACAGCGCTGCGGCATATACTGGCACTCTAATTGAATGTGTAGTGTTGGTGTTTGAAGGGGTGCTTGTACATAGGTCTAGTGTTTTAATACAGTGGTGTGTTTGTGTGTAATGTTTGCGTTTGATTGTAGGGGTGTGTTTGATGTAATGTTCATCTTTAAATGTGGATGTACATTTATGTTTGAGTAAAGTGGTGTGTTTGTATATAATTTTGGCGTTTGAATGCAGGGGTGTGTTTGTATGTAATATTTGTGTTAGATTGCAAGAGTGTGTTTGTATGTTGTGCTTGTGTTTGACTGCTTGAGTGTTTGCATATACACTACCACATACATAGAATCTTACACAGATGTGCATGCACATTAACACACAGATACATATAAATACACTGACAGATACACGCAAATTCATATAGACTCCGACACATACACACACATAGATACACACGCCGACACATACACACCTTATCACACGCATACACCGACATGTACACATACAAATGCACACTCTGACACACAGATACACTCACCCTGACGCACAAAAACACTGACATATGCACATACCATGACACAGATACACACACTGACATAAAAACACACATCCTGACACACTTATGCTCACCCTGACTAACAGATGCACATCCTGACACACAGATGTTGGCGCACACACAGACACACACACTGACACAAATATACAGAAGGACACTGACATCTATACACACACACACACGCACACACACATAAATGGATGCACACCCTAACACACACACACACACACACACACAATCTCACATAAACACATACAAGTAATGTTTTTTATTTTCTGCAGCCAGCCTCCTGTTAGCTTACCTTGTGTGTCCAGGAGGGTGGCTTGGAGTCCTGGTGGGAGTGAGCGATCTGGAGCAGCTCTTCATGCTCCTCTCCCCTCATGCTGCCTCTGTAGCGGCCTCCTCTCCCACCCAAGCTGTCTCACTTCCTCCCAGCCTTCTGACACTACCAAGTCTCGGTCTTAAAAGGATGCTGTGTCTGACTGGGCCCCAGTTCAGCTGTAATGTTTCCCGGTCCTAGAGTTTGGGAACAGCTGATCTAGGAGATAGCAAGGCATTTAAGAAAAAGCCTGAATCAAATAATTCCTAAAGTTCTGCTGATGACGGCGAAAAGGAGGAGGAGAGTTCCCCACACCGAGGGAGCCCGGCGGGGGAAAACAGGTGAGATTTAGCCCCTTCCACCTCCTAGAGCCCGGCGGCAGGGGGGCCCAGAGGGTGAGGGGGACCCAAGGACCCTATAGAGCCAGGAAAACAAATATGTTTTCCTGGCACTATAGTGGTCCTTTAACATACACCACTTTTTTTTATTTCATTCTGACCACCTAGCAACCAGGATTCACAACCATCCAGTCCACTCATATCTATTTTACTCTTTCACTCTCCTGCTGACAAATGGCCATATTCAATGGATGGGCGTGTGGCCAGGGACAGGGCTTTTATGAGAAATGTTAGGTACTTACTAATATCTGTAAATATGTCTGACTGTATGTATATAGATATGAGGATTTTGCTTATTGAGAGAGACATATAGTCTGTGTGTATTTAGGTACGAGTGTGACATTATACACAGCCATATAGACTGTATGTATATAGATTGGGGTCTTTTACATATTGAGAGAGCCATATAGACTGCATGTATATAAAGAGGGACATTTTGCTTATTGAGAGAGTCATATATTCTGTGTATATATAGGTGGGAGTGTGACATTATTCTCGCTGTACAGTCTATGTATGCAGGGCCGGCCTTAGGCATTTGGGCGCCCTGTGCGAAAAATCTTCACAGCGCCCCCCTTCCCGTCCCCCCCTCCCCCACTCCTTCCCCCTTCCCACACACCCTGTCACACACACACACAGGCAGACAGCCATACACACACACACACAAACACACTCAGGCAGTCATACACAGACAGCCACACACAAACACACACACAGACATAGAATGTTACGGCATATAAGAACCATTCGGCCCATCTAGTCTGCCCAGACAGTCACACATAGGCAGTCACACACACAAACACACACACACACAGGCAGACAGCCACACACACACACAAACACACACAGGCAGACAGCCACACACACAGGCTGGCAGTCACACACAGACAGCCACACACAAACACACAGGCAGACAGCCAAACACACAGAGGCAAACAGCCACACACACACAGTCACACACACAGACAGTCACACACACAGACAAACAGTCAAACACACACAGGCAAACAGTCAAACACACACTGGCAGACAGCCACACACACACAGGCAGACAGCCACACACATACAGTCACACACACACAGACAGGCAGACACACACACACACACTGGCAGACAGTCACACACACGCAGACAGTCACACACACACACATAGGCAAACAGTCACACACACACAGGCAGACAGCCACACACAGTCAGACACACACACTAACAGAAACACACTAACAGACACACACTAACAGACACACACTAACAGACACAGACACACACTAACAGACACACACACACACACTCACCCACATTAACACATTTTTTTAAAATTTATTTAAACACCCCCCCCTCAGTCTGCTTACCTTTGGGAATGCTGGAGGGGGGTGTCTCTTCCTCCCTGGTGGTCCAGTGGCTGCTGGGCGAGCGGCACTGGTGGGCGGGCTGGCGAGGGAGCACTTCCTCTGAGCTCTCTGCTCAGCTCCCTCGCGCACCTCAGAGTGAGGCTGGGAGACAGAATATGACGTCATATTCCGGCTCCGCCTCACAGCCTCACTGTGCGGCGTGCGAGGGAGCTGAGCAGAGAGCTCAGAGGAAGTGCTCCCTCGCCAGCCCGCCCACCAGTGCAGCCCAGCAGCCCAGCATGTCTGTTAGCCGCAAGGCTAACAAGACATTTGCCTTGGGCATTTGGGGGCAGGTTTTTTTTCCGCCCCCTGGAAAATGCCGCCCAAGGCAAATGCCTTGTTAGCCTTGCGGCTAATACGCCCCTGCCGTGTGAGCTATGCGGCCGCAGGGCGTCCCCTGCACCATGGCGCCCTGTGCGGCCGCACAGCTCGCACACCCCTAAGGCCGGCCCTGTATGTATGTATGTATTTTATTTATAGAAAATAACCAAACAGTCTTTTCTTTATATAAAAGGCTCCCAACAATTTTTTTGATCTGGTTTCTCTATTACAGTATAAACAAGGAGACTTTTACTCCTTTCTTGTAATTATAACAAAAAATAGCACTAACATGATTAGGGAAAACATAATAACTAATTATTAAGGAGAGCAGCTTTGGAACTGAGAGAGTTGAAGGCAGAAAAAAGATATTGTAAATGTTATTAATGCATTAACTGTCTTGTAATTAAACAAATGAAAGAATTGGAAGAAAAAATCCAACAGCCAAGAAACATACAGTGAAAGAGAGACCTATTGTCCTACGTTCCCAGCCCCCACCCCTGAGCAGCAGAAGAGCGGCGGGTGGGGGCCCTAAATAACAATGAGGGGGGGGACCTAAATGAAAATGTTACCCCCGCCCAAAGGTGACTAGGGGTCCCCAAGCCCCTAGTCACCCCCTACCCAAAAAATTATAATAAACCCTTTGTAAAATGACACAGAGCACTCTGATTGGATGGATTTCAAATTGAAAGCAAACAATCAGTGTTATGAGTCAAATTACATAGTGTGGGAAAATTCCAAAGAACTTTTCCACGCTGTGTGAAATAACACAGAACACTTTGATTGGTTGGATTTCAAGGCAACCAATCAGAGTGCTGTGAAAGGTAAATGTAGTGACTTACCTGTCATTCTCTTAATTTACCTGTCAGGCACTCTGATTGGTTAGCTTAAACCAACCAATCAGAGTGCTCTGAGCCTAATTGCAGGGTGTGGGAAGGCTTTATAAGGCTGACGTCGGCGGGTGAGATCTAATGCGCATGCACGGCAATGGCATGCTTTCTTATGGGGATTTCGGCGTCCTCACTTAGCATAGAAAGAGGGGAGAAAAAAAGGGGGGGGAAGGTGGGGATGAGAGAGAGAGAAATGGAAAGCAACAAAAAAGAGGTAGAAACAATACCAAACTATATATGTTTATCCATACAGTATGCACTGTTTACGCTTCATCCCCTGCGTGGAAAAACTGTTTATTGTGATGACTTCAATAAAAAACGATTTAACATAAATAAGCAAACAGGTTAACTCATTTTGTGCAATCATATTTCAGAAAAAAAAGGTTTATTATCAAAGCATTGCTTTGTTTTACTTCTAGAAAGTTTGATGTAGGTGACAAACTGCACGTTTTTCTTTTCTTATCTATAAAGCTTGCATAGCAATAAACTGGTCAGAGCAGAGCTGGCTTTAGCCTTATGAAAGACCACTAAATACACTTTAACCCTTCCAGCCTGTCTGTTTGTTTGTAGGTCTGTTTCCAGGCTATATCTGCTTTAGCAATAAGAGAGCGGGAGAGACGGATAAGTTCAAACTCTGTACAACAGGGGACAACAAACTGTAGTGGATACTGTGCTCAGAGTGTCCCATTATCAAATGAAAGAATGAACGTTTATTTAGTGTCTCCTTGTCTTATGATACCTCCTTCCTTCATCCTATCTCAGTTGGAGTCGCCCAAGGCTCTGTTCTTGGTCCCCTTCTATTTTCTCTTTATACTGCCTCTCTTGGCAAACTAATTACCTCATTTGGATGCCAATATCACCAGTACATCTGTAGCGGAGCTCCCTGTACCCTGGCTGGGTACCTCTGCCCAGGATCGCTTCATAGCTGGAACTGAGCAAAACTGGCACTCTTCTGCCCCAGTCGCCGTAGCTTGACTGGGGTCCCGCTTTTTCCACCGACCAGGCTGCAGCTCTCCTTCCAGGCAGGTATCGTCCCCTCTGCCTATTCCTCTGCAGCTCTCCTTCCAGGCAGGTATCGTCCCCTCTGCCTATTCCGCTGCAGCTCTCCTTCCAGGCAGGTATCGTCCCCTCTGCCTATTCCGCTGCAGCTCTCCTTCCAGGCAGGTATCGTCCCCTCTGCCTATTCCTCTGCAGCTCTCCTTCCAGGCAGGTATCGTCCCCTCTGCCTATTCCGCTGCAGTCCTTCTTCCAGGCAGGTATCGTCCCCTCTGCCTATTCCTCTGCAGCTCTCCTTCCAGGCAGGTATCGTCCCCTCTGCCTATTCCACTGCAGCTCTCCTTCCAGGCAGGCATCGTCCCCTCTGCCTATTCCTCTGCAGCTCTCCTTCCAGGCAGGTATCGTCCCCTCTGCCTATTCCGCTGCAGCTCTCCTTCCAGGCAGGTATCGTCCCCTCTGCCTATTCCTCTGCAGTCCTTCTTCCAGGCAGGTATCGTCCCCTCTGCCTATTCCGCTGCAGCTCTCCTTCCAGTCAGGTATCGTCCCCTCTGCCTATTCCACTGCAGTCCTTCTTCCAGGCAGGTATCGTCCCCTCTGCCTATTCCGCTGCAGCTCTTCTTCCAGGCAGGTATCGTCCCCTCTGCCTATTCCTCTGCAGCTCTCCTTCCAGGCAGGTATCGTCCCCTCTGCCTATTCCGCTGCAGCTCTTCTTCCAGGCAGGTATCGTCCCCTCTGCCTATTCCGCTGCAGCTCTCCTTCCAGGCAGGTATCGTCCCCTCTGCCTATTCCTCTGCAGCCCTCCTTCCAGGCAGGTATCGTCCCCTCTGCCTATTCCGCTGCAGCTCTTCTTCCAGGCAGGTATCGTCCCCTCAGCCTATTCCTCTGTAGCTCTCCTTCCAGGCAGGTATCGTCCCCTCAGCCTATTCCGCTGCAGCTCTTCTTCCAGGCAGGTATCGTCCCCTCTGCCTATTCCGCTGCAGCTCTCCTTCCAGGCAGGTATCGTCCCCTCTGCCTATTCCGCTGCAGCTCTCCTTCCAGGCAGGTATCGTCCCCTCTGCCTATTCCTCTGCAGCCCTCCTTCCAGGCAGGTATCGTCCCCTCTGCCTATTCCGCTGCAGCTCTTCTTCCAGGCAGGTATCGTCCCCTCAGCCTATTCCTCTGTAGCTCTCCTTCCAGGCAGGTATCGTCCCCTCAGCCTATTCCGCTGCAGCTCTTCTTCCAGGCAGGTATCGTCCCCTCTGCCTATTCCGCTGCAGCTCTCCTTCCAGGCAGGTATCGTCCCCTCTGCCTATTCCGCTGCAGCTCTCCTTCCAGGCAGGTATCGTCCCCTCTGCCTATTCCGCTGCAGCTCTCCTTCCAGGCAGGTATCGTCCCCTCTGCCTATTCCACTGCAGCTCTCCTTCCAGGCAGGTATCGTCCCCTCTGCCTATTCCGCTGCAGCTCTCCTTCCAGGCAGGTATCGTCCCCTCTGCCTATTCCGCTGCAGTCCTTCTTCCAGGCAGGTATCATCCCCTCTGCCTATTCCACTGCAGTCCTTCTTCCAGGCAGGTATCGTCCCCTCTGCCTATTCCGCTGCAGCCCTTCTTCCAGGCAGGTATCATCCCCTCTGCCTATTCCACTGCAGTCCTTCTTCCAGGCAGGTATCGTCCCCTCTGCCTATTCCGCTGCAGCTCTTCTTCCAGGCAGGTATCGTCCCCTCTGCCTATTCCGCTGCAGTCCTTCTTCCAGGCAGGTATCGTCCCCTCTGCCTATTCCGCTGCAGCTCTTCTTCCAGGCAGGTATCGTCCCCTCTGCCTATTCCGCTGCAGCTCTTCTTCCAGGCAGGTAACGTCCCCTCTGCCTATTCCGCTGCAGCTCTTCTTCCAGGCAGGTATCGTCCCCTCTGCCTATTCCTCTGCAGCTCTCCTTCCAGGCAGGTATCGTCCCCTCTGCCTATTCCACTGCAGCTCTCCTTCCAGGCAGGTATCGTCCCCTCTGCCTATTCCGCTGCAGCTCTTCTTCCAGGCAGGTATCGTCCCCTCTGCCTATTCCGCTGCAGCTCTCCTTCCAGGCAGGTATCGTCCCCTCTGCCTATTCCGCTGCAGCTCTTCTTCCAGGCAGGTATCGTCCCCTCTGCCTATTCCGCTGCAGTCCTTCTTCCAGGCAGGTATCGTCCCCTCTGCCTATTCCGCTGCAGCTCTCCTTCCAGGCAGGTATCGTCCCCTCTGCCTATTCCACTGCAGTCCTTCTTCCAGGCAGGTATCGTCCCCTCTGCCTATTCCGCTGCAGCTCTCCTTCCAGGCAGGTATCGTCCCCTCTGCCTATTCCACTGCAGTCCTTCTTCCAGGCAGGTATCGTCCCCTCTGCCTATTCCTCTGCAGCTTTCCTTCCAGGCAGGTATCGTCCCCTCTGCCTATTCCACTGCAGCTCTCCTTCCAGGCAGGTATCGTCCCCTCTGCCTATTCCACTGCAGTCCTTCTTCCAGGCAGGTATCGTCCCCTCTGCCTATTCCTCTGCAGCTTTCCTTCCAGGCAGGTATCGTCCCCTCTGCCTATTCCACTGCAGCTCTTCTTCCAGGCAGGTATCGTCCCCTCTGCCTATTCCACTGCAGCTCTTCTTCCAGGCAGGTATCGTCCCCTCTGCCTATTCCACTGCAGCTCTTCTTCCAGGCAGGTATCGTCCCCTCTGCCTATTCCACTGCAGTCCTTCTTCCAGGCAGGTATCGTCCCCTCTGCCTATTCCACTGCAGCTCTTCTTCCAGGCAGGTATCGTCCCCTCTGCCTATTCCACTGCAGCTCTTCTTCCAGGCAGGTATCGTCCCCTCTGCCTATTCCGCTGCAGCTCTTCTTCCAGGCAGGTATCGTCCCCTCTGCCTATTCCACTGCAGTCCTTCTTCCAGGTAGGTATCGTCCCCTCTGCCTATTCCACTGCAGCTCTTCTTCCAGGCAGGTATCGTCCCCTCTGCCTATTCCACTGCAGTCCTTCTTCCAGGCAGGTATCGTCCCCTCTGCCTATTCCACTGCAGTCCTTCTTCCAGGCAGGTATCGTCCCCTCTGCCTATTCCACTGCAGCTCTCCTTCCAGGCAGGTATCGTCCCCTCTGCCTATTCCGCTGCAGCTCTTCTTCCAGGCAGGTATCGTCCCCTCTGCCTATTCCACTGCAGCTCTCCTTCCAGGCAGGTATCGTCCCTCTGCCTATTCCACTGCAGCTCTTCTTCCAGGCAGGTATCGTCCCCTCTGCCTATTCCACTGCAGTCCTTCTTCCAGGCAGGTATCGTCCCCTCTGCCTATTCCACTGCAGTCCTTCTTCCAGACATGTATCACCCCTTTTGACTGCAATTTGATTTCTATTGCTTTTACAAAGGCACGTGCTTTAGGTGCCTCAGGCCTAGCTCTCTTGATTTATCCCAGGGTTAGAGGGATCATGCAACCAGCCAACAGGTACAACAACTCTATGGCTGGGATCCCAAAAAATCCACACAGGACACCGTTCTAAGTGGAACTAACATATAATACTTTATTTTACTTGGGACTAGCCCATATGTTCATTACATAATACAACATAATAAAATTCAAATAACCAAAATATGCCACAAAATATACCGGATATTATTATAGCATAATAACATATTTATACAAGGATGGGGAAGACATTAATTAACAGAACATATCTCTCCTGCCTGCAGAATTAGCAATATGCAAATCTACCTGAATATGCAAATTAGCAATCCTTGCTATTCAGGTAGTGCATACAGCGGTTGCTGGATCCTTGCAACCAACAGGTGGCGCTGTAAGGGCTCCACAGCCCAATCCACCTAGTTAAATGTAAGCATTAGAAACATAGAATCATAGAATGTGTTGGCCCATCTAGTCTGCCCAATTTTCTAAATACTTTAATTAGTCCCTGGCCTTATCTTATAGTTAGGATAGCCGTATGCCTATCCCACGCATGCTTAAACTCCTTCACTGTGTTAACCTCTACCACTTCAGCTGGAAGGCTATTCCATGCATTCACTACCCTCTCAGTAAAGTAATGCTTCCTGATATTATTTTTAAACCTTTGTCCCTCTAATTTAAGACTATGTCCTCTTGTTGTGGTAGTTTTTCTTCCTTCTTTTAAATATAGTCTCCTCCTTTACTGTGTTGATTCCCTTTATGTATTTAAATGTTTCTATCATATCCCCCCTGTCTCGTCTTTCCTCCAAGCTTTACATGTTAAAGGACCACTCTAGTGCCAGGAAAGCATACTCGTTTTCCTGGCACTAGAGTGCCCTGAGGGTGCCCCCACCCTCAGGGTCCCCCTCCCGCCCGGCTCTGGAAAGGGGAAAAGGGGTAAAACTTACCTTTTTCCAGCGCTGGGCAGGGAGCTCTCCTCCTCCTCTCCGCCTCCGTTCCGCCCCGTCGGCTATGGACGCTTGCGTGCTCTCACTGTGATTTTCACAGTGAGAATCACGCAAGCGCCTCTAGCGGCTGTCAATGAGACAGCCACTAAAGGAAATAGGGGAAGGCTTAACTAATTGATAAACATAGCAGTTTCTCTGAAACTGCTATGTTTATAAAAAAATTAGTTAACCCTAGCTGGACCTGGCACCCAGACCACTTCATTAAGCTGAAGTGGTCTGGGTGCCTAGAGTGGTCCTTTAAGATCCTTTAACCTTTCCTGGTAAGTTTTATCCTGCAATCCATGAACCCAGGGCCTAGGCAAAAGAAAGATTTGCCACCCCCCCCCCCCCCCCCTTCGTGACATCACAATGCCCTACCCATATGATCTGCCATTTGAACTAACGCCAGTGGTGCACACAGGGTGTATTTACATTAAAGAGCCTGCAGGGACCGGCTATAGACACCGGAACCACTTCATTAAGCTGCAGTAGTTCTGGGGACTATAGTGTCCCTTTAATGTGAGATAAATTAGAGATTAGTGTCACTAATAATATACTAGATTGCCTACTTACAATCAGATGAGGATGATGATGGGCTCTAGCTGCAGTCTGGCTCCACTGGTCTGGTGTAGAACCGGATCTCTGGAGGCTGTTTGTAACTGTGGTCACAAAATTCAATGTTCTGGGAGAACAGGAAGCAGCTCCATTTTTGGGGGGCCCCTTACACAGCTCAAGGTCTGGGCCCCAGGGCCTGACGGTGAGTATGCCCATAAGGCCCACCCATAAGTCCACCTACATGTTCCACCCATGAGTTCGCTCACAGGGAGTGGAGTGTGTAGGGGATGTGTTATGTGTTATTGTAGAGGATCTAATGTGTGTGCTTATGGTATGTAGTGTATAGGGATACCAGTTTGCGTAGGTGATGCAGTGTGTTTGTGTGTAGTGGAAGCAGTGTGTGTTTGTGTATAAGGGATAGAAAGCAGTGTGTGTTTGTGTATAAGGGATAGAAAGCAGTGTGTGTTTGTGTAAGGGATAGAAAGCAGTGTGTGTTTGTGTATAAGGGATATAAAGCAGTGTGTGTTTGTGTGTAAGGGATAGAAAGCAGTGTGTGTTTGTGTATAAGGGATAGAAAGCAGTGTGTGTTTGTGTAAGGGATAGAAAGCAGTGTGTGTTTGTGTAAGGGATAGAAAGCAGTGTGTGTTTGTGTAAGGGATAGAAAGCAGTGTGTGTTTGTGTAAGGGATAGAAAGCAGTGTGTGTTTGTGTATAAGGGATAGAAAGCAGTGTGTGTTTGTGTAAGGGATAGAAAGCAGTGTGTGTTTGTGTAAGGGATAGAAAGCAGTGTGTGTTTGTATAAGGGATAGAAAGCAGTGTGTGTTTGTGTATAAGGGATAGAAAGCAGTGTGTGTTTGTGTAAGGGATAGAAAGCAGTGTGTGTTTGTGTAAGGGCTAGAAAGCAGTGTGTGTTTGTATAAGGGATAGAAAGCAGTGTGTGTTTGTGTATAAGGGATAGAAAGCAGTGTGTGTTTGTGTAAGGGATAGAAAGCAGTGTGTGTTTGTATAAGGGATAGAAAGCAGTGTGTGTTTGTATAAGGGATAGAAAGCAGTGTGTGTTTGTGTATAAGGGATAGAAAGCAGTGTGTGTTTGTGTATAAGGGATAGAAAGCAGTGTGTGTTTGTGTATGAGGGATAGAAAGCAGTGTGTGTTTGTGTATAAGGGATAGAAAGCAGTGTGTGTTTGTGTAAGGGATAGAAAGCAGTGTGTGTTTGTGTATAAGGGATAGAAAGCAGTGTGTGTTTGTGTAAGGGATAGAAAGCAGTGTGTGTTTGTGTAAGGGATAGAAAGCAGTGTGTGTTTGTGTGTAAGGGATAGAAAGCAGTGTGTGTTTGTGTAAGGGATAGAAAGCAGTGTGTGTTTGTGTAAGGGATAGAAAGCAGTGTGTGTTTGTGTGTAAGGGATAGAAAGCAGTGTGTGTTTGTGTATAAGGGATAGAAAGCAGTGTGTGTTTGTGTATAAGGGATAGAAAGCAGTGTGTGTTTGTGTATAAGGGATAGAAAGCAGTGTGTGTTTGTGTATAAGGGATAGAAAGCAGTGTGTGTTTGTGTATAAGGGATAGAAAGCAGTGTGTGTTTGTGTATAAGGGATAGAAAGCAGTGTGTGTTTGTGTAAGGGATAGAAAGCAGTGTGTGTTTGTGTATAAGGGATAGAAAGCAGTGTGTGTTTGTGTAAGGGATAGAAAGCAGTGTGTGTTTGTGTATAAGGGATAGAAAGCAGTGTGTGTTTGTGTAAGGGATAGAAAGCAGTGTGTGTTTGTGTAAGGGATAGAAAGCAGTGTGTGTTTGTGTAAGGGATAGAAAGCAGTGTGTGTTTGTGTATAAGGGATAGAAAGCAGTGTGTGTTTGTGTAAGGGATAGAAAGCAGTGTGTGTTTGTGTAAGGGATAGAAAGCAGTGTGTGTTTGTATAAGGGATAGAAAGCAGTGTGTGTTTGTGTATAAGGGATAGAAAGCAGTGTGTGTTTGTGTATAAGGGATAGAAAGCAGTGTGTGTTTGTGTATAAGGGATAGAAAGCAGTGTGTGTTTGTGTATAAGGGATAGAAAGCAGTGTGTGTTTGTGTATAAGGGATAGAAAGCAGTGTGTGTTTGTGTAAGGGATAGAAAGCAGTGTGTGTTTGTGTATAAGGGATAGAAAGCAGTGTGTGTTTGTGTAAGGGATAGAAAGCAGTGTGTGTTTGTGTATAAGGGATAGAAAGCAGTGTGTGTTTGTGTAAGGGATAGAAAGCAGTGTGTGTTTGTGTAAGGGATAGAAAGCAGTGTGTGTTTGTGTGTAAGGGATAGAAAGCAGTGTGTGTTTGTGTAAGGGATAGAAAGCAGTGTGTGTTTGTGTAAGGGATAGAAAGCAGTGTGTGTTTGTGTGTAAGGGATAGAAAGCAGTGTGTGTTTGTGTATAAGGGATAGAAAGCAGTGTGTGTTTGTGTATAAGGGATAGAAAGCAGTGTGTGTTTGTGTATAAGGGATAGAAAGCAGTGTGTGTTTGTGTATAAGGGATAGAAAGCAGTGTGTGTTTGTGTATAAGGGATAGAAAGCAGTGTGTGTTTGTGTATAAGGGATAGAAAGCAGTGTGTGTTTGTGTAAGGGATAGAAAGCAGTGTGTGTTTGTGTATAAGGGATAGAAAGCAGTGTGTGTTTGTGTAAGGGATATAAAGCAGTGTGTGTTTGTGTATAAGGGATAGAAAGCAGTGTGTGTTTGTGTAAGGGATAGAAAGCAGTGTGTGTTTGTGTAAGGGATAGAAAGCAGTGTGTGTTTGTGTAAGGGATAGAAAGCAGTGTGTGTTTGTGTATAAGGGATAGAAAGCAGTGTGTGTTTGTGTAAGGGATAGAAAGCAGTGTGTGTTTGTGTAAGGGATAGAAAGCAGTGTGTGTTTGTATAAGGGATAGAAATCAGTGTGTGTTTGTGTATAAGGGATAGAAAGCAGTGTGTGTTTGTGTATAAGGGATAGAAAGCAGTGTGTGTTTGTGTATAAGGGATAGAAAGCAGTGTGTGTTTGTGTATAAGGGATAGAAAGCAGTGTGTGTTTGTGTATAAGGGATAGAAAGCAGTGTGTGTTTGTGTAAGGGATAGAAAGCAGTGTGTGTTTGTGTATAAGGGATAGAAAGCAGTGTGTGTTTGTGTAAGGGATAGAAAGCAGTGTGTGTTTGTGTATAAGGGATAGGAAGCAGTGTGTGTTTGTGTATAAGGGATAGAAAGCAGTGTGTGTTTGTGTATAAGGGATAGAAAGCAGTGTGTGTTTGTGTATAAGGGATAGAAAGCAGTGTGTGTTTGTGTAAGGGATAGAAAGCAGTGTGTGTTTGTGTATAAGGGATAGAAAGCAGTGTGTGTTTGTGTAAGGGATAGAAAGCAGTGTGTGTTTGTGTAAGGGATAGAAAGCAGTGTGTGTGTGTGTGTAAGGGATAGAAAGCAGTGTGTGTTTGTGTAAGGGATAGAAAGCAGTGTGTGTTTGTGTAAGGGATAGAAAGCAGTGTGTGTTTGTGTATAAGGGATAGAAAGCAGTGTGTGTTTGTGTGTAAGGGATAGAAAGCAGTGTGTGTTTGTGTAAGGGATAGAAAGCAGTGTGTGTTTGTGTGTAAGGGATAGAAAGCAGTGTGTGTTTGTGTATAAGGGATAGAAAGCAGTGTGTGTGTTTGTGTGTAAGGGATAGAAAGCAGTGTGTGTTTGTGTATAAGGGATAGAAAGCAGTGTGTGTTTGTGTATAAGGGATAGAAAGCAGTGTGTGTTTGTGTATAAGGGATAGAAAGCAGTGTGTGTTTGTGTAAGGGATAGAAAGCAGTGTGTGTTTGTGTATAAGGGATAGAAAGCAGTGTGTGTTTGTGTAAGGGATAGAAAGCAGTGTGTGTTTGTGTATAAGGGATAGAAAGCAGTGTGTGTTTGTGTAAGGGATAGAAAGCAGTGTGTGTTTGTGTATAAGGGATAGAAAGCAGTGTGTGTTTGTGTGTAAGGGATAGAAAGCAGTGTGTGTTTGTGTAAGGGATAGAAAGCAGTGTGTGTTTGTGTGTAAGGGATAGAAAGCAGTGTGTGTTTGTGTATAAGGGATAGAAAGCAGTGTGTTTTTGTGTATAAGGGATAGAAAGCAGTGTGTGTTTGTGTATAAGGGATAGAAAGCAGTGTGTGTTTGTGTGTAAGGGATAGAAAGCAGTGTGTGTTTGTGTATAAGGGATAGAAAGCAGTGTGTGTTTGTGTATAAGGGATAGAAAGCAGTGTGTGTTTGTGTATAAGGGATAGAAAGCAGTGTGTGTTTGTGTATAAGGGATGTATTCATGGGCGTCCGCAGGGGATTTTTCAGCTTGTGCTGCTATTTTTGGTTTGTGTGAGAATACACTGCAATACCGGCGCCGGCCAGTAGAAGGCGCTGTGAATGTTGAAAGGCAGGAAGCTACAGCTTATCCCTGCCTCTCTCTCATCACTGAAACCGCAGGGGAGCAGCACAGAGGCAGCCTACAGAGCAGGTAAGTGAGGGATGGGGGGGAACTATTACCCCTCTCACCACCACCCTCCTTCACTATCACCCCCTCCTCACCCTCAGCATTATCCCCCTCACACCCTCAGCATCACCCCCCTCACTCAGCATCACCCCCTCACTACCCTCAGCATCACCCCCCCCTCACCACCCTCAGCATTACCCCCCCCCCTATCACCACCCTCAGCATTACCCCCCCCCCTATCACCACCCTCAGCATCACCCACTCACTATTACCCCCCTCACCACCCTCAGCATTACCCCCCCCCCTATCACCACCCTCAGCATCACCCACTCACTATTACCCCCCTCACCACCCTCAGCATTACCCCCCCTCACTATCACCCCCCTCACCACCCTCAGCATTACCCCCTCACTCAGCATCACCCCCTCACTATCACCCCCTCACCACCCTCAGCATTACCCCCCCCCTCACTATCACCCCCCCACCACCCTCACACCCTCAGCATTACCCCCTCACTCAGCAACACCCCCCCGCACTATCACCCCCCTCACCACCCTCAGCATTACCCCCCTTCACTATCACCCCCTCACACCCTCAGCATCACCCCCCTTCACTATCACCCCTCTCACACCCTCAGCATTACCCCTCACTCAGCATCACCCCCCCTCACCACCCTCAGCATCACCCCCTCACTATCACCCCCCGTCACCACCCTCAGCATTACCCCCCCTTCACTATCACCCCCGTCACCACCCTCACACCCTCAGCATTACACCCTCACTCAGCATCACCCCCCTCACTACCCTCAGCATCACCCCCTCACTATCACCCTCCCCCCACCACCCTCAGCATTACCCACCCTCACTATCACCCCCCTCACACCCTCAGCATCACCCCCCTTCACTATCACCCCTCTCACACCCTCAGCATTACCCCTCACTCAGCATCACCCCCCCCTCACCACCCTCAGCATCACCCCCTCACTATCACCCCCCGTCACCACCCTCAGCATTACCCCCCCTCACTATCACCCCCCCACCACCCTCACACCCTCAGCATTACCCCCTCACTCAGCATCACCCCCCTCACTATCACCACCCTCAGCATCCCCCCTCCCTCAGCACCACCGCCTCACTATCACCACCCTCAGCATCACCACCCTCAGCATCACCTCCATCACCATCACCCTCTCCCCATCATCCCTCTCCCCATCATCCCTCTCCCCATCATCCCTCTCCCCATCATCCCTCTCCCCATCATCCCTCTCCCCATCATCCCTCTCCCCATCATCCCTCTCCCCATCATCTTTCTCCCCATCATCCCTCTCCCCATCATCCCTCTCCCCATCATCCTCCTCCCTCTCACCATCACACAACACACTTCAAGCAGCTACCCCATACACATAGGGTACCAGACAAAAACGCAAACATGCTCACAGACATACATTCACACACACACACACACACACACACACACACACAAGGATACTCTCTGTCAGACACACTCTCAGGCACATACACAGGTAAACTGTGCATCAATGTGTATATGTGACAGTGTGCATGTATTGCAACTCTATTTTTTTCACTTTTTTGTTAGTGGGGCCTCATTTGAGTTTCACCTAAGGCTTCATAAAGTCTAGAGCCGCCTCTGCAGAAGGAGCCTCAGAAGAAAAAGAAGACTGTGTCAAATGAAGGAGAAGAAAATGAGATTGGAGCACTTCATTCTGGACAGCACATCTTAAGACTTTGGTACTTGGGCCTGACAGGGAAACTTTGGACCTTCTCATCTCCCCAGGTAAAAAAAAAATATCAGTGTTAATGTGTTCACTTTAATTTACTGAGTGTCAGGAAACACAGAGGGCCGCTGGGTAGGGGTGCCGCTGATTTAGTTAGAGGGTCAGCTGGCACTCTAAGCCAATCAGTAGCTCCCCATTCATGAAAACGTAAAAATGTTTATGAATCGGGAACCAGCGATTGGCTTAGAGCGTCAGCTGACCATTCTAGCCAATCAGCTGCACCCATGCCTGACGTCAATCTGCACTTCCTGACACTCTGTTTAAGAAGCTGAATACCACTGAGCGACCTGGAGATCTGGACCTGGAGGAAGCCTTTGGGGGTAAACCATTTGAGAGTGGTTTCACCCCTTAAAGGAAAGAGAGCGCCCAGGGGCCTCCTTGCATCATAGCATTTTCATTTAGTGTTATGGTGACCAGAATGTTCCTTTAATTTGATTAAAGGAACACTATAGTGTCAGGAATACAAACATATATTCCTGACATCATAGTTGTAAAAAAGCTATTCACCCTGGCTTTATGTGAAAATGACTATGCTCCTTCCCTTTCATGACACTGTCAAAAAGGGGCCAAGCATGGATGTCATTACAATTATGCCTCCACCCTGGAAAAATTCCTGCGGACGCCCATGGATGTATTGTGTGTTTCTTGTTGTGTGTAAGGGATGCATTGTGTGAATCTGTGTTTGTATGCACAAGGGATGCAAAGTGTGTTTCTGTGTGTGTAAGAGATGCATTGTGTTTCTGTGTGTGTGTAAGAGAAGCAATGTGTGTTTGCATGTGTGTGTAAGTGATGCATTGTGTGTTTCTGTGTATGTGTGCAAAGGATGCATTGTCTTTATGTGTAAGGGTTGCATTTTGTGTGTAATGGATGCATTGTGTGTTTCTCAGTGTGTAAGGGAAGCATGCTGTGTTTCTTTGTGTAGGGATGCATTGTGTGTTTCTGAGTATGTATAGGGATGCATTGTGTGTGTGTGTGTGTGCGTAGTGTGAAAGAGCTCCCTGTCCTGCCCCCTGTCCTATAGAGCTCTCCCTTCCGTCCCTTAGAGATCTCCCCTGCCCCTTAGTGGTCTCTCCTCCTCCCCACCTCCCTTAGTGGTCTCCTTTTCTCCCCGACTTTTCTCCCCTTTCCATTAGTGGTCTCCCCCCCACCCTTAGTGGTCTATCCTCCACCCCCCCCCCCCCTTAGTGGTCTCTGCTCTCCCCACCCTCCCTTAGCAGTCTCTCCTCACCCCCTCCCCTAGTGGTCTCTCCACCACCCCCTCCCTCCTTTAGTGGTCTCTCCCTCCCCCACGTTCTCCTCACCCCCCCCCTCCTTTAGTGGTCTCTCCCTCCCCCACGTTCTCCTCACCCCCCCCCCCTCCTTTAGTGGTCTCTCCCTCCCCGATGTTCTTCTCAACACTCCCCTCCTTTAGTGGTCTCTCCCTCACCCACGTTTTGCTCAACATCCCCCTCCTTTAGTGGTCTCTCCCTCCCCCACGTTCTCCTCAACCCCCTCTCCTTTAGTGGTCTCTCCTTCCCCCACGTTCTCCTCAACTCCCCCTGTGTTCTCATCTCCCCCCGCGTGTTCTGCTCCCCTTCTCCTCTTCTCCCCTCCCTCCCTGTAATCTTCTACCCTCCCCGTAATCTTCTCTTCTCCCCCCCTCCTTGTAATTTTCTCTTTCCCCCCCCTCCTTGTAATTTTCTCTTCTCCCCTCCCTCCTTGTAATTTTCTCTTCTCCCCTCCCTCCTTGTAATTTTCTCTTCTCCCCCCCTCCTTGTAATTTTCTCTTCTCCCCCCCTCTCCCCCCCCTCTCCCTCCTTGTAGTTTTCTCTTCTCCGCCCTCTCCCTCCTTGTAGTTTTCTCTTCTCCCCCCCTTGTAGTTTTCTCTTCCCCCCCCCCTCCTTGTAGTTTTCTCTTCTCCTCCCTCCTTGTAGTTTTCTCTTCTCCCCCCTCCTTGTAGTTTTCTCTTCTGCCCCCTCCTTGTAGTTTTCTCTTCTCCCCCCTCCTTGTAGTTTTCTCTTCTGCCCCCCTCCTTGTAGTTTTCTCTTCTGCCCCCCTCCTTGTAGTTTTCTCTTCTGCCCCCTCCTTGTAGTTTTCTCTTCTCCCCCCCTCCTTGTGGTTTTCTCTTCTCCCCCCCCTTGTAATTTTCTCTTCTCCCCCCCTCCTTGTAATTTTCTCTTCTCCCCCCTCCTTGTAATTTTCTCTTCTCCCCCCTCCTTGTAATTGTCTCTTCTCCCCCCCTCCTTGTAATTTTCTCTTCTCCCCCCTCCTTGTAATTTTCTCTTCTCCCCCCTCCTTGTAATTTTCTCTTCTCCCCCCTCCCTCCTTGTAATTTTCTCTTCTCCCCCCTCCCTCCTTGTAATTTTCTCTTCTCCCCCCTCCCTCCTTGTAATTTTCTCTTCTCCCCCCTTCCTCCTTGTAATTTTCTCTTCTCCCCCCTCCCTCCTTGTAATTTTCTCTTCTCCCCCCTCCCTCCTTGTAATTTTCTCTTCTCCCCCCCCTGTAATTTTCTCCTCCCTCCTTGTAATTTTCTCCTCCCCCTCCCTCCTTGTAATTTTCTCCTCCCCCCTCCCTCCTTGTAATTTTCTCCTCCCCCCTCCCTCCTTGTCATTTTCTCCTCCCCCCTCCCTCCTTGTAATTTTCTCCTCCCCCCCTCCCTTCTTGTAATTTTCTCCTCCCCCTCCCTTCTTGTAATTTTCTCCTCCCCCCCCCCCTTCTTGTAATTTTCTCCTCCCCCTCCCTTCTTGTAATTTTCTCCTCCCCCCCTCCCTTCTTGTAATTTTCTCCTCCCCCCCTCCCTTCTTGTAATTTTCTCCTCCCCCCTCCCTTCTTGTAATTTTCTCCTCCCCCCCCCCCTTCTTGTAATTTTCTCCTCCCCTCCCCTCCCTTCTTGTAATTTTCTCCTCCCTTCTTGTAATTTTCTCCTCCGCCCTCCCTTCTTGTAATTTTCTCCTACCCACCTCCCCCCTTCTCCTCACCTCCCCTTCCTGTAGCATGGCCGAGCTCCTCTCCGGTCCGGAGAGGAGCTCGGCCACGCTACAGGAAGGGGAGGTGAGGCAGTGCAGCAGCCTCCTGAGCGCTCTTTATAGAGTGCTTTATAGAGCGCTCTTTATAGAGCGCTCAGACGGCTGCAGTATTTAAAGGGCCGGCGATGGGGGCGCAGGGCGCCCCCTCCTATATGGCGCCCTAGGCGGCTGCCTAGTTCGCCTTATAGGAAGCGCCGGCCCTGCATGAACCAGTTTACTAGCCCTTCTCTGAACTCTCTCCAAGGTATCAAGATCCTTCTGAAGATACGGTCTCCAGTATTGTGTACAATACTCCAAGTGAGGTCTCACCAGTGTTCTATACAATGGCATGAGCACTTCCCACTTTCTACTGCTAATACCTCTCCCTATACAACCAAGCACTCTGCTAACATTTCCTGCTGTTCTATTACATTGTCTTGTCTTGCTTGACTTACCTGTAAGTCAAGCAAGACAGTACAAAAACCACTAACATGTAACCCCAAACAATCACATTACACACACACACCCTGCACCCACAATGGACACAGGGTGACTTAAACATAGGAATAGTCCAGGGTCCTACATACAATGTCTGTATGAAACCCCAGGCGATGGTGACTAGTACTGTCACAACAAGTTCTCTTGAGGGGATCGGAAGGTGGGGAAGGCTCAACTAAGTAAAGGAGGGAGAGAGGTAGGAGGAGAACATGCTTCTCTTTGCAAGCATCCAATACAAGCATTGTCAACGTGCACAGTTCTGGGCTGCAAAAGTCTCGTGTGCTGAGGGTGTTACTAACCTCTAGCACAAAAATGCAGATTGCTTTGTGTGTGCAACATTTTAAGCAGAAACGATGCACGTACAGATTCCTACCACCATCACAACTTCAAATCACTGAAGTGATCCTGGTGGTTGGAGTAACCCTTTAAGTATGAGATATTTTTTTCCAGTTTAGCTAATGCAGCCTAACATTTGCAATTCCACTGTCGGTTAACCCACAATTCGTTGTTTAGTAAATAAACCTAAACCCCCTATTTTGCCATTTTAGACTCAACAAAACCTTGACAGCTGAACAAATGCTAAAACAATTATTGCCGAAATTTTGCAAGAAAAGAGTCGTTTTCGTTAAAGAAAGAAAAAATACATAAGAAATAAACTGTATTTCATGTTACTGAATAAATATACACAGTTAGGGGGAAAAAAAGAAAACGTGAAAGAGTGATTATTTTAAAACGATGAGTAATGTCATAAAAAGAAGCAAAAGGACAATCAGATTAAATGTAATAGAAGTTGAAAAAATTCTAAAGACTCAAAAATGCAGAAATCGTTGTTTAGTTTTTTTTATTAATACAAATGGAAAAGAACCTAAGATGGAAAACATTAAGCTGTTAAAGTACATTTTATTTCTTTTTTCTCTGCTCTGCATACTTTTATAGCTCCGGCAAATGTCAAAATTGATGGACTTCGGTATTTTCAACTTCAGGAACTAAGTAATTGTGTAATTGTCGATAAGAACCAGTAGATTTGCAGCTTGCTGTCATAACTCCCCGGCATTCCATCTTCTATCAAATATAACTCCAAGGCTGGTTAAATAATGGGTGTCCCGATGTTTCCAGTTAAAGTTCTAGAGGTTACCCAAACCTGATGGGTTTTTCTTCTACTTTCTGATTCTGAAAGACATTTCCATTACCGTCAGATAAATTTGTACCCAAAAATATGATTTTCTTATTTCTATCAAATAAATACAGCTCAGATTTCATTTGAAGCTAGACTCGCTGTTTGCTTTGGAATCTCAATGTAAATGTACTTACGGAATAGCTTCTGGGAACTTTCTGATTTCCGTACAAATATAACAAATGTGGTCTAATTTCTATGGAGGATTGGAACTTTTCTCACCAGTAGAAAAATGCTAGAAAATTTTGCTTTGTATTCCAAAGCGAACAGAGCTCGTTAACCAGTAAATGGTCTCCTGGGTTGGACGTGCCTCCATTTTGAATGCACCATGGACGTTTTAAAACTATAAAATGAAAAAGATACCAAACAAAAAGTTGGTCACGTTTCAGTTTCAGACCAGGAAGGGGCACCACCGCTCATTTTGAGTTAGGTCGTCTGATTACATCCCATTAATCCCAGGCCAGCAGGGCTTTAGTTCAGCTCCCAGCCACAGTTATATTTGTCAGATCTGATTAGTGTAAGTGACCAATATGCTGATAACAATCATATTGTGGCTGCTATCAGTTCATTTACAGCCTCATTCACATGTTTGTTTTAGTGGCTGTGCTCAGAATTGTCCAGAGACAGCAATTGTGCACAGACAGCATCTGCTCAGGACTTGCACAAATTGAATGGTTAGTGGATAGCAATTGAGGGGGTGACACTCCTTTTAACCCCTTGTATCCCTCACATTCAAAGAAACACTGTAGGGTCAGGAACACAAACATGTATTCCTGACCCTATAGTGTTAAAATCACTATCTGGCTTCCTCCTGCTTCTTCCTTTCCCCCCTAAATATAGTAAAATCTTACCTTTATTCCAGTCTGCTGCTGTTCGCTCTGTCCCTGAGCCAATCACAATGCTTTTCCATAGGAAAGTATTGGATTAGCTGAGATTTCCAAGGAGGTGGGGCAGGGGGCGGAACAAAACAGCATCCAGGTCAATCAGCATCTCCTCATAGAGATGCATGGAATAAATGTTAGTTTTGCACATTGTGCAGCACTCCCCCAGGAAGCACCTCTAGTAGCCATCTGCGGAGTGGCGACTGGAGACAGGGGCGGATCCAGAACCAAATATCAGGAGGGACACTGGTGGCGAGCTGTGGTGGTGTGAAAAGTGCTGTAGTGGAGAAAAAAGGAAACTCTAGTAGGGGATAGGAGGCTGTACACATATGCGGCCACACATACAGAGACATGGAAATACAATAACACACAGATACACACATGTACACACAGTGACACATACACACAGAGGTACAAACATATGCCTACACAGGCACACACACACAGAACTACACATACACACACCGGCACACAGATACACACATACACACTTTGGCATACAGATACACACACGCATATCTGCACATACACACACTGGCACACACACACACACAGATACATTCACTGGCACATAGTTCCACACATACCTACACATGCACACTGACACACAGATACACACACACACTGGCATACAGATACACATACTTACCTATACACACAGATACACATACACACACTGGCACACAAATAAACAGAGGCGGCTCTAGACTTTGAGGCCTTAGGCGAAACTCAAACATGAGGCCCCACTAACAAAAAAGTGTCACATATACACATTGATGCACAGTGTACCTGTGTATGTGCCTCAGAGTGTGTCTGACAGAGAGTATCCTTGTGTGTGAGAATGTTTGCGTTTTTGTCTGAGACCGTATGTGTATGGGGTAGCTGCTTGAAGTGTGTTGTGTGTATGGGGGGTGATGGTGTATGGGGGGTGATGGTGTATGGGGGGTGATGGTGTATGGGGGGTGATGGTGTGAGGGGGGTGATTGTGTGAGGGGGGTGATGGTGAGAGGGAGAGGGGGGTGATGTGAGAAGGAGGGGGTGATGTGAGAAGGAGGGGGGTGATGTGAGAAGGAGGGGGGTTGATGTGAGAAGGAGGGGGGGGTGATGTGAGAAGGAGGGGGGTTGATGTGAGAGTGAGGGGGGGTTGATGTGAGAGTGAGGGGGGGTGATGTGAGAAGGAGGGGGGGTGATGTGAGAAGGAGGGGGGTTGAGGCTGAGGGGGTGAGGCTGAGGGTGGTGAGGGGGTGAGGCTGAGGGGGGTGGGGGTGAGGCTGAGGGTGGTATGGGGTGAGGCTGACGGGGGTGGGGCGTGATGCCGAGGATGGTGAGGGGGTGATGCTACGGGTGGTTGGGGTAGGGGGGTGGTGGTATGGATGGTGGGGGGTGATGCTGAGGGTGGTGAGGGAGGGTAATGCTGAGGGTGGTGGGGGGGTGATGAGGGTGGTGGGGTGGTGAGGCTGAAGGTGGTGGGGAGGGTGCTGAGGCTGAAGGTGGTAGGGAGGCTGAGGGTGATGGGGAGGGTGGTGGTGAGGCTGAGGGTGATAGGGAGGCTGAGGGTGGTGGGGAGGCTGAGGGTGGTGGGGAGGCTGAGGGTTGTGGGGGGGCTGAGGGTGGTGGGGAGGCTGAGGGTGGTGGGGAGGCTGAGGGTGGTAGGGAGACTGAAGGTTTGGGGGAGGTTGAGGGTGGTGGGGGTGGTGGAGGGTAGTGAGGCTGAGGGTGGTGGGGAGGGTGGTGAGGCTAATAGGGAGGCTGAGGGTGGTGGGGGGTAGTGAGGCTGAGGGTGGTGGGGAGGGTGGTGAGGCTAATAGGGAGGCTGAGGGTGGTGGGGAGGCTGTTAGGGAAGCTGAGGGTGGTGAGGCTGAGGGTGGCAAGCTGCCTGGTCCCCTCCTGGTGTCAGGTCCTCGGTCAGCATTTAGAAAATTGGGCAAACTAGATGGGCCGAATGGTTCTTATCTGCCGTCACATTCTATGTTTCTATAAAATATGGTTTTATGACAGCGTGTATAGGTAGGTCATAAGTTAACACTTTACACAATATGATTTGTTAGGACTAAGATTTTTATTAAACTTCACACAATATTGTGAAACTTTCTTAATTAGTATATATTTCTTTCTTTATTGCATGTAAAATTTTTGGGATTGCCCAACAGTGTGTACTATATTGGAACAGAATGTAGTTTCCATTACGTATCCAGTGGTGATTTAGTACTGTTATGCGTTAAACCACTGTTTCCTTGCGCGCTACAAGATAAGTAACCTGTGAATGATCCACCAAGTGAGTATTTGATTTATTTTCATTGGTTTCAGATTTCACAATACTTAACCCAGTATCTCGTAGAGCTTTCTGTAGAAACTGTTCACTGATGTTCAGCACAGAAAACTTGTGTTCGGCAATCTTGAAATATGTTGTGTTGATAACTGAAGACAGAAATAGATGGCCTCCAACTTTCAGGCAGGATGACAACTTTTTCAGGTTACTGAGAAATGTTTTGTGATTTGTGCTAATAGCTTCCAATGCCCATAAGCTGATCAGAAAATCAGCTTGAGGCAAATTGACAGAAGCAAGTTGATCTTTTTCAGTGCAATTCCATTTGACAACGCGTTTCACTGCACTTCTTAATTTCTCCTCTTGATCTTTCCAACTTTGGCTGCAAGACAAACTAGTGTTTTTACTAATATATTAGTTATAAAACAAACAGCCATGCGTTTTTCTTAGGGTAATCTCATCTGACAACGCATTTTATCATTTTTTTCTTCACTTGTTCCTTTCAATGTTCACAAAAAACAATATGCTGCTTATTCATAAAAAATGAAAAGTAAACTTCAATATTGTACTTTTAAACGCTATAATAGATCCTCATGAAATACATTAGTATTTTAAATGACAACATAATACAAATTGTGGCAGAAATGCCTCTGCCACTTGATATTGGAGGGGCCTGCTTGACTATGTACCCTATAAAAACCATATGAAAATACTTTGTCCGTGCAATGACTCTATTCTGTTCGGGAACTGAATAGACGCATGAACCAGAGACCACCCAGGAGCTTGTTAAGCCTAATTGTAACACTTTCCACTTTTCTAAGTGTTCGTCTGGGTGGCTGCTGTTCGCATGAACGACCATGAAGTGGCGTCCATCTTGTTCCCGAGAACGCAGGCAGCGGTATGAATCTCATGGAACTGAAATCGGACACAGAAACTCCCGAACACCGCTGGACTTCAATTATCGCCTTAGGCTCTACCCCACTTAGAAAGGCACTGTTTGGTGGAAACGTACTTTAAAAGTAATTTAAGGATTCCGTTTGGTGTTTTAGGTCCGAAAAGAGACTGACCATTAGTCCTGATTCCCTGGAACTTTTTTGGGCATAGGACCATGTGCACGGTCTGTCAAATAATTGACTTCCATAAAAATCCTGAACCCCTGAACCGATCTGGGTGATTTTGTATATGTTTTCACCTAGGTGGTGGCTATCAGGGAATTTGACTGTTGTGGGGTTTTTGTGTGTTTGGTGGTGCTTTTGGGGCTTGTTAAATTGTATGTTTTTGTACCTGAGAGATAATCTAATTATATATTTGTTTGCTCAAGTAATTATCTCTCAAGCACAGGAGAGGAGTGTGTGGAATGTTTGCTTGTAACTAGTCTCCTCTCAGGTCCAGCTGGGAATACCCCTGGAATGTGAATAAGAAAACCCCTTTCATGGGGAGTTACATTAAAGGCTCCCATTAAACCAGATGACTTCACAGCATAGAGCCTCGTCTCATGAGTGGGGGGCATTGCTATAATATTACTAGCTCTTGTAAGAGCTAGACTGCTATACTCTCTTGGAGGAGAGGTCTTCCCACTGGGAGCTGGAACCAGGAGTTTGGTCCAGGGTAAGAAGGGACAGCGAGACCCCAGCCAAGCTACGGTGGCGAAGGGGCTACGGTGGTTATGGTGTCCGGTGGAGTGCTTTGGGTACTCGGCGAGCACGATTGGCAGGGGTACCCAGTCGGCGTGCCAGGTGGTCCGACACACAAATCTTTAGCAAAGTCATTCTATTTTTTTTTTACTTTTTAGTTTTCAAAATATCTCTTGTTTTAAAGGGGCACTGCAAGCAGTACTTTGTTTAATTTCATTGAAGTGATTATAGTGCCTGGATTTCCCTGCCTCTTTTCTTTCCATTCAAAGTTAAACCATTCTGAGCAGTATAACACTAAATGAGGGTCCATAGCTATCCACAGCTCAGGTCCCCACTGAAGGTATTGCTCAGCCAGAAATTACACACTTCTTTCTAGCAATACCAAGTCATACCAGAAGTGGGCGCTGTGATAGGCTGAACGCATTTAGCTGATACTCATAGTCAATCACAGTCACCCATTGCTGTTTAGGCTAATGCTTCCTCATTAGCCCAAGCAGCACAGAGGGGATGATATTCTCATTTATCATTTAAATATTAATTACAGTTTAACACTAAATGGAAGGATGGCCGCAGTGGACTTCAGACACTATAACCACTTCAATCAGATGAAGCAGAACCGTGACTACAGTGTGCCTTTAAAGTTATTCTTGTGTATAGAACTGTGTAAAAATTGGGCTTCACTGTGCGGTTGCAATAAATTGCCTTTAGGCAGAGGGTCAGTATGGAGAAATAGACTCTATATTTACATAAATATTACTTAAAATGGGGCACATTCAAAAAGTATAATACAGACAACTTGTATAATATATAGAAATAATATGGAGCTTAAAATATATATTAAAAATAAAATATATTGTCTTGTTCCTTATTGCATCCAAGCTCTCTACAGACATGTTGTCTACATACAATATATTATAATAGTTACCATTTATATCATTATCTGCCTTACCTTGCACCTTTCAGATCACAGACAAACATAGCTGCATGAGTCCAGTCAATGGCTCCCGGCTTATTATTTAACCATATGTTCATATCCTTTATATTTGCATCAGACGTATCCACTAAAATAATCTCTTTAAAAAAATCAGGTATGACCATCAGATGGCCGAGTGATGGACCGACGGTAAAGTCAATGGCAGTGTCTCCTTTGATAGAACCTGCATTAAATTGCACCACAAGTGAAGTAAAACAATATAATGATTAGACAATATTGAAATGAAACTTTAAAATATATATTTACCTCAGTTTTTGGGACTAAACGTGCAGTTTAACAGTATCTATTGCTATTACCCAAATAAAAAGAAGTAATTTAATTGATGAAGGAATGAAAAGCTGAGTGTGGAAACTGGTGAAGGTGCTCTAAAAACGTCACTGCGATCGGAGGGATCTCCCGATGGAACACTTCTCATGGCAAGAGAACAATCATCCAAGATTAGCCAAACTGGGAACATTCTTTAGGTCAGAAATGTTTACCATTCAGTTATGTTTGCCATAAATTTGAAATTCACTCTGAATTCACCTTGAAATCCTGACAATTCTCACTGCAGTGAATAACACTGTAAGCACTTCCTGTTTTGCAAATTAAGCATACCTCAATAAAAATGTTTGTTTTCTCCATTCAATGCCGTAGCAACTGAACCAGAACCATATCAATTGCTTGCTTTGCTCAGATCTTTTCTCATCATATTAGTTTTGACAGATTTCACAGATTTTTTGTTTTCTATTTACACCTAAACAAGCCAGCTGTAATTTTTTTATCAGATCCATAGATGATCATTTTTACTATTTAGCATGGAGACCTGGAGTTACCTTTGCATCTCCTATTAATTTATGCGGGAAATGTTAAAAACTGCTAAATACCTGTAGCTGAATGTTACTTTTTGTAGCATTGATCAAGCTAATATTCACTGCAGCCATTTTAGCAATAACCAGCTTGGTGGTAAATGATTGCAAAAATCACTCTATCTAGCCCTTAGATGGCAAATTAAGGTATTGATATAAATGTTAACTACCTTAATAACTTAATACGATTTTAATCAAACAGTCTGCAAAGAAATACGATACAGTAGACCTGCTCTGTTGATTTGTATTTTACGAGATATAACATAGTACAATGATGTCCGATTACGCAAATAAAGACCCAAAACTCCCAAAAATGGACCTCCAAGCTAACTAGAATCCAACTACAACTGGCAAAATACCTTGGGTAACTACTTATAATGCATTGGTTACTAGTTACTACGGCAGCCCTACCTTCCCAGGTGCAATAAAGATCCTTAATTGTCATAAATATTACTGTATTATTATATATTACCTGTATTCACTCACCTGATGAGAGTACATCATATAGCATTTTCATTGGTACTTCCAGAAATTCCTCTTTGGTTTCCTTTTTATCTGCTCCAACATATGTTGCTACTAAAAGGGACGGATGATACTCTTTATCATGATAATGTTTATATTCCTTGGATGCCATCACGCCAATGTCGAGTGTCTGGATGGTGAAGACTTTGTGTGAGTGTTGAAAGATGGAACCTTTACCCCATGTTTTATAATCTGAGATCATCAAACCTCATTAGACATTTCTCCATGTGATGGCTTCCCTTTTCATTTGGACCTTTTGCTAAGAGCTGGTAAATAAAGGCTGTGAGCAGATGATACCCCACATGAGATTACAATTGGTGTGTACTCAGATTTAGTAGAAAGTACATTAGCTCCTTCATGACCAAATTAATTTTTAAACAATTTAACTTGAAACATATTGACCTGCATTGCTGTTTACTTCAATGGGCAAACAGTGTTTTTTGAATACTGTTCTGCACAGATTGTTATGCTATCCACATAGTTGTTTCCCATAATGCAATGTATGATGGCCATCATGACGAAATCGAACCTGGACCCCTAATTGCTATCAATGCCAAATACATGGCCGGGATTAGTGGAAGTTACTCTTCCAGAGGGTAGATGCTTTTGGCAGTTGCTGGTCTTTTAATTTAGTTGCCTCCAAAGTTAAATTAATAGTGGCAGACTCAAATTGCATCTGTTGCCTGGCTGTGACTATTCATTTCATCCATCTGTCCTATGATTAAAGGAGTCCTAACAATAACCTTATTACTATTCCATATACTTACAATAATGCTGACCTTCACATTACAAGGAACACTCCATGTTCCATATTAACTATGGTGCCAGGAGTGATCGTGTCCCTCAATGTAATTAGTAGAGTAGTGACCAATTGATTTTTTTTTGCCTGTGTTCCAATAGTCACCACACCCTGCCTTTGTTGCAGCCTCTTCTTAGCCAGAAGCCCTCAGCTCTGAGCTAAGCTTGGCAAGGCAAGGTTTAGCTCCTGAGCTTAGAGCGGGGGTAGGCAACTTCAGCACTCCAGATTTTGTGGTCTACAGCTTCCCTGATGTTCTGCCAGCATTACAGCTGTAAGAGCATTATGGGAGATATAGTCCACAACATCCAGAGTGCAGAAGGTTACCTACCCCTGGCTTAGAGAGATTAACTGATGCTTTTGGACAATGAGTTGACCCTGAATGGAGAGCCAACAGAAGCTCCTGAAAGGAGTTTCTGGCTCTCACTTCTTGCTGTGAAGAAGCAGGAAGCAAAATGTCGGAAAACCACACACAAGAAGTCAAACTATTACTAAATGGTTTTACTACTTACATTGGGGGAGCATGAAGGCACCCCTAGTGCCATAACTACTACAGCAGGCTTAGAGTGTTCCTTTAACACTAAACATCATGGAATATGAAAGGTACCGGTACATAAAGAGAAGCGTGTATCAGAGGAAAATAATGTCAAGTCACTGTTCTGGAGAAATTAATAAATGACTTGACCTTCAATTGCCTGGTTTAATATGATCTTAACAGAACCCTTTAATTATGGAATGGCTAGCCTGAGGGCAAGTGTGCGATTGTCCCCTAGTCTACTTGTGTATAGGTATTAAGATAGCAGGAGATATGTTGGGATGCTGTTATTGACACAATATTGCAGTAGTGAGGCAGCAGGCAGGAAAGGCACTGGGTCTTTTAGAGTTTTGAAATTTGGATGACTTGCAGATTGCCCCACATTCAGACAAATCAAGATTTATTTGAAACTGAATGCAGAAGTCTAATAATTTATGCAGAAATCTGTTTCTCATGTTACAGTGAGGTAAAAGGGTATTCCTTCCCATGCTGCTTTTGGATGTTTGTCCACTGACAAAGAATTGATCAGTCTATAATTATAATGGTAACAGTGAGAGACAGAATAACAAAACAAAACATGTATAACTTTTTTGCCATGCGTTTTTCTGGATTTGTTTTTGTTATTCTGTCTCTCACTGTTAAAATACACCTACCATTAAAATTATAGACTGCTGACCATTTCTTTGTCAGTGGACAAACGTTCAAAATCAGCAGGGGATCAAATACGTTATTCCCGCACTGCATCTATATCAAAGGTAAGAGCTAATTGCTTTTAGACGAATAGTGACATTGAGGGCATCTATCTATATGAAAGCTAACAGATAACTGCTCTTAAACAAGCTAGCTTAACTTAAACAGAAGAAAGGTAATATTGTAGAAAAAATAAAACATGGCCATCTATGCAATGGTTATTCCTATGCAGGTAATCAAGATAGATTATTGAATTAACCAAATTAGGTGTAGTACTATAGAGTTTTAGGAAAACCACCTAGCTACTGGAGAGTGTAAGGTGGAACCGTTAGATTCTTCAAAGTTAGTTTGGTGTCTTGAATAAATGAAGGAAGTTTTATAACAAATTAATGTAGTAATTTTTCCAGGAATTTACTGGCTCATTCAGTTAGTGAGTTGTTACCAGACACTATAGGTCTACCCAGAGGGTTTGCAACATCCTTGTGAGCCTTGGGTAGACAGTAGAACGTTAGTACACCCTTGATAGGGACTTTCTACATATTATGGGTGTACTATTTGGTAACATATATTTCAACTCATGCTGGGTTATGATATTATTGTTCTTAGCTAGAGTCAAGATTTTTGTTATAGTGTCTACAAACGTGGTTGTGGGATCTCCTGGTAACCTTTTATAGCAGGAGGTGTCCTGTAGGTGATCCATTCAGATCTAAATGTATTATTCTTTGTCGAATAATAAAATATTAATTTATTATTAAGCTTTTGTTCCTTTTGAGTTCTTGAATCAGCATTTTTTCTTTTCGGGAGATAAATTATTGATGAATGATGGTGGCGACGATAGTGTTTAAATGTTATCAGTATTCATTTGTTCAAACAAGTCAACGTTGATCACTTCCTTGAAGCTTGGAGTGAACCAGCTTTGTGGTCTAAATGTAGTCAGTGGAGGATCTCTTTCAATGCAATTTTAAAGTAGTTATGAGAAGCTTTTTTGATATAGTATGGTATCATTTCACTTGTTGCAAAGCAGGCCTGTCTTGCTCTATCTATGCCCCCTAGTGGTAAGTAACATCACTTACGTGAATGGATTCAGAGTCTGTTGGTCACAGTTTGATACACATTTCTCTGCAACTTTAGCCTCTTTTTCTTTTTACTCTACACAATATTTCTGAGCGGCTTAAATGTAATAAATCCTCTCCACTGTTATCTGTACTAGAGATCATGAAAAATAGGTACAACCTAGTCTGAATGTATGTGGTTTACTTTAGCCTAAAATATATGATGAGTTTTGCTGCAAGTTTGATCTTTGGGGATAGGTACATTTCTAGTTTCTGGAGTCTTTGTATTATAGCATCCTACTTTATACTCTTCTTTTGACATTAATTTTTCTATTATGGATATAGTCTTTGAGCACAATGTTAAATGCAGCTATTAGAACTTTATACATTGTTTCAAGCATGTTGCAAAGCAGATCTGCTATATCTTATCTATGCCATCTAGTGTCAGGAACACAGTTTAGTGGACGGAGCCCTAGATGCGGATAGATGCTGAAGGCAAAGAACCAAGTTCGCAGTATCAAAGGATTAGACAAACAGAATAGTCGGGGAAGCCAAAGGTCAGGAATGGGGGCACAGGTTCAGAAGCAATGATACAGGCAAGGGTCAAAATCAGGAACAGGATCAGAATCCAGAATCCAGAATCCTCTGAAGGTCTTTACACAATCAGGAGCACAGTACAACTGAGCGAAGAGTGAAGCGTGTGTGCGACTTAAATAGGGAAAGTGGGTGGTCTCCCACAGGTCTCTTCCCCTTCTGTATCTTTAAAAGGCTCTGTGTCGGTGCGCATGCGTGCCCTTTGATTCTCCTAAAGGTCTTCCTTCTGTCTGGTCGCACGTGAAAGCAGCAGCGTTCTCATGAACAGACTTCTGTACTTGCTGTGTTCAGGAGCCGGCATCCGTACAAACTGAGTTCTGTCTGGAGTATACGTGACTAGCATTCGCATGAACAGAGGTGGCCTTCGTATGCTTGGAGTTCTTCCTTCTGTATCTGGTAAGTGGCGTTCGTGCGAACAGAGGTGCTGAGCGGTCGGCATGGGTGATTGTACCGACCGCGCTGCCTGGGGGGGTGCGCTCGGCACGGAGTCCTAGTGGAGTGAATGAGAGACGCAGCGTGGGAACACGAGGTAGGTGTGTGAGGGGACAAGGACCTGATATCTACAACAAATCTCGTGAGTACACTTCCTTGTTTGTTGTTAAATATACATATTTTTTTTTCATTTTAATTATATATTGATATTAATATATATACACATTCAGGTCAAGTTTATTGTAACTCTTATGAAAAAAATACTATATATGTAGTTAGTTTCATTCAGGTGGCAGTATTCGGGTGTTTATATGCTTTTTTGTTTTGTTTGTTATGCATGGATATAATAATATAATGGTAATCTCTTTTATGTTTTATATAAATATTCTTTCCCATGCTGGCATTTTATGTTTTTCCATATTTGGTTTTCTTTGATCATAAACTTTGAGACTCATAATACGTATGAATAAGTGTTTATATTGGCATGAAATGCGTTATGATTTAGTGCAGCGTGATGGTTATTATATTTGATTGTTATGGTGTTTCTTTTGGGGCTGTAGCACAAGCGCCAATGTTTGAATTATTTTTTAATAAAAGTGATATATGTTTAGCCCTTGACTGCCTCCTGGTTATTCTATTTATTCATGTACACAATGATCAAGAAACACACATGGGAAGGTATTCATGGGATTCATTTAGTTTGTCTTACGAATCATGTTATTGTTTTGTTTTTTGCTTGTTTTTGTGCAGATATATAGACAGTCTGATTTTTATTTGGGAAGGTGATGCCATAATTGTAGATTATTTTACTTCGCCTTACTCAAAACATAAGAAGAATTAAATGTTATCAAGCCACTGCATTATTATTATTATTAACATTTATATAGTGCCAACTTATTCTGTAGTGTTTTACCATAAAATAATTAGGGTATTTTACAACAAGTAATACTCACAAAAAATGTGTGATTTCCAGGCTTAGTTAAACACTCAGGAGGAAGTTCATTCTTCAGATGACATTAATGAAATAGTTGCCGAATTATTAGCAGCTCCACCACAGGAGCTATCAGCCTATGGATAGCTCCATTCATGTATTCTATTTATTTTGTGAATGGAGCTATAAAAGCAATTATGGATATAATGTCTGCAGCCCCAGATCATTCACGTTAAGCTCTGGAGGAGCTTGTTAGAGGATAATAGGTGTTTGTCAGTAGGATACATACCATACAGGTATAAGGGTAGGCAGAAAAAAGCATGTGCTTCCTCCTGGGATATCTATGATCAATTAAGGCACGGTGTATATTATATGATAGGACTCTTAGCTTCAGTATGAGGATCATCCTTGTTTCGAGACTGTTGTAACGTTTAATGTTTTGCAAGACTCTTCTACGACGACTCTAGGATGATACTGGACATCCAAGACAAAGTAGATTTACAAATGTTGGCCACATTCTTGCCTAATTGGAATAGAAGGGTCATGTTACTTCCCCAAATGACAGATAACATAACTACATTATAAGCAGATGCAGCTATTTAACAGGGTTGTTGATTGGAACGCCATTGGCCACAAGAAACCGAGAATATTCCCAAATTAAGGAAAATATCAATGCTGCTTGAAATTATTACCATCAAACCAGCAGCACAGACATAGGGACCAATGTGGCCAGGTTTAGTCATTACATTCTTTTCAGACAATTAAGTGAATTGGTTCATAGTTCGTAATGGATGTTTTGACTCTCCTCTCTGCACATATATTCATAAATGAATGTCCTCATATTATGAACAAATTAACCAAAACTGAAGTATTCGTTTTCTGTGCAGCATTATTATCTTCCACACTCAACTCTCCACCGTAGCACTCTCGCCAGCCCTCCTCATCCACAGCTCTCAGACTTGGGGTCATCTTTGACTCCTCTCAGAGAAGACATATTTGTGTAAATAAAGTTGTGCGTCATAATCTTCATTGTCCTCTTTAAAACAGGCCTGCATATCCATTAGTTCCGGCACACTTCAACCGACTTAGGCCTCAATTTAATAAAAAAAAAAAAGATTTATCTACACAAATCACTCCGACTTTAATGGTGACTTCTATAGACACAATTAATTGGAAAGCGTTACTAACAGCATTTTATCATTTAGAAAGCGTATCAAATCGAGGCCTTAGATAAAGTAAGTGTAGCTTATGTGTGACCAGAGTTGCCTCCTACCCTGCCTGCAGTTCCCCTCCCTCAGTTCCCAGGATGCCCACATCATCCAGCCTGCACAGGAGAGCTCGGAGCAAGCCCCGCAGGCACCTAAGGCCCCCAGAAAGCCCTGCTCCAGCCTGCAGCACTGGATCAAGGTGAGTGAAATACTATACCTCACTTCTCCCTGCACACATCTGAGGCTGTCTCTTCTTTCTGTGTGTCTCACGTCCTTTCTGTCTCTCCTTTCCTTGTGTCACTCGCTGGCTCTCACTAGCTTTCTAGCTGTCTCTGGCTCTCCTTTCCTTGTGTCACTCTCTAGATTTCTAACTGTCTCAGGCTATCCTTTCCTTGTGTCACTCTCTGTCTCTCCCCCCTTTCTGTCCCTCTATTTCTCTACATGTGTAGTTCTGTCTCCCTTTTTCTCTCTGTCTCTCCTTTTCGCTGTGTGCCTCTCTCCCTATATCTCTGTCTCCTCTGGCACTCTCTATCTCCCTCTCTGTTTCTTTGTCTCCCTCTCAAACAGCCACAAAGACAATCACACTCAGCCAGCCCTCACACACCCACACTCATCCAACTACACACATACATGCAAGACTCACTCGGCAACAGTACAATCACACAAAGGAACTACGCACATTCCAAACATGTGTATTGCTTAGTGGGGAGTGATGAGGAGCGAGAATATGCACAAGGTGGAGTGACAAGGGGGCCCTACTTTAATTTTTGCACAGGGGCCCAGCAGTCCCGAGTTACGCCCCTGCTTAATGGCATGCAAATTTGAATTCAGAAGAAACATTCATTAATGAAAGAAACCTTAAAACAATGAATGGCTAATATTACTACAGGTCATGACACCATTGTACGTATTTCTGAAACTGTGTACTTTGTCTTTAAAATATTTTGGCAAACTGACAAGTTGTTAAAAATGGAAAATATTGTTTCTCATACAATATTCCTTTACTTATCAAGCTGACGTCTTACCCAGATAGGTAAATGTTAAGACCTGCAGTGGTGATGGTGCTGCGGTCCCTTGTTCCTTTCCCAGCTGCTGAGTATTAGTGATTATAGCTCCAGCAGGGGTAGAGATGAATACAGCTTCCCAGACAATCCTTCCCAGTAGATAGAGTATTCTTTCCCCAAAAATGAGCCAAGACTTCATGAAGGGTGTAACAGAACTAAAGCTTTATTGAAACAGGCTGGCTTTTATGGGGGATCCTCATGCAAGAGGACCTCCCAAAACAAACAAACATATTACCAATCACTGTACAGTATTTTCTTAATACACGCCCTCCCTCTGCCCGGGAGATATTGAGATAAGTTAAGGAGTAAATCAATTATCTCCAGGCAGAGGACACACATTTTACCCAAAAGTTGGAACACCCCTTTCCCCACAAGGTATCCCCACAAAATACACATCCCCTGATAGCCCCGATCTGGGAGGTAAACATATCCAAATTTCACCCAGATCGGTTCAGGGGTTCTTAAAAAGTGTGGAAGTCTTGTTTTACTGACCACACACGAGGCTCCTGCCCAAAACAGTTCCACGAATTCAGCGTGTGCGGTCGGTCAATGGGAAAAAGGGCGAAAAACGGTCAAAGTACCGAAGATACCCTCCTGGCTCATAGTAGCGATTATTCCCCTGGTCCGTACGAACATAACTACCGAATGCCGCTCTTCTGGCTGTTCAGTAAGTAGGAGAAGAGGGCATTCGGTAGTTCCCAGCGGTACTTCGTGCGGTCGAGTGTCCGATTTTAGTTCCAGACACTCGACGACCAAGTCCCGCTGACTCGCCTCGTGCGAACAAGATGGCCGCCGCTTTCTTCTCCACGTGGCGTTCGGCTATACGAACAGCGGCCACCCAGGGAACACTTAATTGTTGGTGCTTTAGATCATAACAAGCCAGGAGGGAGGTCGGGGTTCGGTAGTTACAAACTGCCAAACTAATAATCCACTAGGCATAAAAAAATGAAACAAAATACACAAAAATAGAAGAAAAGGTCGGATGTAGTCCCCTTTTCTTCACAGTAAAGAAGATGTTTAGATTTTAAGACATAATTCTCTCCTAGGTTAATGTGACACCAAATCAGAACCAAATGTATCATTTTCTAATGTATGTATAGTATAAGTTTTATTGTTTTATTTTATTTCTTTTTCTTTCCTCCACGGTGTCTAGATTGTCAGAGATTGTGCTCTGTTATTCTAAATGGAACAGAGACACACAGGCACACACACGCACATACTTGGTGGAGCTCACTTCCAGGTTTCATCCAAAACTCCTGCTTTCTGTTTTTGCCATTACTTCTGTCCATCACACCATACTCATATGGCAAGTAGGGTTCTAAGGAAAAGGCGACAGTGTGCCTTCTTCTTCCAACTGCCTTGCTCGGGGGATAGAATCAATGACAACAGACTCTTCCCCATTACATTTTCAATTGCTTTGCTTGGTTTATGAGTACGAGGATAGGAAGAGATTCAATGACGACAGCCTTTTCCCCAATATATTTTACTTTTTTTCTGCTAAATTTATAACATTTTTTAAATTTGCAAATGTTTTTTTTACTTTTGGTAGCTAAGAAAAACATTGCACAATTTTTAGACATTTTTCAATTTATTTTTCCACCCTGTGCAGACATATTGATAGAAGAAGAGATTATTTGCGACTATATGATTATCTTACAATACATCAAAGCATTTCCATAATAATAACGTAGAAGTTCAAACACATTGTAACGGATCACCTGGCACCCCGACTTGGTACCTCCGTTAAAGGATGCTCCTAGTGCTTCCTGAGGACTCCAAGCACTCTGGCAGACACCACAATCACCGAATCCGAGAAACCTTTAAATTCTCCCAAGCATATGAATGCTGTAGACCATTGAATAGGAACCATACGAATAGGCTTTTACTCCTAGCAGTCAACTGGAACAGCATGCAATAAATCCTTCCCCCAATAATGAGACGACACAACACTTTGAGGGTAAAACAGGAACTCTGGACTGGCTCATCCAGCCTGGCTTTTATTACAAGAGTACACTTACAGGCCACACCCAGGGGGAGGCATAAAATAACCAATCACATACATGGTACAACCCACACATCCCCTCCCCTCAGATAACCAGTTAACATAATTATTACAGCCAGGAAAACTACAGTTTTTATACATGTGCTATAACTTTAAATCCATACATCCAATCTTCCCAAAAACGACATATTTAGAATCAGCACACTTTAAACATACACCCTTCCAAAAATCAGACAAATCCCTCCAGCGGATCAAAAGTTAGCTGGAGGTCCCTTTATGACCGACCGCAAGCACATTTTCCTGCCCAAAACAGTTCCATAGATTTGGGCTGTGCGGCCGGTCAATTTCATGCGAAAAAACGACGCCATTTCGAACGGGACTTAGTCTCTGGAGCTGCAAGTTCAGTATGGGGAAGGTAAGGGTCAGCGGTGTTCGGCAAAATGTGTAGCCGATTTTAGTTCCACAGAATCTTTAGCATACACCGCTGACCGCATTCGACTGAACAAAGATGGCCGCCGCCACGTGCAATTAACCTGTAGTAACCTCACAGCCTGGGAGGTAAATTGCTGCACACTTTAGCTTCTGGGTGGTCCACCTGTGTGGTACTTGGTTCAGTAAGCCCTATTTACTGAACCAAGTGGGGGAAAGCCAGGGGCAAGTTATTTTACAGGTCTGGGGACATATTCTTAAAGGAGCATTGTTCACCAAAGTTACAAGATGTCCCCAGACAGTTCTTAAAGGGCCATACACACCAAATAAAAGTCCATACGTTTTCAGGGGCCATAGTCTTAAAGGGTATTGTTACCCAAAGTCTCAATATGTCCCCAGACAGTTCTTAAAGGGCCAGCAGCAGTACAATGAAATACCATTCACTGTGCTTAAAGGGCCAGCAGTCGCACAATAAAATACAATATGCCCCAAATAACCCAGGGGCCATAGTCAGCAGGTAGGAGGCGGGCAAACAGGCTTCTCCAGGGCCCAGTGGCGAGGTTGGTTTCGACACATTTCTCCCCTTTTCCAAACAGACTAACAGGGTACCTGACCTCTTGCCGGTCAGTGCCCTTGTTAGTCCAGCAGCCCACCCACAAAACAGAAACAGCAGTACAGCCCACCCACAATAAATGGTTACTACACCTGAGTAAGGGAAAAACTTGTCCAGGTCCAGGGGCCTCACCACGGCTGTGTGGGGGACTGGTAGGCTGTTTTGGTGGGTTGCTGAGTGGGCAGAGACCAGCGGTACTCTGCCCTGGTGCCAGCACTACCACGGGAGTAGTCTAGTTGGAGCCTGGTTGCTGGAGACCGACTGTCTCCCCTTTGGATACATAGCTCCGCTGTTGGTGGGGGAGACCGACTGTCTCCCCTTTGGCTAAGCAGCCTTGTTGCTGGGGGACAGGACTGACTGTCCTTACACCCTGTGCTGTAGGTGCAGAGACCACAGTCCCATCTGCACAGTTGTGGGGCTTACAGTCTCCCCCTGGTACATTAAGCTGCCGCTGGGGAGAGGTGGTAACCAGCTCCTCTCCCATTAGAACACTCTGCCGCTGGGGAATGGAGACTGGGCTCTCTATTCCCTGTACATTAATGATCCATCGCTGGGGAGAGGTGGTAACAATCTCCTCTCCCATACATACTTCCAGTCTCTGCGGAGGGAGACCGACTGTCTCTCCTCCCAACACAGAGTCCTGCTGTTGGGGAAAGGAAGCTGGGCTCTCTATTCCCTGCTGGATACTCTGCCGCTGGGGAATGGAGACTGGGCTCCCAATTCCCAACAAATCACACTGCCGCTGGGGAGCGAGGACGGCCCCTTCAGCTCCCTGTAACTTGGGCGCAGAGACCACGGTCCCATCTGTGCTGGTGTGGGGCTTACTGTCTCCCCTTGGTGAGCTGCGCTGCCGCTGGGGAGAGGGAATAACAAACTCCTCTCCCTTACACACCTTCAGCCGCTGGGGAGAGGAGATAACAGGCTCCTCTCCCTGAACCGTAGACAGCCGCTGGGGAGCAAGAACGGCACCTTCAGCTCCCTGTAACGCACACTGCCGCTGGGGATCTGGGCCGACTGCCCAGCATCCCTGTAGGGCCGGTAGAGAGACCGCAGTCCCATCTCCACCTGCTATCTGTGGGTCTTCCCAGGACCAATCCGTGAGGCCCCTCAACATTTGTGAGTAAGGGCCACCTGCTTCCCCACCTGGCAACTCTGGCTGCTGCTGGGGATCTGGGCCGGCTGCCCAGCATCCAGGTGGAGAGACCTTGGTCCCATCTCTACCTGCCTGTTGTGGTTCCTCACAGGACCAGTCTATGAGGACCCCCACTTCGGGTTCCTCCCGCTGCCTCAGGGAAAGACGGCTAACCTCTTCGGATGCAGCCTCTACTCGGCTGCTGTAATGCTCCTGCTGCTGAGCATACTTCCTCTCTTTCGCCAAACGGAATTCTCGGTCCAGCCTTGTGTTTCGCTCGGCCATGACCTGGTTCCAGATCACCCGGCGTGTCTCCATGGGTATATCATCCCCATACTCGGCCACTCGCTGCCTCACCTCGGCCAGCCAATCATCTCCAGAGCCAGAACCTTCCATACTAGTCTGCTCCCAGGGGCACTGCACGAGTGCTAGCGTTGCCCTCAATTTGTAAATCCAAACAGTGTCTCTGAGCTGCTTTACCTCACACTAGGACGCCATCCCACCGCTTGCCACCAATGTAACGGATCACCTGGCACCCCGACTTGGTACCTCCGTTAAAGGATGCTCCTAGTGCTTCCTGAGGACTCCAAGCACTCTGGCAGACACCACAATCACCGAATCCGAGAAACCTTTAAATTCTCCCAAGCATATGAATGCTGTAGACCATTGAATAGGAACCATACGAATAGGCTTGTACTCCTAGCAGTCAACTGGAACAGCATGCAATAAATCCTTCCCCCAATAATGAGACGACACATCACTTTGAGGGTAAAACAGGAACTCTGGACTGGCTCATCCAGCCTGGCTTTTATTACAAGAGTACACTTACAGGCCACACCCAGGGGGAGGCATAAAATAACCAATCACATACATGGTACAACCCACACATCCCCTCCCCTCAGATAACCAGTTAACATAATTATTACAGCCAGGAAAACTACAGTTTTTATACATGTGTTATAACTTTAAATCCATACATCCAATCTTCCCAAAAACGACATATTTAGAATCAGCACACTTTAAACATACACCCTTCCAAAAATCAGACAAATCCCTCCAGCGGATCAAAAGTTAGCTGGAGGTCCCTTTATGACCGACCGCAAGCACATTTTCCTGCCCAAAACAGTTCCATAGATTTGGGCTGTGCGGCCGGTCAATTTCATGCGAAAAAACGACGCCATTTCGAACGGGACTTAGTCTCTGGAGCTGCAAGTTCAGTATGGGGAAGGTAAGGGTCAGCGGTGTTCAGCAAAATGTGTAGCCGATTTTAGTTCCACAGAATCTTTAGCATACACCGCTGACCGCATTCGACTGAACAAAGATGGCCGCCGCCACGTGCAATTAACCTGTAGTAACCTCACAGCCTGGGAGGTAAATTGCTGCACACTTTAGCTTCTGGGTGGTCCACCTGTGTGGTACTTGGTTCAGTAAGCCCTATTTACTGAACCAAGTGGGGGAAAGCCAGGGGCAAGTTATTTTACAGGTCTGGGGACATAGTCTTAAAGGAGCATTGTTCACCAAAGTTACAAGATGTCCCCAGACGGTTCTTAAAGGGCCATACACACCAAATAAAAGTCCATACGTTTTCAGGGGCCATAGTCTTAAAGGGTATTGTTACCCAAAGTCTCAATATGTCCCCAGACAGTTCTTAAAGGGCCAGCAGCAGTACAATGAAATACCATTCACTGTGCTTAAAGGGCCAGCAGTCGCACAATAAAATACAATATGCCCCAAATAACCCAGGGGCCATAGTCAGCAGGTAGGAGGCGGGCAAACAGGCTTCTCCAGGGCCCAGTGGCGAGGTTGGTTTCGCCACACACATATTTTGCAACATACTGTCAGTGCCACACAAACGTTAAATGCATTCTAATAATATAGGTCCGAAAACTGCCGTCAAAATGATAAAATGCTGCCTGTATGGGAGCCTAATACACACATACAGTACATATAGCTACCTGCCTAATATGTACAAAAACCATCAACAGAGAACTTTTTCTAAACTGTGTGAGGACTGGCATGAAGGTAAAGGTGAAAGCTGGTTTGTGTTTATTGTTGTAAAATTAAAGAAGGTAGGAAAAGAAAGGGTATAGTTTTATAGGTTTTTGTACTACTTTACTTAGATCTCTGTTTCTCTACGGGCTACAATATAGCCAACATGTTCAAAGTCTACCAGGTGAGATCCTGACTTACTTTTCCCCCTTTCAAATCTCACAAGTGAACACCCTGCATCTCTGAGAGCCTTTAGTATAAATTCCGCATTATATTTCACAACGCTAAACTTGTGTTCTCCAACCCAGTAAAATGAAATATTAAAACGTTAAATTAAAGGGGATTTTTGTTCTGCTGACCTCTTGTAAATTAGACATGTTATGGACATTTTCATATATTGCAGGTTATTAGAAGAATTAAAAGTTGTATTTCTTAAACTGTGTACTTTGTCTTTAAGAGATTTGGCAAACTGACAAGGTGTTAGAAATTGAAAATATTGTTTTGTATACAATGTTCCTTTACTCATCAAACTGACTTCTTGCCTAAATAGGTAAAGAAGATGTTTAGACTTTAAGACGCCATTTTGTCCTAGGTAATGTGACACCAAGTCAGGGCCTTGTATATGTCATGTTTAACCTTAAGTTTTAGTCCATATAAAGATTAAGTTGTCTATGTCATGACAACAGACTGATTGAGATGTTTTTCTTTAATTTACTCTGAAATGAACAAATCAAGGCTACGTTATTTAATGGTCATGACCTGGTCTCCTTGCCAAGTTAAGGTAGATTAGATTACCTTTTCTGTTTTCCTAACAGTGATGGAGCTCCTGTACTTGGACCGAGTACCTCCGCCTAATCTGCTTCCTAGCCGCTGGGGTCGGAGCCTGGAACGCTTCAGCCCCAGTCGACTGGGTTTCTACAGAACTCTTCCACCCAACCAGACTCTTCTCAGACTCTTCTTCCAGGCATGTATCATCCTCTCTACCTTTTCCTCTGCAGCTCTGCTTATAGTGATTGATATTACCTTTATAAAGGCACTTGAGGCTCTCAGGACTAGCTCTCTTGATCTATCCCAGGGCTAAAGGGATTGTGCAGCTGGTCCAAAGACTCTGTTACTGTATTCCCTAAAAATCCACAGGACAACCAGTCCCAAAAGGAACTAACATAAACAGCTTTATGTTTTACTCAGGGCTAGCCTATATTCTCATTACACTTAGATTGCTGTGACAAATTTAATAAAATTAAAATAACCAAATCATAGCAGATAACATACAACAACTTAAAATATATTTCCTGCCTGCAGAGTTAGCGATATGCATGTAACGTACCGTTTCAGCAGACAAGGGGTTAAAATCCGTTTAGGCAATAATCCCCTTTTCCAAACAGGCACAGCTACTGTAAAATCACCAAAACTCATGAATTGGATATAGGTGAATGCACCAAACTCCCGAACTGCATACACGGGAATAAGGTAGCACTCCAAACTCCCGAACTGGAACCACACGAATAGCTGCTAGCAGACGAACAGGAAAAGCTCCCAAGCGGCTTATACTCCTGGCAGTCAGTCCCTATCAGCATACAGTGAATCCCCCCAAGAACGAGACAAGGCTCCGGGTTGAGGGTCAAGCAGTGGTCTGTTTATTGAGGGCTACCTGCCCCTGTATTTATGCAGGTCTCCCACCTGGTGGACACTCCCCTAGGGGACCAGATGGAAGACTGTAACAACGGACAGACAAGTACCAATTACAGACATACAGCAGTAAAACATCCCCACAATGCATCCTGGCTTCCTCCTCTCTGCCCTGGAGAAGTAATTAAATTATCTCCCAGGACAAAGGCAAAACTCCATTACACACGTGGGGACACAAAGACAGACTATCACTTTAAAATACATAAAGACACATTTTATACATAAAACACAGACATGTAACATATCCCCAGATAGCTCAGGTCTGAGTGCACATTATTAGGTGAATGGCACTCAGACCACACGAATACAGTTTAATTGCCATGGAGCCAAAGTCTTTAATTACACTAATATGCTCCATGGCATGGCTATCTGGGTTAAAACATTCACCTATACAAACTACCGAATTTCCCTGCATTCACCAAATCCATACGAATTAGAACCAGGGGCTGGAGGTTCAGCGGTGCCTGCACGTAAAAGTGTCCGATTTTGGTGCATGAAAGCCGGGCAGAAAAGCACTGGCTGCCCGGGGAGCTCCAGAACACCGCCACCTAGCGGCCGCTAAGTGTAACAGCGGCCACCTAGTAACAAGCGGTTAACCGCAGCTTCAGGGAGGTAAATTGGCAGCACACTCCAGCTTCTGGGTGGCCAATTAACAGCGCCGGCCGGCTTCCCACGGCTCTGGGGAGGTTGCAAACAGGCTGGTTGTTCGTTAGATAGAATCTACCGAACGGCTGTGCAGAAAGGGAGAAATAAATCCTTCTGCACAGTAAAATTAACCCTTTAGCTGCCGGTCCATAATCCAAAGGCAGCAGGCGGGCAACCAGGCTCCTCCAATGCAATGTGGCGAGGTTGGTCTCATCACATCACACATCTACCTGAATATGCAAATTAGCCCATCTTGCTCTTCAGGTAGTGCATATAGCTGTTGCTACCAACAGAGGGTGCTATGCAGGCTCCATAGCCAAAACTACTTAGTTGGTAACAAGCATTAGCAGGGCAGGAGAGCACACCAAACAATTAACCCCTTAACGACGAGTGACGGATGAGGTCCGTCACTCAGGGGAATGCGTTAATGACGAGTGACGGACCTCATCTGTCACGCGTTAAAATTAACCCCCGATCGCCGCAGTTCCGGCGATCGCGGGGTTAACGCTGTTGCTGGGTCCCTCCGAGTCAGGGGCAGACCAGCAGCAGCAAATCCGGATATCCCAGCCCATGTGATCGCTGTGACAGCCAGTCACAGCGGTCACAATGCTGCTGGGATATCTGATCCGCCTCCCTCCACCTCGTGTGGGTTTGTGAAGTGGAGAGAGACGGATCGGTGCTACATTGTGTCCCTTCGTTATTGCAAAGTTATACTTAAGTATAAAATTCCTTTCCCTTTAGTTAAAAAAAATAACCCTTTCCCTGCTGCTTGATCACTGCTAGCACCATTGCGTTCCATTGGTCTTTCGGCGCCTTATAATGATGTATTTATTCATACTAACGTTAAAAGTATCACGTGTGTGGCGTGATGATGTTTTGGAGTGTGAAGAATGTCAGGTGATGACATATCGGAGTTACTTCCTTCTTGTAGAACGCACAATGCGTTCCATTGCTCGTTAATATCATCTCCTTGCACAATAGTCCAAAAAGGGCGACATAAATAGTATTAACTTCTTGGTATAGCAGTCTTAAAGAGTCTGTACAGATAATAATAATTCTAATAACAGTAATGAGTATGTCTAAAGGAGAATAAAACTGCATACATAATAAAAAGTAACTGCTTTTAAAAGAACAATATGCATAATGTGACAAGAAATAAAAGGTTAAATAGTGATACAAAGTAATCAATAAAGGGGCATAGGATTTCAGAATAAAAAAGTCAGAAAGTAATTATTAATAAAAAAAAATCCAATGTAAACTCAAATAGTGTTAAAAGTATAAGAAAGCAATAGATGGAAATGCATAGGATTTCATAATTTAAAAAAAAAAGGAGGGGTGGGGATTTATAAAACGATGAATGGAAATGGAGATCTAGATTTATTTTCAGAAATGACAAAATTCAAAATCTTGATTTAATCCATCAGGTAGTAAAGTATTACAACTGAATAAAATAAATTCAATTTCTTCTATTCCGATTTTAGTATTAAAATCTCCTCCCCTCCAATCTTTTTTCACAGCAAAAACAAATGCGAGGAAGGCTGAACTTGATGGACGCCAGTCTCTTTTCAGCTATGTTACTATGTAACTAGTTTGATGGCACAGAAGAAAAGGTGTTTTGGATTTTGATTGTGGTGGGTTTAAAAATGGTGTGACACAGTGTGTGTTTCTAAACCTTTTTTAATATTTCTTATGTGTTCGGCAATTCGTGTATGTAAACATCTTATGGTTCTACCAAAGTAAATTAGATTGCACGGGCATTTTAATACATAAATAATATTTTTAGAGAAACAAGTAAGTCGATCCTTAATTTTATAGGTTTTATCAATATGATCTTCAAAATTTACAATATGTTGTTTTTTACTGCAAGTCTCTCTACATGCAAGACAATAGCCCAAACCATAAAGTCCCATACCTTGTTAAAGGAATTTTTTTGAACTAGTAGTTCTGAAACTGCTCTGAACTAGTATGTTTTTTATGTTTTTGCAGCCACTATAGACAGGAAGGAAGGTAATATGTATAGGTAATATATAGGTAATATATATTTTTTTAAATGGGGTTGTCCTGTTGAATAGGCCAATAAAGGTTAATTAATTTACAGACTTTTTTGTACTTACCATTAAAATTACAAATAAAAGGAATTTTGTTCCTTTGTAATTATATATAAATTGTTCTTCCCAGAAAGCCATAAATAGATTTGCATAACTGGGTGCGAACTTGGTGCCCATTGTCGTTCCCTTTAACTGTAAAAATATGAATCCTTAAACCAAAAAAAAATATTGGTAAGGATAAAGTGAATGCTTTCTAAGGTAAACTTAATTTGTTCTTCTTTAAAATTTGATTTGAAAATTTTGAACTGCCTCAATGCCTTTATTATGGGATATTATACTGTAGAGAGAGCTGACGTCACAATTGACTAAAATAAAATTTTCTTCCCTTTTAATATTATTCCATTTTTGTAATAGATGGATAGTGTCTTTTAAATATGAACAATTTTGTACCCTATTGGTTGGAGCAAGATGTCTATGTATTCTGAAATCCTTGATGAGATACAGTCAAAGCCAGAAATAATGGGTCTTCCGGACGGGTTGGTTTGGTTTTTATGTACCTTGAGTAGGTAGTAAACTAGAGGGATTATTGGGTGAGAAATAGAAAGAAGACTTAATTATAAAACCCTCTGACAAAGGAGGGGGCGAAGTATACCTTCCTAAGGACCAACAGGGCCGGACTGAGGATACGGAGCAGCCCTGGGAAAAAATTATGCCAGCCCCATAAGTCATTGTGCAATGTAGTATGTGATATATATATATATATATATATATTTGTGTTAAGGGCTCATGATAGTACAGAAGATACAAACACTGATAAGTGTAGGATGGTATTAAAAGAGCAAGTCGGTTGTGGTGTGCCGGAACCGACGATGAGGTAGGCCTGTAAATAAAGAGGGCCCACCAAGAAGAAATGTAAAGAGAAAAGGAGTTAATAATGAGGAGTGGGTGGGAGGGTGATGCAGCGCTGACCTCGAACGATATGGAGCCAGGTAAGGGGTGTCCCTTAAGTAGGGAAGAGGTGTGTCATACGCCCCTCCCACAATTACAGGCCAAAAGGCCTTAATACTTGTGTTAAGGGCTCATGATAGTACAGAAGATACAAACACTGATAAGTGTAGGATGGTATTAAAAGAGCAAGTCGGTTGTGGTGTGCCGGAACCGACGATGAGGTAGGCCTGTAAATAAAGAGGGCAAAAGTAGAAAATCAAATTTATTACATACCAGCAATATACATACTTTAACCAGACATGTCTTGAAAGGCATTTCTTACTTCTTGTACCGGGTTAGGTATGTATCTAGAGTAAGCCGATGATTTCCAGCGCCCTAGTGACTTGATAACATGAACTGGAATGTTTGCACTGGATGCTGTGGAGGCCGCTCCTATGCGGAAGGAGTGGCCCGAATAGTTAGCTGATTTGAGGCCCAGCTGTGTAAGTAAAGACCTGACGTGTGTCATAAAGGTGGTGGTAGTGAGTACCGAACCTTGTAGACTGAAAGTGGTTGAGATGGTGGTTCGTTGTTATGCTGGGTATATGAGTCCAGTAGTTTGACGGGGCTACACCTGTTGTGAGTAGGATAGTACTTAACCTCTACTGAAAGTGCATGTTGACTGGTTTTGGAGTGAGGCAGAGTCAAGATATAATAGTCCATGTGTTTTGTTAAGTGTGAATGAAGTAGGATGTGAGTGGACTGTTTTGTGCTGATGGCGGTAAATTCTCTTGGTCTCAAGAAACCATAAACAAGGCTACGTATATGGCGGTTTTAACGATGAGGTTTGTGTTGTTGGCAAAGGGTTTAAATCTAGTGAATTGTATAAGTCTTTAAAAATATGGAAATCTATGGGTAGCCTCTGGGCCGTACGTGGGGGTTCGGATCTCTAAATACCCCTAAGGATGTTCTTAATTGGTAGGAGGACACTTGATTTGTCTGGTTGTAAAGTTAGCATGTGATGTTGGATGCCTGTCAGATATGGTTTGATTGTGTTGTATGATAGTTTGAGTTTGAGGTGGCAAAAAGAAGCAAAGCCCAACCAGGATGTCACGATGAAAGGTTGTAAGATGTTGTGTTCAGAAAGGAATCTTTAAATCAAATGAAAGCTCTATCGTAAGTTTCCCGGGTATTAGTAGACAGTGCTAATTGGGACAATGTTCTGCTATGTTGCATAATAGCATCTAGTCCATTACTAGATGGTGGAATAGTGGGGTGTTCGTGGCTGTGAGTGCGGCTGACGGGAGTATTTGACGAAAAGCCTGGAAATTAAAGCGAGACAAATTGTCAGCAGCAGTGTTACATACACCTGGAACATGAATACAAAACAAGAGAAAATTATGACATGCAGCCAGCCAAGTGAGTTTCCTCAAGAATCTCATAATAGTCAGTGATTTGGATCGGCCTTGTTTATAATGTGACAAGTTACTTGGCTGTCTGAGTAGCAACGTACAGACGAACCTGCCCATAAATGCACCCATGCCATGGCAACCGTCACGATGGGATATATCTCAAACAGAGCTGAGGTAGTGGAAAAACCCTCCATGTCCTGAACTTCTGAAGGCCAGCTGCCCCAAAGCCATTCGTTCCTGAAAAATTGCTGCAAAACCTGTGGTAGACGCCGCGTCTGACCAAATGGTAGGTGAGGAGTCAGACAATTTTGGAAGGAACATGCTTTTACCATTCAAGGTAGTTAAAAAATTTTCTCCACATAATTACGCCTGCCGTGGCTTGGGTATCCAGGGGTGACCTGTGTCCATCATGTCTAAAAGTGGGAAACATGTAAAGGAGTTGTGAGATGAAAGCCCGGCCTTGAGGTATGATGCGAATGGCAAAATTCAGTGACCCAAGCAGAGACTGTAATTCTTGCGGTTGCAAGTACCGAGTTGTATGTAGAGATTATGTTGATCAGAATGTTTTCTACCTTGGGCGTGGCAGGCTAGCTTGCATGGTGGCCTGGTCCTTCAGTCTTGGTGGAGGAGACTGGGACACCCACCTGTTCGAATAGACTGATGGTTTCTTTTAGGCTACTGGGAGGGGAAATATTCTCCTCGACCAGTAAGAAATCATCCAGATAATGTATAACTGTAGGGCATCTGGCTATATTTAATAAAACCAGCATAGGGTTTCGGCGAATACGTCGAAAATGGCCGGACTACTTTGGAACCTAAATGTTAAACGTGAGCAAAATAGTAGTTCCCTGCCCACTTGATACCATGCAGGTGACACAGTGTAGGGTGGATAGGCAGTAACTTGAAAGCATTGTGACATCAGTCTTACTGAGCCATGCTCCGGCCCCTGCCTGCATGATAGCCGTAATGGCGTGATCTATGGTGGAATATTGCAGTGAAAATTCCTCAGAGGGTATGAGGGAGTTCAGACTAGGAGTGGCAGAGGTGTGAGGTGTTGATAGATCAATGATAAGTCTCTGTTTGTGAGAAGATTTCCCCGTGACAATACCGATGGGGTTTGTCCGCCATGTGGTGAACGGAGGGGACTGGAAGGGCCCCCATAGGAAGTCCTCTGCCACTTCCTGGCTATGAGTGTCTCCACCGCTGTAGGGTTTGTTGTGCGGATTGTAAATTAGGACATTCCAGGATTCCGAAAGGCATGTGTATGAGGCCTGTGTGAATCATTCTGATAGACCCAAGATAATGAATTCCACCAAATGTCTAGATGGATGATGTGGCAGTAATGTCGTAAGTACAGAAATGTTTATTGATGTTAAGTATAGTTTTGGGATACATTTTATTTGGACACAGATTTAGCATGTGCCCTGAAACAGATGGCTGTAGAAAGTGATTGCAACTCAACCAGTGCTGGAGGGGTCGCAGCGGCCGACCCAGCCATGGTAAGGGGTGTAGTGACCGATTCCCCAGGGGTGATACTGGCAGGCTAACTAGGCCTGAAAGGTGAAAAATTAAGCTTGTTTTGTGACAGGTGAGGCCCTGCTAGTTGCCAAGTGGCTATGAGAGGCTCTGTCTATGAGTTGGCGCGAGGGGTTATTGAGGCCACCCGTCGTAGTGGCAGGAATCGTAGGCCTCTCGGTGATAGTAAAAGAAAACAGGGGGAGGGAGTGACAGGTGAGGCCCTCTCTATAATATTGCGAGGCGGCTAACTCACGTGTGGCCCGATGGCGTTTGCCTCCGAAACGTTGAGGCGGGGTGTTGGCCTCGCGGACCACTAAACGATAGGCAGAAATGCCAAGAAGGGAGGTACCTATTTGGGCCTATACCCTAACTTGCCAGTACTCTATGGCCTAGAAGAATGAAACGTATGTGAACTACAACGTGAGCAGGCTTACGTACCTGGTAGTATGTATGAAGTTTTGAGATTCGACAGGTATGAAAACCTGGATAAACCTAAAAAGGGATAGAGTGAGAATGGATCCTGTGAGAGCTGTGTAATCTGTATAGGCTGGGATTAGGGCTTCTAGCAGTATGTGTGGGAGGTGTAAAATCTATGAGTATGATAGTGACATGACTGCCCATGCCTGGTGACAAGCGTTACGCTGAGTCCGATACCTGGCAGCAGGGGATTGGCCGTGTAATGTGTATATATGGAAGGTGATCAGATGATATGCATGTCACTAAACTGATCTGGGAATGCAAGGGACTTTTTAATGTGAAGTGACAATATGCAGAATCATAAATGTTGCTGTAAAGTGACGTATGAATGTATGAACCAGAACGTGTGATTCAAAAACCGAAAGTCTTGTGAGACGTATATGCCGTGTTCTTGAATACTCGTGTTACGTCGTCTGAGTGTGTCAAGAAAAGGCCTGAGTTTGTAAATGCCATGTGAAATTATGTGAAATGACAATCTATGCAGAAAATGTTGTAACGTGACGTATGAGTGGTTGAACCAATGCGTGTGATTCAACCCGAAACCCTCTGTGGAAGGTAGGACCGTGTTCTTATATACTCGTGGTATATCGTATGAGTATGATAAGAAATGGCCTGAATAGTTAGTGCCATGTAATCGTAATGTACATGGTTGTAATAACATCATATCTCCATTATACTCTTTGAAAATAGGACCATGTCCTTGAACTCGTGGTATGTCGTACGAGCATGACAGAAAAAGGAGCCGTAATGTAGGCTAACCATAACTGTAATATACATTTAATATCTGCATTGTAAAATAAAATAACTATTATTATTAAAACCATATATATATAATAAGCAAACTGAAACAAAATAGACAACCTAAGATCGTGTAAAATAAGTATTTGAAAGTTTAACCGATTACTGTGCAGGAAACGTATGATTGGTTGGATCAGTACGTGTGATTCAACCCGAGTATGCATGAAAAGGAATTAAATCCTTGTGTCATGGTTAACAACAAAGAAATGAGGCCTGTAACGTAGGCTGATTTAATTGTAATGAAATGGATAATTATAAAAAAAAACTCCAGTAAGCGTGGGAGTCCACTGTCTATACAGAAACGTTAGCTGGTTTCATACCCTTGATGTAATAAGTGATACCTTAAAAATAGCATGAAAATGGTCTGTCTATTTAACCAAGCAACTTTTTAACCAAATGTAAATACATGAAATGATGAAATGTAACTCACGAAAAAGATCTATGTGAATACATAGCAGAATAACCGAATCTTAGTATGAAGGGAAACAGAAGTTAGCATGAATAGCTTAACCATATGCATTTTAATGCGAACAGCAATCGTGCATAGAATATACTATGAATAAGTGCCGACCAGAAAACACAAACCGAAATGACAATCATTTAAATGAAGCAAGGTTGTTTTTTACATGAAATGCAATGTCTGAGAAGCCTGTAGTACACTGAATGACCGGTAGGGGTCAGTGTGTAGGCGAAAATGCAGTGGTTCGATGGTTTGTACATGAAATGCAATAATGTCTGAGAAGCCTGTAGTACACCGAATAACCGGTAGGGGTCAGTGTGTAGGCGAAAATGCAGTGGTTCGTTGGTTTGTACATGAAATGCGATAATGTCTAAGAAGCCTGTAGTACACCCAAAGACCGGTAGGGGGTTTAAACGAATGATATGCATGAACATGCAATGGTTTTAGAACAGACTTAAACAAAATGCAGCCGTAAAGTGAGGACCTGACCCGTGCATGGTGCCGTGGGACTGATGCCTGGCATAACGGGTAGGTTGACTTACAGTTTGTGAGTCACTTGGACACCATCCACGGCGATGGATTGAAGAAAGAAAGTGGTAGGCCGGAAAAGCCTGTGGCTGGATTCCTGACACAGCTCTGCTTAAAAAACCTCATGGAGTAATCAGGTAAAATGGCATCTGGATGACCCGGAAGTGGAAATGATGCAGCGCTGACCTCGAACGATATGGAGCCAGGTAAGGGGTGTCCCTTAAGTAGGGAAGAGGTGTGTCATACGCCCCTCCCACAATTACAGGCCAAAAGGCCTTAATACATATGACAAAGTGCCCTTCGCCACTTGTGCTTGGAGAGGACTAATTGCCAGCCTCCTGCCATGTGACTATGGTCCCTGGGAGACTTTGCCAGTTAAAAACGCTATTTGGACTTATTGGTGCTTAAAAGTCTGTTCTGGCCCTTTAAATGGAAATGGCACAATTCTACAATCTTTACTATGGCACTTCGGATTCAGCCGAAGTAGTCGAAGTGGCCGCCATTCGACAACCGAACATGTGGCGGTGGCCATTTTGATTCATTCGAACGTGGTCAGCTGTGTTTTGCCGTCGAGTTCATGGAACTAAAATCGGCTACTCAACGGCATGAACACCGCTGAAGTTTACTGGGATGAATAGACCGGCCACACAGCCCAAATCTATGGAACTCTTTTGGGCAGGAAAGCCATGTTTGCGGTCGGTCAAAGGTGACTTATACCTATCTCCTGAACCTCTGAACAGATTAGGGTGATTTTTTAATATGTTTGTCCCCTAGTGATGCTTGGTCTGGATGTAAGTTTTATTTCAATGTGATGTATACTTTTAAAGTTATGAATATTGTGTAAAACTGTATATTTATCTGCCTGTGATAATTAAGTTAGCTCATTGTGTTTAGTAATTACATCACAGGCAGAAGGGAGGGTTTGTGTGCCTTGGCCGGGAGTGTCTGACTGTACTGTTCTGCTTTGATTGGCTATTTTAACTGCATGTCCTGTGTACCACCAGGTACCATATCGGGATTGATCTGGTGTGTTTTTTGGAGTAACCACTATAACCACTTTCCTTTCTTAGAAGTTCCTTTTGAATCAGGAGTACCATTTATTCATTTTATGGGATACCAAGGATACCTCTCTTTCTCCTTCCCCCCTTTTTTTCGGGGATATGATTAAACGGTCATACTCAATGTACATATAGATATACAAACTATACAAAAAAGAGACCTAAGACAAAAAGACAAAAATATAAATACTATATATGAAAGAACTAGTTCTAAAAAAAAAAAAAAAAAAAATAATGAATGTAGTTCACACTATACGGTTATGTGTACCGATTAGGTATTTATTACCATCTATAATTAATAATATTGAGGGAACATTTTTTTACCGGTTATGTTTTTCACTTTTTTATTTCAATTGGTGCTGGTCACTTTTATGGATTCATAAAGGAGTCTATCTCTTTAAATACACTTGTAGATGAGGTGTCTATAACTTTAATGGACCCTAAAGGAGTCCACTATGTTAATAATCTTTTATAGTAAGGGCTTGTGACCCAAATGGATTTATGAAGGGTATGTCACTTTTAATAGATCTGCAGAGTAGGTGTTTGTACCTTTAACAGACCTGCAGATATCATACAATGGGGTTAAATCACGAAAATTTGTTATATTATAATTTGAAATTTATTTAAGTAATTAATGATGTTTGTACATTGTATACTAATCCACCTTTCTCTCCTTCTAGAGATTTATTGCACTTTCAATTATGTTTTAAGTCTTTTGGTGTTAGTTTCTAATGTATGAGGATGCTTCCGATTGAGATAATCATGTAATACTTACTGAGCATGTGCGGACTGCTCTTGGAACGCACGTGGAACGCACGTGGAACGCAAGTGACACGCGGAAGTGATTGAAATTGTCCACTTCCGGTTCCGGTATTTGAAATAAACGCGGTCGTTTTTTGAACATCAATATGCCGAAAATTGAATCAGCTGGAGGATACCTTCCCTAGACCAATGGAGAGCTATTTGGAAGACACCCCCACTTCTTGGACAAATGGGACTTTGGGACTAGCCCTATTTATAGTGATTATTGTTAGGGTGAGTAGGATGTGTTTTTTTACTATCTGCAATACTGCTGGTGATTTCTTTTATTGTGCGGTCCCTGATGAAGTTCCTGTGTTGAACGAAACGCGTTGGACCTATTGCTGCACTTTTATATTTTATCTTTATGGTGTTGTATCACCTTTTAAAAAAGAATAAAATCTCGCATTTTTCTACTACTACTCACCTGGAGTCCTGTGTCCCATTGGCTGCTCGACATTGGCAAAGGATACCAATATCCCCCTATATTTCCTGGGGAGGCACCTTGTATGCTCTTCTATCTCTATTATCTCGTGAGTGCATCCAATTAAGCGCACAATTCACTGTATATACTGTATCACACTATTGTTTTTTTCTTTGTATGTTCCCTCTATAGACTGTATAGCCGTATCCCATTCTCTGCACGTGGGTGGTAACCTGGTGGGAAAACTTGTATAAAAGAAAGTCCTTTGGTGCTCATTAAACAGACCTGCTTGAAGCTTTCTTGAAGCCTTGGCTCATGCTTGGGGGATGGGATAAGTACACTCTGGGGATTGCTATAATCACACTATACTCCCCAGGGTAAGCTCTTGTAAGAGCTGTTCTTGTTCCTGCTACGCTCTCTTAAGGAAGAGAGGCCTGCCCACTGGAAGCTGGATCCTGGCCTTGGGTCTAGGTTGGGTGATGGACGGCGAGACCCCGGCGTAGCTGCATCGCTGGAAGTGGGGTCTGTAGTGCTGATGACGTCGGTTGGAGTGCTTGGAGTCCTCGGCAAGCACTAGGAGCATCGATTGGCGGAGGTACTCGGTCGGAGAGCCAGCGGTCCATCACAATATATATTATTGGCATATTTATTTTTCTAATTCAAAATATTAGTCCTTTCAGGGTAATTAAATTATACAGTAAAGTATACTCACATGCAGACACAGACAATCTTACTGACGCACACACATAGACTCATTGACAGACAATCTCAATGACACAAACAGACAAGGTTACTGGTGTACACACAAATTTACTACAGACAAACTCTGATACACACCCAAGCTTACTACAGACAAGCTCACTGTCACACAAACACGCTCACTACAGACAAGCTCACTGATGCGCACACACTCTCCCTACAGACAAGCCCATTGACACACACATGCTCCCTACAGAAGAGCTCACTGACACAGATTCACTACAGACAAGCTCACTGACATGCACATGGTCACTACAGACAAGCTCACTGACACACATATGGTCACTACAGACAAGCTCACGATCACAGACATGCTTACTACAGACAAGCTCACTGCACACACATTCTCACCACAGACAGGCTCAGACACACCCATGCTCCCTACAGACAAGCTCATTAACACACACACACACACACGATCCCTACAGACAAGCTCACTGACATACATACAAGCTCACTCACTAGCAGGCACACACACACACACACAAACTCACTAGCAGGCACACACACACTGAAGCTACCTCACTAGCAGATGCACACACATACAGAAGCTCACTCACTAGCAGATGTGCACACACACACACAGAAGCTCACTCACTCACTAGCAGATGCACACACAAAGACATCCACACACTCAGAGGCAGACATCCACACACACACACACAGAGGCAGACATCCACTAACACACAAACATTGCTTACAAATAAAATACTGCAAGGATGGACACATGGTAGATCTTCAGCTGGCATAGCTAGTAGGGGTGCCCAAAACATTTTTTTGCTCTGGCTTTGACTATTTTCTGAGCCTTTTCCATTTTATATCTGAAGATTTTTATTATACATACATACCATTACAGAAAAACTCAAACAGTGCTTTTTATTGGATATTCCATGAACTGCACACCCAGTAGTCAAGGGGTCCATTGCTCCTCAGAGTGTCGATATCTGCGGTTAAGGCAAGGTAGTCTGCTACCTGTCGGTCGAGTCGTCCTCTAAGGGTGGATCCCAAAGGGCTGTGGCGATGCGTAGGACTTAAAACACTGCACATGTCCTCCATCAACAACACATCTTTAAAGCGTCCTGTCCTTGCTGGCGTGGTCGTGGGAGGAGAAGGATGACTTTCACCTCTTCCCCTGTTAGATTCCCGTTGTGCTGTGACATCACCCTTATACGCTGTGTAAAGCATACTTTTGAATTTATTTTGCAAATGCTGCATCCTTTCCGACTTGTTGTAATTTGGTAACATTTCAGCCACTTTCTGCTTATACCGGGGGTCTAGTATCGTGGACACCCAGTACAGGTCGTTCTCCTTCAGCCTTTTTATACGAGGGTCCCTTAACAGGCACGACAGCATGAAAGACCCCATTTGCACAAGATTGGATGCCGAGCTACTCATTTCCCGTTCCTCCTCCTCAGTGATCTCAATGAACGTATATTCTTCCCCCCAGCCACGTACAACACCACGGGTACCAGATAGGTGACAACGAGCACCCTTGGATGCCTGTTGTGGTTGGTCTTCCTCCTCCTCCTCAAAGCCACATTCTTCCTCTGACTCCTCTTCCTCACAATCCTCTTCCAGCGTTGCCGCAGGTCCAGCAAGCAATGCTGATAAGGCTGTTTCTGGTGGTGATGGTGACCACAACTCTTCCTCTTCACGCTCATCTACGGCCTGAACCAGCACTCTTCACAGGGCACGCTCCAGGAAGAAAACAAATGGTATGATGTCGCTGATGGTACCTTCGGTGCGACTGACTAGGTTTGTCACCTCCTCAAAAGGACGCATGAGCCTACAGGCATTGCGCATGAGCGTCCAGTAACGTGGCAAAAAGAATCCCAGCTCCCCGGGGGCTGTCCTAGCACCCCGGTCATACCAATATTCATTAACGGCTTTTTCTTGTTGGAGCAGGCAGTCGAACATTAGGAGTGTTGAATTCCAATGTGTCGGGCTGTCGCAAATCAAGCGCCTCACTGGCATGTTGTTTCGCCGCTGGATATCTGCAAAGTGCGCCATGGCCGTGTAGGAATGCCTGAAATGGCCACACACCTTCCTGGCCTGCTTCAGGACATCCTGTAAGCCTGTGTACTTATGCACAAAGCGTTGTACGATCAGATTACACACATGTGCCATGCACAGCACATGTGTTAACTTGCCCAACTTCAATGCCGCCAACAAATTTGTTCCGTTGTCACAAACCACTTTGCCGATATCCAGTTGCTGCGGAGTCAGCCACTTTTCCACCTGTGCGTTCAGGGCGGACAGGAGTGCTTGTCCGGTGTGACTCTCTGCTTTCAAGCAAGTCAAACCCAAGATGGCGTGACACTGCCGTATCCGGGATGTGGAATAGTACCTGGGGAGCTGGGGGGGTGCCGTTGATGTGGAGCAAGACACAGCAGCAGAAGAGGACTCAGCCGAGGAGGTTATGGAAGAGGATGGAGTAGGAGGAGTAGAGGAAGTGGCAGCAGGCCTGCCTGCAAGTCGTGGCGGTGTCACCAACTCCTCTACAGAGCCACGCATTCCATGCTTGGCAGTCATCAGCAGGTTTACCCAATGCGCAGTATAGGTGATATACCTGCCCTGACCATGCTTTGCAGACCAGGTATCAGTGGTCAGGTGGACCCTTGCCCCAACACTGTGTGCCAGACATGCCATTACTTCCTTTTGTACAATCGAGTACAGGTTGGGGATTGCCTTTTGTGCAAAGAAATTTCGTCCGGGTACCTTCCACTGCGGTATCCCAATAGCCACAAATTTTTTTAACGCCTCAGACTCCACCAGCTTGTATGGTAAAAGCTGGCGGGCTAATAGTTCAGACAAGCCAGCTGTCAGATGCTGGGCAAGGGAGTGACTTTCTGACATTGGCTTCTTACGCTCAAACATGTCCTTGACAGACACCTGACTGTGGGCAGATGAGCGGGAACTGCTTAAGGTGAGAGACAGAGTGGCGGATGGTTGAGAGGGGGCAAGGAGGACAGCAGTGGTTGACGTGGCTGAAGATGCTGGACCAGGAGGAGGATGGCGGCTTTGAGTTTGTGTGCTGCTTGTACTCATGTGTTGATCCCATAGGCGTTTGTGATGTGCGATCATGTGCCTACGCAAAGCAGTTGTACCTAGGTGAGTGTTGGACTTCCCACGACTCAGTTTCTTTTGGCACAGGTTGCAAATGGCATCGCTGTTGTCAGAGGCAGACACACAAAAGAAATGCCACACTGCTGAGCTCTGCAATGACGGCATTCTGGTGGTGGACACAGCATGCGCTGATTGGCGTGCTGTCGGGCTGACCCCGGGTGCCGATGCATGCTGTCTGACTGTGCCACTAGCTCCTTGCGATGACCTTCCCCTGCTTCCAACTCGTCTCCTCCTCCTCTCTGTCTCCCCATCTGAACTTTCGCCCTGTTCTTCTTCTTGCCGAGCAGGCACCCACGTGACATCCATGGACGCATCGTCATCATCAACCGCTTCACTTGTATCTGACAACTCAGCAAAGGAAGCAGCAGCGGGTACAACATCATCATCATCACACCGTACGTCAATGTGTGTAATGCTGCCTGACTGAGACATATCCCTGTTATCTACATCCTCTGGCAATAATGGTTGCGCATCACTCGTTTCTTCAAACGGATGTGTGAATAACTCCTCGGACATACCAAGTAAAGCGGCTGTGGTGCTAGTGTTGGTGGTGGCGGCAGGCGGGTGAGTGGTATCTTGAGAGGTGCCCGAAGCTAAGCTGGAGGACGATGGTGCGTCAAGGTTCCGAGCGGAAGCTGTAGAATATTGGGTGTCCTGTGTTAGCCAGTCAACTATGTCCTCAGAACTTTTCAAGTTCAGGGTACGTGGCCTCTGAAAATTGGGCATTATTCTGTGAGACCAGATATGAGTGGCAAAGTACACTGGCAGAGGTTGGAAGAGTACACGCTGTAGTCCTGACACCCGCTTGAAGACAAGTAACTGCTATTCAATCTATAACAGCATTTTTGGTTTTAAATGCACGCTATAGTGACACCAGATGTCAGTGGCAATGTGCACTTGCAGAGGTTGGCAGAGTACACGCTGAAGGCCTGACACCCGCTTGAAGGACACTGACTGCTATTAGCTTACAGTGAAAAACTTTTTTTCTTTTAAAGGCACGCTATTGTGACACCAGATATGAGTGGCAAAGTGGACTGGCAGAGGTTGGCAGAGTACACGCTGAAGGCCTGACACCCGCTTGAAGGACACTGACTGCTATTAGCTTACAGTGAAAAACTGTTTTTCAAATGAGCAGCAGCTACACTTTCCCTCCTCTATCTAAGAATGCAGCTTCAGAATTAATCTAAAATGGATGCTGTACAGGAGGTAGGAGGGTCTGGAAGGGAGGGTCTGCTGCTAATTTTCTGGAATGTGTCTGCTGACCGTGAGGCACAGGGTCACAGTTTACTCAATGATGACGAATAGGGGGCGGATCGAACTGTGCATATGTTCGAAACACGCTATGTTCGCCAGGAACTATTCGCCAGCGAACAGTTCGGTACATCACTAGTCATCACCCTAACTTATTTATTTAATGAGTAACGATAAGTAATGACTATATATTATTCACAAATCGAGGAATATAAATGTATGTGTAACCGTTTAAGATTGTAGTTATGTAATAGAGCCAAATGTAGCTCAAATGTGTGGAAGCTAAAGGTTCTTGTATTTATGATGAAAGGTTGTATTTAGGATTTGTGGTAGTGTGGCCTAGTAAAGTACATAAGAAAAAAGCTAAAACAGGCCAAACGAGGCTTAGTAATTGTAAGGTGTGCCATTTGAGGTTGTAGAGTTGGTATGCGAGACCTGTGACCTGAAAACAGCTGGCAGTTTTTGTGGGAAAAATGCAAAAAAATAATTTGAATGCTAACTTTGGCCAGTGTTTGTGCTACTAAAAAAGACTGGATATACCCATTTTTGAATACCTTGCATTGTCTACTTTTGCAAATGGTATGCCATGATGGGGGTGATACCTATTCCTGGGCTGGCATAATGTCTCAAAGGCAACATAACCAATCTGGCAAATTTCAATTAGTAAAAACTGAAATGGGCAAGTCTTATATTTAATATATAATATTAATATATATATCAAGCCTTATATTTGACCCTGTAACTTTCCAAAACAACATAAAACCTGAACACGGAGGGTACTTTTGAACTTGAAAGACATTGCTGGACACAAATATGAGTTTTTCGAGCCATACAATGTATAATGCTGTATATATCATAAGTGAAAGTGCAGGGTTCTTTTTGTGAAAAATGCAAAAAACAAATATGAATGTTAACTTTAGCCAGGGTTTGTGACTAGGTGGCTACTAAAAAAGACTGGACATAACCCATTTTGAATACTTTGGGTTGTCTACTTTTGCAAATGGTATATCATGATGGAGGTAATACTCATTCCTGGAATGCCATACAGTCTCAAAGGCAATGTAACCAACCTGGCTGTGGCAAAACCAACCTCGCCACTGTGAAGCCTGGTTGCCCGCCTACTGCCTTTGGACTATGGCCCTGGGAGGTTGGGCCTTTAAAAACAGTGTTCGGTCCTAACAGAGTGCATGTCACTCATTCTGGCCCTTCAATTACTGTGGGAGAAGGATTGGCACTTTTTCTATGGCACTTCGGATGCAGCCGAAGTGCCAAAGTTGCCGAAGTTACTGAAGTTGTCGAAGTCGTCGAAGTGACCGGCATCGGACAAAGGACCACGTGGCGGCGGCCATTTTAACATCGAACACTGACGACCCTTACCATCGCCTCCACTTCGACACTTCGACTAAAGTCGAATTACCGGCAACTCTTCGAACGGGACTTAGCCATTTTTATGCAGGAAACTGACCGACCGCACAGCCCAAATCCATGGAACTGTTTTTGGCAAGAAAATGTGCTTGCGGTCGGTCATAAAAGAACTTCCGTCTAACGTTTGATATACTGGAGGGATTTGTATGATTTTTGAGAATGTTTATGTTTAAAGTATGCTGAGTCTGAATATGTTATTTTTATGGAGATTGGGTGTATGGTTTTAGAGTTATAAAAGTTGGGTAGAAAGTATGTTTTAACTGTATGTGTAATTGAGTTTCCCATTAGGATAAGGGGAGGGAATATGTGGGGTGTAACTGTGATATGATTGGTTGTTTTATCCCTCCCTGTGGGCGGTCCTGTATTTGCAACAACTGTAATAAACACCAGGCTGCGTGTCCCAGCACCGGAGTTCCTGTTTTCACCCTCAAAGTGAAGTGTTGTCTCATTCTTGGGGGGAATTTTACTGTATGCCGATTGCCAGGAGTATAAGCTGTTCGTATTGCTTTTCCTGTTCGGCTGCTTCCAGGGTTCGTGTGTCTCTTGTTCGAGAGTTGGTGAATACATGCAGTTTGGAGTTCGGGAGGTTGGTGATTGCAGTAGCTGCTGGTCCATCTGAAAGGGGATTATCGCCCAAACGGTTTTTATCCTCTTGTGAGCGAAACGGTCCGTTACACTGGCAAATTTCAGAATGTAAAAACTGAAAATGGGAAATCCCTATATTTGAACCTGCAACTTTCCGAAACTTGGCAGTAACCCATAACCCCTTAAGGACCAAACTTCTGGAATCAAAGGGAATCATGACATGTCACACATGTCATGTGTCCTTAAGGGGTTAAAGTGCTCAGTACATGTCTTCTTAAATTGCTATTTATGTCAAAAAATTTACCAATTATTTTACTTTTTAAAATTTGGCATAGGTTGGTGGTAAAATGGTTGCATGAAAAGAGAATGAAAAGAGTCAAATTCCCCAAGTTAAATATCTTAGTCTGTCTTCCTTTAAAAAAATATATACATGTGAAGGGTTATTCAGGAATTCCTGACAGATATCAGTGTTACATTGTAACTTGAGTTAATTTTGGGGAAAAAAAATGGTTTGGAAATAGCAAAGTGCTACTTGTACTTGTTGCCCTGTCACTTGCAAAAAAAAGCTAAGAACATGTTAACATTGGGTATTTCTAAACTTAGGACAAAATTTTGAAACTATTTAGCACATGTATTTTTTGGCAGTTGTAGATGGAGTAACAGATTTTGGGGGTCAAAGTTAGAAAAAGTGTGTTTTTTCACATTTTGTCATCATATTTATAAATAATTTTTTTTGTAGTAAGTTATATGATATGATGAAAGTAATGTTATCTTTAGAAAGACCATTTAATGGCAAGAAAAATTGTATATAATATGTGTGGGTACAGTAAACGAGTAAGAGGGAAATTACAGCCAAACGGTAAGAAAATTGAAAAGCGGTCTGGTCACTAAGGGTTATCTTGCGGTGTCTTAATTTATCTCATGTTTTCTTTTCCTTTTTTTCCAGACTTGTAAAGTGCTGCAGGAAATACTATGATAAAAAATAATAATATACACCCGTTGCTAAAATACAAGGGTTAGCTCGCATACTAACTTGGTCCTCCACATAAGAGTGAAATTCAATTCAGGGTTAACTTATGAATTAACATTGTTCTCCCCATAAGAGTGACACTCAATTGAAGTGTAAGCATTATACACAAAAAGCGACAGGATTTGCTGCAGGGGGTGTTTATTATCCGGTTCTTATGGTGCTTTATTTGAAGAAGCCCCAGTGGCAATTTTATAATTAAAAAAAAAAATAAAATAATAAAAGTATTATTCCGTCAGCCCTTCCCTGCCTGGTGATATTTTTATTTTTACTTTATGTACAGAAAACATGAACAAACAAAGAAAGTTATACATGTGATTCACTTAGTTTGCCTTACAAAGCATGTAAAAATAATAAAACATCTTGTTTCAGCAGTCTTTGAAAGGAAAAGGTGACAGGTGGTACCTGATGGTCTTCAATAAAAAGCGGCAGGCCCAGCCTATGGCGCACACTGCAGCCACGATGAAGTAATCAAAACAAAACTAGAGTAATCAAAGCTTGGGACACTAAATAGCAAAGTAGCAAAACACTAAATAAAAGTTAGCAATAATGTCTACTAGTCTGTTATTAAGTGTTTTTGCATGGCAAGACCACTTACTATTATCTCACATATATATTATTCTTATTATTATAGCCAAATTTACCACCCTAACTCCCCCACAGTTTTTACACTACATAGACAGTAATATACAGAAACGTGCGGATTGTTCCTGATCGGATTGCTACTACTTTGTGGAACGTTTCACCGAATATTTCACGAAATATCGTCGTTTTTGTAGCGAAATTGGTCCCATAGGAATGAATGGCGGAATGTTGAAAACTAGAGTGGGAGCTGGCAAAAGCTGAAAAATCAGGACAGGATTTCGAAACTGCCACCACTCCCTCATTATCAAGCCCACCTACACAAATCTTATATCAAAACGTCCAGCTATCCCTGCTGCCACTAAATATGGGCACGGCTAAGCCATAGTCCTGATAGTTTTCACAATATGACCATTTGTTTGCAACTCACGCCGTCCATTGACATTCATTGAAACTCCACTCTAGCCACCTCAAATTTGAAGGGCAATTTCTAAACTGCGACTGTGCCTTCATTTTTAATATTTCAGAGACATACTATGCATCAAAATGTAGGTCTTGGTCTTGTGATTCTCACAATATAAAGGATGATGTATAGTTTTTAAACTACGACCATTTGAAGATGGCAACCGTCAGTGAAGTGAGCAATTTGGAGCAGTTTGTTTTTAACCGCTCTTCTCTGCCCTTGCTGTAGAGTGAGTTGCCATAGGAACCCAGGTGTGTGAGCCGCCAGCAGAGTGTTCTGGAACACAGAGGCTGCTAGATGAAACACATTCTCTAAACTGCTATCATTCCTACAGTTTTGATAACACAAAAGTGAGCACTATCACATTTAATAAATATATTTCCATGTTAGTCAATTCGTTATACCTGTAACAGAAAAACAGTAACATACAATGTTACAACAATACAGCTAATCGATGTTTCATAAAGTTACTCTGCCCAGTCCAACCTTTCCACAGTTACTCCAGCCACTCCAACCACACAACAGTTACGCAAGCCACTAGACCCAGTTACTCCGCCCACTCCAGATGAAGACTACTGGTGGAGGCAAGAACACCACACAATTTCCCCAGAAATTGTAGCTTTTCTACTTTAGTTATTATTAGCTCACAATAATCTTGGACAAACCATGATATATGGTTATATTCTCTTATAGTTGCTATGTGAAATGATATCCTTTCTCTCTTCAGGTCTTAGAAGCAGTTGTCTGAGGATGACTCCTCCAGCTTGTGCTTCTAGAGTACTTCCTTTCAGGTCTGTAGCTTCTAGTTTCCTGAAAGGACAGATATCTGTATCTTTTATTTCTCCAGGATGATGAAATTGGTCTCCTTTTTTCTTGAGGTAGAAAGGATTTTTTTTCCCATCAGTTGCCTTCTGAATGGACTCATTAAGGACGTTTCCACGTAATAAGTCCCCTTGAAAGGGAAGACTGCAAAGAGAAGCGTAAAATAGTATGATAAAAGTGAAGAATGATAGCTGGTGGATCTTCAGCTTTTATATTCCAAAAGTGACACTAGTGTGCCGGAAATGATATCCTGGAAGAAGATGCCACGAGGAATTAGGGTGAAACCGCTTTTGGAATAAAAAGCATGAAGATCCAGACGAAGTCTATAGCACACAGAAGAAGACCTTTTCAGGTCCAAACGCGAAACACTGGATTATTTGTACAAGGTATGGGAAATGAAGATATGGCCACAATCCTAGGAGAGAAGAAAAATACTAGATCAGGGCTGTCCAACCGGCGGCCCCCAGATGTTGCTGAACTACAACTCCCATGATCCCCTGGCTATCTGTTTCATTGAAAGAATCATGGGAGTTGTAGTTCAGCAACATCTGGGGGGCCGCAGGTTGGCAGTCTTGTACTAGATGGTAGTCAATGGCTACCTCAATTTAGGAAAACTAAAGTAGGGTAATTTTCTTGGTGTTGTGGGAACAAAAGAGATAATTTCACCAGCTATACATTTATTTATTTACTATACTGTATAACCTTTCCAAAAGCAAGGGCTGTAGTGTGGCAAGGCAAGCTTAATAGCAAACCTCTCTTTTTTTTTTTCAATTCTTTATTTTTGTTGTGCAGATGAACATAATATAACAACAGACGCCACATCAGCGTATTTCAGATGTCTTAAAAGTTAGACAGTGGCATAGTAATTCGCACAATTTTTTAAGTTTAACATGCTGAACTAAACAGGAGGTTATCAGAGTAGGCTTAGATATAGTAAAATATAATAAAGGTGTTAGTTGCTTAACATTGCTAGATCACCTATGCTAGAGAAGAACAGTATCTAGTTATGAACAGTGTGACTTAACATTGCCTAGGTATTTTCACGTTCTGACATGACAGTATTATACGGTTGACCTTCAGGCATGCTTGTTAGGTGACCAATACACGCTAAGTACTTAGTGAGTTAAATTGTCGATTAATAGCAGTATTTTATGATTAATATTGAGTAACATCGCTTCATTGTCTAGGCATTTAGATTGCTTTGTTTAAGAACTGAACACATGTATTTAGGTGCAGAAATAATGCTAGGTCTTTTAAGATTATTAGCTTAAACTGTCGCTGAGACCGTTGTCGCTTGAACATTTGACGCTTACACCTTGGTCGCCTAGACATTTGTCGCTTACTTATTTAGCAGGTTACATTTGTCACTTCTCGTGGGCCTAAAATAAAAATGATTATGTCTATAGAACAGAGGCGGCTCTAGACTTTATGAGGCCTTAGGCGAAACTCAAACATGAGGCCCCACTAACAAAAAAGTGTCACATATACACATTGATGCACAGTTTACCTCTGTATGTGCCTTAAAGTGTGTGTGACGGAGTATCCTTGTGTGTGAATGTATGTCTCTGTGAGCATGTTTGCATTTTTGTCTGAGACCCTATGTGTATGGGGTAGCTGCTTGAAGTGTGTTGTGTGTATAGGAGGGTGATGGTGAGAAGGAGAGGCGGGTGATGGTGAGAGGGGGTGATGGTGACAGGAAGGTGATGGTGTGGGGGGTGATTGTAATGTGAGAGGGGTGATGGTGATGTGAGAAGGAGGGGGGGGTGATGTGAGAAGGAGGGGGGGTGATGTGAGAAGGAGGGGGGGTGATGTGAGAAGGAGGGGGGTGATGTCAGAAGGAGGGGGGGTGATGTCAGAAGGAGGGGGGGTGATGTCAGAAGGAGGGGGGGTGATGTCAGAAGGAGGGGGGGTGATGTCAGAAGGAGGGGGGGTGATGTCAGAAGGAGGGGGGGTGATGTCAGAAGGAGGGGGGGGATGATGTCAGAAGGAGGGGGGGGTGATGTGAGAAGGGGGGGTGATGTGAGAAGGAGGGGGGGTGATGTGAGAGGGAGGGGGTGATGTGAGAGGGAGGGGGTGATGTGAGAGGGAGGGGGTGATGTGAGAGGGAGGGGGGTGATGTGAGAGGGAGGGGGGTGATGTGAGAGGGAGGGGGGTGATGTGAGAAGGAGGGGGGGTGATGTGAGAAGGAGGGGGGGTGATGTGAGAAGGAGGGGGGGTGATGTGAGAGGGAGGGGGTGATGTGAGAGGGAGGGGGTGATGTGAGAGGGAGGGGGGTGATGTGAGAGGGAGGGGGGTGATGTGAGAGGGAGGGGGGTGATGTGAGAGGGGGGGTGATGTGAGAGGGAGGGGGGTGATGTGAGAGGGAGGGGGGTGATGTGAGAGGGAGGGGGGTGATGTGAGAGGGAGGGGGGTGATGTGAGAGGGAGGGGGGTGATGTGAGAGGGAGGGGGGTGATGTGAGAGGGAGGGGGGTGATGTGAGAGGGAGGGGGGTGATGTGAGAGGGAGGGGGGTGATGTGAGAGGGAGGGGGTGATGTGAGAGGGAGGGGGGGTGATGTGAGAGGGAGGGGGGTGATGTGAGAGGGAGGGGGTGATGTGAGAGGGAGGGGGTGATGTGAGAGGGAGGGGGTGATGTGAGAGGGAGGGGGGTGATGTGAGAGGGAGGGGGTGATGTGAGAGGGAGGGGGGTGATGTGAGAGGGAGGGGGGTGATGTGAGAGGGAGGGGGGTGATGTGAGAGGGAGGGGGGTGATGTGAGAGGGAGGGGGGTGATGTGAGAGGGAGGGGGGTGATGTGAGAGGGAGGGGGGTGATGTGAGTGGGAGGGGGGTGATGTGAGAGGGAGGGGGTGATGTGAGAGGGAGGGGGTGATGTGAGGGTTGATGGTGAGGGGGGTTGATGCTGAGGGTGGTGAGGGGTGATGCTGAGGGTGGTGGGGGATGGTGAGGCTGAGGGTGGTGGGGGATGGTGGTGCCTGATGCTGAGGGTGGTGTGGGGGGCAGTGAGGCTGAGGGTGGTGAGGGGGGTAGTAAGGCTGAGGGTGGTGTGGGGGGTAGTGAGGCTGAGGGTGGTAGTGAGGCTGAGGGTGGTGTTGGGGGTAGTGAGGCTGAGGGTGGTGTGGGGGGTAGTGAGGCTGAGGGTGGTGTGGGGGGTAGTGAGGCTGAGGGTGGTAGTGAGGCTGAGGGTGGTGGGGGTAGTGAGGCTGAGGGTGGTGTGGGCGGTAGTGAGGCTGAGGTTGGTGTGGGGGGTAGTGAGGCTGAGGGTGGTGTGGGGGGTAGTGAGGCTGAGGGTGGTGTGGGGGGTAGTGAGGCTGAGGGTGGTGTGGGGGGTAGTGAGGCTGAGGGTGGTTGGGGTGGTGATGCTGAGGGTGGTGTGGGGGGTAGTGAGGCTGAGGGGGGGTGGTTGGGGGTGGTGATGCTGTGGGTGGTGTGGAGGTAGTGAGGCTAAGGGTGGTGGGGGGTGAGGCTGAGGGTGGTGGGGGGTGAGGCTGAGGGTGGTTTGGGGGGTAGTGAGGCTGAGGGTGGTGTGGGGGGTAGTGAGGCTGAGGGTGGTGGGGGTAGTGAGGCTGAGGGTGGGGGATGGTGAGGCTGAGGGTGGGGTTAGTGAGGCTGAGGCTGGTGGGTTTGGTAAGGCTGAGGGTGGTGGGGGTAGTGAGGCTGAGGGTGGTGGGGGTAGTGAGACTGAGGGTGGTGGGGGTAGTGAGACTGAGGGTGGTGGGAGGGTGAGGCTGAGGGTGGTGGGGGTAGTGAGGCTGAGGGGTAGTGAGGCTGAGGGTGGTGTGGGGGGTAAGGCTGAGGGGGGTGAGAGCCTACCTTTCCTGGTGGTCACCCTTCCCTGGTGGTACAGTGTGGGCTCCCTGGTGGTCTGGTGGCCATTGCTGCCTTCCGGTCTGCAGCTCCACAGAGCTGCAGACCATGTAATCTCGCGAGATGTCAGAGCGTTGCCGTGGTAACCCGCGGCAACGCTCTGATTGGCCGGTTTTCGCGAGACACATGGTCTGCAGCTCTGCTGACTGCGGAGCTGCAGACCGGTGTCTGCGGTGGCCGGGCAGCCAGGAGGGGCCTCGCACCCGGCGGCATACCGGGCAACCCGCCGGGCCCCCTCCTGGTGTCAGGTCCTCGGTCACTGACCGAGGACCTGACACACTCTGCCAACAGGCGGTTTAGGCGGCCGCGAGGCCCCAGCCAGCGCGAGGCCTTAGGCGGCCGCCTAAACCGCCTAATTAGAGGGCCGCCTCTGCTATAGAATATTAACACTAAAGACAATGCTAGAGCGTTTAACAGGCTTAATTATGTTGCTAAGATGCCATTAGGATAACGAAAAACATTAACTAAAAGAGTGTCCATTCTGCCAGTTCGCTAGCATCTGAGTTGTGAACTGCAGGGAGCTATGATGTTTTCTGTGAAATGGGGGCACCTGAGGTAGCAGCCAGTGTCCGTCAGACCCCTAGAGTCCTGCAATGCCCGTGTCTCAGCCAATGCCTTGTGCGATCATTTCTCCTGGTTGCTGTGTTCCAGCCTCAATGAATTCTCCGGTTTGGGGGGCATCTCCAGTGGTGGAGTGGTCGTCAGTTTGGTGCTCTGGTTTGTCTTCCCATCATGTGGATGCGGGTATGAGAGAAGTCGCTGCAGCCTTTTTCTGGCTTGGTACCGCGGTAGTGTCTGTTGTGCATCAGAGTGGTGCAGAGAGAAGGCCCCATGGTGTCGGTGAGGATCCTGCTGGTCTGAGGGTCTGCGCTCAGGTAAGGTGCCTGAGCTAGAGGGTTGCCCGGCGGGCTCGCTCTCTGTTGAGTGGGAGCGGGTACTTGTGTCCGGGTAGGTTGGAGCAGTTTCCCGCTTTGACGGCTTGTTGTGTCTGTGTGGTCGGGTGGCCGCATGGTAGACTCGGAGTGGGAAGTCAAAATGGCGACGGCGTGTAGCGGGCCGGAGCCATGAGGCCACCAAACGGGTTGCTCGGCTAGAGGGTACCCCTCTGTCACATAGGGTCGTGCAGAAGCTTAGGTAAAGCTGGTCCAGGATTTCCAGGGGATGCGAAGGTAGATGACCGCCTGTGTTCTCCTTCTGAGTGCCTTGCCGGTCGGCCATCTTGGATTGGGCCCAGCGGCACTGTCACCCCGCAGGCCTTGTGGCTAGTCTCCCTTGCCCAGACGTTTAATCCACTTGTCAAGTGGGGACCGGGATGACCCCACCGGTCCAGGGGGGGGGGTAGGAGAGTAACGAGGTCTTGTGGGGGTTCCGATGCCGGAGTGAGCGGCCGCCTCACTCCGGCCCTCGCCTTAGTAGGCCGCAGCCGGCGGTACAGTCGCTTGGTCCCGACGGGTTCCAGGGAGGTATCACCCGGTAGAGGAGAATACCCCCGGTTCATACAGTGCCCTCGGTGGACGTTTTAGGCTGTTTAGCCTCCGTTTGTGCCCTTTGTGCCGCCTGCCCGGCGGGAGCTCTTCTTCCCCACGTCTGTTCGGCTTGGCGGTCAGACTCCGCCCCCTCAATAGCAAACCTCTCTTGATGACCATCTTTTATATTATTATAGCTGATGCTCAACGTATAAAGAAAAAGTGATTGTCAGCTCAATAGGTTAAACAGCAGGATATTTGATATTTGCATTTTTGCTATATTTCTGATGACAAAGAGGAGTCTTTTTGTGTCTCTTTAAATATTGTTTCCACTGGTGTTCTGGGTGTTTTGCATAGTATTTGTTAAACAGCCAGATGTATAACACTTTGCTTCAAGATAACCTGTTTAATTGTTATGGTGTTTTTTTTTTCTTGCAATGCTGAACCCCAGTGGCAATTAGATATTGTAACGGATCGCCTGGCGCTTCCTGAGGACTCCAAGCACTCTGGCAGACACCACAATCACTGAATCCGAGAAACCTTTAAATTCTCCCAAGCATATGAATGCTGTAGACCATTGAATAGGAACCATACGAATAGGCTTGTACTCCTAGCAGTCAACTGGAACAGCATGCAATAAATCCTTCCCCCAATAATGAGACGACACATCACTTTGAGGGTAAAACAGGAACTCTGGACTGGCTCATCCAGCCTGGCTTTTATTACACTTGTACACTTACAGGCCACACCCAGGGGGAGGCATAAAATAACCAATCACATACAGGGTTCCACCCACACATCCCCTCCCCTCAGATAACAGTAAACCCAATTATACGGCACACATTTTTAGCCAGGTTCTGGATGTACCCCAAAAACAGGGGGTACACCTTTAAATCCAGCATCGCTGGATAGCCCTTATTCAGGGGGACAACATATCCAAAAAATCATTCATTCGGATAAACGGTTCGGGAGATATGGGGTTCCAAAGATTTGACCGACCGCATGGGTAAAGTATCCGAAAACAGTTCCATGCATTTTGGCCCTGCGGTTGGTCACAAACAAGGGAATGAAACAGACGAATTACTGGTGTTATAGAGACTAAGAGGGATTCGCATGAATCCCCTAGTTCGTGAGTTTCTTTCTACCGAACGGCGGGCCGTTCGGTAGTTTCCCCACGAAATCCTGAAAGTCTGGAGGTCTCAGCGGTGTTTGCCTAGTCGAGTGTCCGATTTCAGTTCCAGACACTCGACGGCAAAACACCGCTGTTCGGTAGTTTAAGATGGCCGCCGCCACGTGTTCGGCTCCAACGTGTAATTGGAGGCACACTTATTCCTGGGTGGTCTGGTTGTTCGGTAGTTTCACTCAATATACTGAATGGAGTGATTCTACCGAACAATCAGATGAATGCTGCATACAAATCACCCAGGATAAACTTAACACACAAATACACATATAATATTACAGGCAGTACACTAGAATATGTATCACAGTCTTAAAGGGACAGTAGTCCCAAAAGTCCCAATGTGTCCATAGATGCTGTTAAAAGGGCCAGTAGCAGCAATATACAGTACAATATGCCCCAAATAACCCAGGGGCCATAGTCAGTAGGTAGGAGGCTAGCAAACAGGCTTTTCCAGGGCCCAGTGGCGAGGTTGGTTTCGCCACAGATATGTTTTAATTATTTTCAATAAAAGTGTTATATTGTCATCTCTTCAGTGCCTGCTTTTATTTTTATTTATGTACACAACAATCAGGAAACCAACATGAGAAGACATTCATGAGATTCACTTAGTCTGTCTTACAAATAGGGATGTGCATGGGCAACAAATTTGGTTAGGTTCGGCACTTCCGAAATTCGAGACTTCGGCAATTCAGTACTTCCAAAATTCGGGACTTCAAGCAATTTGCCACTTCGGTTCGGTCGGGCACTTCCAAAATTCGGGACTTCGGCAGTTTGGCACTTCCGGACTTTGGCACTTCGGGGCTTCGGCACTTCCGGACTTCAGCAATTCGGGAATTCACCAATTCCCTAACCCCTACACCTAACCCTAACCTTACCCCTACCAATTACCCTACCCCTAATCCTACCCCTACCCATAGCTCTAACCCTACCCCAAACCCTACCCTTAACCCTCAATTTGAGAATCAAAAGAGAAACTATAAGGTTTTTTTATATACCATAAATCCAACATAAAGTTTGGGGACTTTTAACCTCTTATGGGAAGCAAGTCTGTGCTTCCCAAACAAGGGTATAGAGGAGAGGTGTGTATTTCATCAAGTGTAACAGCAGGACACAGGGGTAATGAAATAAATTAAAATATGATCTTTTAATAGTATCAAGGGAAGAATACTTAACTGTATAACAAGAGTAAAGTCAGATACTTAAAAAACTATATCTGTTGCTTTAAAGGCTATAGACAGGATATATGTTGACTTGTTGTTGTTTCTCGCATTGAAAAATGAGCCAAAACCGGCAATTCATTAGAATTCTATTATGAGAAAAAAGGTTTATAGAAAGCAGACCCTAAAATTAAAGACCCATTGCTGAAAGTGTACAAATAAATGAACTGCTGAAATAGATATAAACATGGTATTAGGAAAATTCCTGTTGTTATTTTAAGTGGTAATGACTAGAGATTTCCCGAACAGTTCGTCGGCGAATAGTTCACGGCGGGCGAACATATGCGATGTTCGGTCTGCCCCCTATTCCATATCATTGAGTAAACTTAGACAACCCCCCCACCCGCCGCTCGGGGGTGGGGGCGGGGGGGGTTGTCAAAGTTTACTCAATGAGATGGGGGGACCTACTGTCCTCCCCCCGGCCCCCACCCCTGAGTGGTGGGTGGGGGCCCTAAATACTAAGAAGGGGGGGCCTAATGTCCTCCCCCCTGGCCCCCACCCCTGAGTGGCGGGTGGGGGCCCTAAATACTAAAAAGGGGGGGACCTAAAGTCCTGCCCCCTGGCCCCCACCCCTGAGCGGCGGGTGGGTGCCCTAAATACTAATAAGGGGGGGACCTAAGGTCCTCCCCCCTGGCCCCCATCCCTGAGCGGCGGGTGGGTGCCCTAAATACTAATAAGGGGGGACCTAAGGTCCTCCCCCCTGGCCCCTATCCCTGAGCAGCGGGCGGGGGTCATAAATACTAAGAGGGGGGGGGACCTAAGGTCCTCTCCCCTGGCCCCCACCCCTGAGCGGCGGGTGGGGGCCCTAAATACTAACAAAGGGGGGGACCTAATGGCCTCCCCCCTGGCCCCCACCCCTGAGCGGCGGGTGGGGGCCCTAAAAAAATGTGTGTCCCTCCCAGGTGACTAGGGGTCCCCAAACCCCTAGTCACCCCCTCCCCCCCAAAAAAAAATTAACCCCCTACCTACCCCCTCACCCTAAAAATAATGAGGGGGGACCTTTAACTAAGTACCTGTAAAAAAAATAAAACTTACCATTCAATGTTTTCTTTCTTCTAAATCTTCTTTTTTCAGCCCCAAAAAGGCCAAATAAAAAACCGTAATAACCAACGCAATAAAAAAAAAAAAACGCTAAAAAAATAATCCATGTTCACCCGGCGAGGGCTCCGCGCATACTGAGCTCTGCAGGGCGGGGGAAGGCTTAAAAAGCCTTGCCCCGCCCTGCAATTAGGCTCAGAGCACTCTGATTGGTGGGTTTAAGCCATCCAATCAGAGTGCTATGACAGGTAAATGAAGAGACTGACAGGTAAGTCTCTACATTTACCTGTCACAGCACTCTGATTGGTTGGTTTGAAATCCACCAATCAGAGTGCTCTGTGTCATTTTACACAGCGTGGGAAAGTTCTTTGGAATTTTCCCACACTGTGTAATTTGACTCATAACTCTCTGAATGGTTACTTAATCCACCAATCAGAGTGTTATGAGTAAAATTACACAGCGTGGGAAAATTCCAAAGAACTTTCCCACGCTGTGTAAAATGACACAGAGCACTCTGATTGGTGGATTTCAAACCAACCAATCAGAGTGCTGTGACAGGTAAATGTAGAGACTTACCTGTCAGTCTCTTCATTTACCTGTCAGAGCACTCTGATTGGATGGATTAAACCCACCAATCAGCGTGCTCTGAGCCTAATTGCAGGGCGGGGCAAGGCTTTATAAGCCTTCCTCAAAACTGCAGAGCTCAGCCTGCGCGGAGCCCTCGCCGGGTGAACAGGGTTTTTTTTTTTTGCGCTGGTTTTTTATTTTTTGGGTTTTTTTGTTAATTGCGTCGGTTATTATGGTTTTTTATTTGGCCATTTTTGGGGCTGAAAAAAGAAGATTTTAGAAGAAAGAAAACATCGAATGTTAATTTTTTTTTTTTTACAGGTACTTAGTTAAAGGTCGCCCCCTCATTATTTTTTTTTGGGGGGGAGGGGGTGACTAGGAGTTTGGGGACCCCTAGTCACCTGGGGTGGGGGCCGGGGGGGAGGACATTAGGTCCCCCCTTTTTAGTATTTAGGGCCCCCACCCGCCGCTCAGGGGTGGGGGCCGGGTGGGGAGGACATTAGGACCCCCCCTTTTAGTATATAGGGCCCCCACCCGCCGCTCAGAGGTGGGGGCCAGGGGGAGGACCTTAGGTCCCCCTTTTTAGCATTTAGGGCCCCCACCCGCCGCTCAGGGGTGGGGGCCAGGGGGGAGGACCTTAGGTCCCCCCCTTTTTAGTATTTAGGGCCCCCACCCGCCGCTCAGGGGTGGGGGATAGGGGGGAGGACATTAGGTCCCCCCATTGTGATTTATGGCCCCCACCCACCGCGCAGGGGTGGGGGAGGACAGTAGGTCCCCCCCTCATTATTTTTATGGCCCCCACCCACTGCGCAGGGGTGGGGGCGGGTGGGAGGACAGTAGGTCCCACCCCTCATTATTTTTATGGCCCCCACCCACCGTGCAAGGGTGGGGGTGGTGGGGGAGGACAGTAGGTCCCCCCCTTCATTATCTTTTGGCCCCCACCCGCCGCCCAGGGGTGGGGGCCGGGGGGAGGACAGTAGGTCCCCCCTCATTATCTTTATGGCCCCCACCCGCTACCCAGGGATGGGGGCCGGGGGGGGGAGGACAGTAGTTCCCCCCCTCATTATCTTTATGGCCCCCACCCACCGCTCAAGGGTGGGGGCCGGGGGGAGGGCAGTAGGTCCCCTCCCCCATTGTAATTTATGGCCCCCACCCGTCGCACAGGGGTGGGAGCCAATAGGTTGTTTTTTTTGTGTGTTTTTTTTACAGTGAGCAGTCACTGGCTGCTCACTGCTTACTAGACATGCCCCTACTCGTGGTATAGCGAGTAGGGGCAGAATTTACTAATACTAAGTAATCTTTACTTAGTATTAGTAAATGTGGCTGAAAGACCAATTTAGGTCTTTCAGCCTTTTAGTAGATAACTCCCTAATACCGTGGGAATTAGGGAGTTATCTACTGAGCGGCTGCAAGATGCAGCCGCGGATCGGAGTTTGCATGCCACAGTCCAGGTGTTAGTCCCCTTGAAACAACTTGTAGGTTTTAAAATTCGCCTGCCTATTGAAGTCTATGGCGGTTCGCCCGGTTTGCGGGTTCGCGAACATTTGCAGAATGTTATGTTCGCGACATCACTAGTAATGACAAGACTTTTTTTCAATAAAAATACTGGTATGACTTAAAAGATGATCAACTTTTTTAGAAATAAATATAAAATCATCTTTAGGGGGTCCTAAAATATTAAAGGGACTCCATAGACTGAGATCATCCCAGTGAAGTGGTCTTGGTGCAATGTCCCCATCTTTTTATCCATGCAACTGAAAACATTGCCATTTTGCAGTAATGGCAATGATCTCATTAGTGTTAAATTAAACTCAGTTACGGCTCCAAAGACTCTCTTAGAGAACACTTGATAAGAGCAGCGTGGTGTTTTTGCCCCTGATGCTTCCCTATATGTAAAAGCATTGGATTTGCTGAGATCATCAACCTTGATGATCTCAGCCAGGGAGGTGGAGCAGTAAACAAACAAGCTGTTGGATGTAAGGAAAGTTAAATGTAAGTTAAACTTTTTTTTAACCCTTCCATTGTGAGGGGGCAATTATTTAGGTAGGGTACAATATAGCATTAGGAATACATGTGTCCCTTTAAAAAACTAATTAGTGAAGAGTTTAATAAATGGAGATAATATACAAAACATATTCATGAATAAAGAAAAGGGTTTATTTATCTGTAAGCAATGCAAACATTCAGTTACTAAAAATGTCACATATATATCCCATGCTTCAAAACACGAAATATGATATATATAATTACCTCCCACACTTCCAATGTCATGTATATATTATGATGTCCCTGTGGACTCCTGTATACTGGTATGAACACTAGAATATTAAAATTCGGGATTGGTGAATATATAGGAAATATGGTGAATTCTGGGAGAACTGTGGAAAAGTGATTTCTTGGAATTAATGCATGCATCAACAATGTATGTTAAACTGTATTCAATGGTCTATAGATATAGGCAGGAGTAACATTATTTACAACAGTTAGTTTTCCCAAGCATTGCAATACATCAATCTTTAATTTCCTATTGTGAAAAAATAAACTAAAAACCAGAACAAAAGGTATCCAGTGTAAGAAGCTGTTAAGGGAAGTGTGTGTGCAATCAATCTGCTCTGTGTGTTGTAATACAGGTTTCAAAAACCTTGACATTTTGTCATAGTAAGCACTATTTAATGCAATCTCAGCACAGCATGTTTTACAAATTATTTTCTATCTTAATAACTGAGGTATTAAAATATTCCTGATTCCAAAATGCATAGAAATCTAGATTCACGATGTGGAGTGGTACTCAGTAATCACCGTACTTTCCCTGTTTACCATACAGTGCTATGATGATGGGAGCTATGCCTGACACCGCTACAGCTTTAAGGCCCATTTTCCATACCATCCCTACTGCAAGCCTCTACAATTGAACGCTACAGCTTTAAGGTACAAACTTGGAGTTCAGAAGATGCTCCACCGGATTTCTTTCACCTTTGCCACTAGATTACTTCTTTATAATAATGTTTTCATTGTTATCTATAGTGTACTACTGTAGTATCTTATACTTGCAGCTACATGCATTAATTAATAATCTGGCTGTTTGGATTAGATTGGCAAAATTCTAAATTGTAAATCACAACTTGTCCCCTCCCACTCCTCCCCCCATGCTTGCCACTCCTAGCTGTAAATACATTGCTATAACTGTTTACCTCTACTCCCTCCCTAGGCCCATTTCCCCTAACATCTCTACTGCAAGCCTCTACAATTCTACTCGGCTCAACCCACCCACCCAACCACCCACCCGCCCGTCCTCTCGCCCACCCGCCCACCTGCCCCTCCTCTCGCCCACCCAGGTTCCCCCTAAATTTATAGCGGCCCACCCAGGTTCCCCCTAAATGTATAGCCTGCTCCTCCAGCTGTTTGAGATTATTACTCACTTACCTCTTCATTCCCTCTATATTCTACCAACAGCTGCAACTCTCTGTTTCCTTATTTAGCCGTCACTTCAAACTTCCCCTGCTACCTCTTGTCTCAAATCCCCACGGTATCCTTTAGATTGTAAGCTCACGGGCTATCTACCTATGCACTTTGTATAAAAGAGCTTAAATGGCAACATTTCAGCTTACGGGGAAGCCCCTTTCTACCTTTTGTATTTGTGTGTGTATATTGTATGTGCTCCACTAATTGCACAGCGCTGCGGAATCTGTTGGCGCTTTATAAATACCAGTAATAAATAAATAAACAATCTTCTATTGTATGTCCTTGATCACAAGGGAGCAATAGCAAAGGTTTTCATCTCTAAAGAAAAATATGTGCTGAATCGGAATGCCGATCAATCATCCAGGCCACCCCGCTGAGGCCATGCAGGGAGCACTGTTTCAGTACTCAGAGTCTAGTCCCGTGCCCTGGTGATCTATTGTGGGATCGCTGTGCTCTGCAGCAGTATCGAGTGTAGATAACTTTGAGAGACAACCCGCAGTTCTGGCATTCACTCAATTACTCTTTCGCTGGCTACAGAACTAGGAGGTGCCAAGAAGTGCTAGGCAACTGCAAAGGAGTGTTGAAAGTGATCTGAAACTACAATATTCCCTCAATGTAAGAAGGTTGCACAGGGCCAAGGTCTGTCGATATCCCTGCTGGCTCAAGGAGGGCCCCCTCACAGGCAGAGGACCAGACAGGGTTCCAGTAGGTCTCTGCCGAGCCTATTCCAGAGGCATCAGCTTTTGCAGCCTAATGTGTGATATGGATCTGCCATTCTCTCTCAGTTGCATATAAACTACGTAAGTTAGTGAGAACCACAGAGTATGAACCACAGATCAATTGCAACAGTTTATGACCTCTGCAGAGATGGTGAAATGGGAGAGAAGTTCTTGCATAAGACAAAAATGTATTAAGTCAATAAGGAATACAAAATCAAACTAACGTATTCCATCAATATGAGCACAAACTGTCTTCTGTGTGTTGAGTAACAGTTTGAGTGGCAATGCTCCAGTGACTTCAATAAACAGGTCTTTTTGTTAGCTGGGGGACAAGATAGTAGCTTGTTTGGAGTTTAACAATTGTGTAATAAGTAAATCTTTATATTGCTGAATAGTCAGATACAAATGCCACACAATCAGTCATAGTTACATCCAAGAATTAAAACCTGTTTTGTTGTTTTACCAGTAACTCTATCACACAATCATTTCACAATACTTTATCCGTGTTTGTCAAACTATACTGTATATCCCAAACACTTAAAGGAAGCTTTTACTTATCTGGACATTGTACTATTGAACATAACATTGAATATCGCAAATTCCTTTTTATTTATGTGACATTCCGTTTTCTTTTACATTTATATTAAATATTTAGCAATTAACACCATAATCCAGTTCAGTCCTGGCACGGTCATGCGCTGAAGTTAGAGAATCTGAAACATTGTTACTCTTTCTCTTCCAATTACTAGATCAATAATTGGGAAGGGCAGAGCTTATAATGATGCTTGACAGTGAGACAATATGGAGGCGGCAGTTCCAGGATAGAAGCATATACAGCAGTGTGGATTTTTATCATTTATTTTATGTTTCACACCTCACAAACACATTGTGGGGATATTTATGGGATAATAATAGTAAACAGTTGAGAATGGCCCACTATTTCAACTCTCAGATCCCAAAGATCGTTATCGTGTAAGTGAAATGTATATCATATAAATAAAAAAATCACAATTTGTTCTAAAAATAGATAGTTTATTTTTATATTCAAAGAATAATAATAAGTAACATGCGTGATAATAATCAATGGAAATTCAGTATAACATGAGTATGCAATACAATATGGTAATATAAAAAAACATCTCCCAATGGTTAACTAGTTTAGAATCTACAGCATTAGCCGTCAAGACAGGATTTACGACTTTTCTTCACAGAGAAAGAATGTGAAAGTTTCACACAGAGAGTAGAATGCAGCGTAAGGTTGTAAAAACTTAGCTGACAGAATAACCCTTTCAATGCTGCCTAGACCTCTTCTAGGCATTTAAGATCTATTCTTATGTAAGTTTAAATAAAATAACATTTTACCAGTTCATTAGCCATTTCCTGGATCCATCCAATAAAGAAATCTACCAAATTTATAAGCAGAATTTTTTTTTAATTTGCCTAAACAGATTTTATCTTATTTTATAGCAAATCAATACAGCTGGATAAATATCACGATGTGCTAACATGTGATATGTCACATAAAAACAGAATCATTGTTTTTTTTTTTATCTGCAGAATAAAAAAAAATAATAATGTATTTCTTATTAACTAAGATTTCTAAATACCGAAATCTGATCATGATTTATCCAGTCATATATCATGCTATTAGAAAATTGTAATTAATTTAAATTAATTAAATGAAACCAGTATAATTACCAGTAAGTAGGTATTTTCATCAGATTGGTAGGTAGTCTCAGGAACTTGTTTGTCATGGGTCTCTTTCTCTGCATGGAGTGTAAGAGTTTCTGAGTGTCATGGGCCTCTCTGCATTGTCCCCGACTGATCACTTCTCTGCTTCCTTTGCATGCCCTTGCATCTGCCTTGATATTTGATTGCTCTGATTGCCGATTGCCTGATTCTCTGAATCTCTGAATCAATCTCTGAATGACCCTCTCTTCCCTTTGTCTTAACTTTTTAAAGGGAAAGTTTCTCTGTTCGTCACTGGCTATAGACCAATGGGAACACTAGAGCTGGGATTATTTTTTTAAATAGCAACTTAGTATTTGGTCTATAGATGGCAGTCTCGTCCCACTAAACATACCTATCCAGGAAAGAGTTAACTTTTCCTGTTAGCTATTTTGACGTAATTTTGGCTTATCTATATGTTGCCATAATTTTATGTTCACTTGTCATTTCAAAGCCTTTTTTCTCAGTTTTGTCCAGACTATGTGTCTGCAAATTCTGCTATAATTTCTAATATGACAGTTTGTGAACTAAGTTTCACCTTAAATTACAATGGGAATCTGTTAGATATAGAAAGTAAAATTAAATTATTTAATCTTCTGTCACCTATGTCTGGGTTTAGAATTTATTCTATTCCATTAGCATTTTAGACAGTCTGTCCATCCCCCGTTCTCATTTCTTATCAACTTGGTTTGTATATACTAAGCATTCCTTAGCAAAGGCGAAGTGGCTGGTTTTACAGAATGATACATACATGTTATTTCTATAAAGTGAAAATTTCCCTTTAAATGTATTCTTTGCACCAGTCAACACAACACCCCTAGCGGTGAAGTCTCAATCTGCACTGCCCTAACTTTTCCTAATTTGTTGCAAATGAAACCTAATACCTTCAGCAACTTAATTTGAAATACTGGCTGTGTGTGAGTTTTATATAATGTCAGATGACTTTTGCATTCCTAAATTGCCACAATCCATTATTTGCTGTGAATATATTGGGTTTAACATATTAGGGTCTTCCGGACCATTTCTATCCTGATAATAATACAATCCTTTTCATCTCCTTGAATTCTTTCTAACTCTTTTAATAATTGAATCTTCACACGTCTCCCACTGCAGGAAACACAGGCAGTGCTATTCTCTGCCAATTGCCAAAATATCTGAGAAAGGAGATTTTTTTTCATTATGGGCCAACATGATCAAACTGGATTGGGTTTTCCAATTAAATAATTTCAGTCTAAAAGCTATTCACTTTGAATTCACTTTGAACTCCAGACAACTCACACTTTAGAGAATAACTCTGCAAGTAGTCTGTGACGTTTACCAATGTAGTCCAATGAAATTTCCCACTTGGGGAGCACTTTGTCCAACTCAGACACTTTATTGAACCATAGCACAGCTCAGCCCTTTATATTACACAAAACATTATTTGATGTGTAATCATGCAAATGTACTCTTACAAAATGTAGGTAGAAGTACAAATTTTGTTATGAAAGTAAATATCCACAAATATAGGCCTGTATGCTTTAATACAAGAGTTGAGCGGACACCTGGATGTTCGGATCTGGCAGGTTCGGCCGAACTTTAAAAAAAAGTCCGGGTTCGGGCTCGAACTTGAATCCAAACTTGACCCCGAACCCGTACTTTTTGGCACAAAAATGCCTCTAAAAAACTCCTGGAAAGGGCTAGAGAGCTGTAAAAGGAAGTAAAATGGGGGTAAGAGTAGGACAAGTGCCCTGCAAACAAATGTACATAGAGAAATCACTTATAATAACATAAAAATGTAAAATACAGCTGAGCCATAAAATAGCACTAGATGGAATCTTGGATTTTGGCTTTGGAAGAACATAATTCTAAATCTAAAGCATGGCTGTCAGGAGGATCACCAGAATTATCCATTTGAGAGAGGGTTGGAGTGCAGGGTATTCTCTTTCATTGTTCAAACTGAGCTTAACTCCTGATGCATGGAGAAAAGGCCTTCACAAGCCTCTACTAATGTGTACATAACTCTGATCAATTACTAAGTGACCCATAGGTATATATATATATATTTTTTTTTTTTAACTGGGGTAGCCCCCAAAATATTGGGACATATACAAAAAAGAAACATTTGCAGCCTGTGGTGCATTTCTTGCAGTCCTGATGCATGGAGAAATGCTCAACTCCTGATGCATGGAGAAAGGGCCTTCACAAGCCTCTGCTATTGTGTACATAGTTTATACTAAGTGACCCACAGGTTGAGGAGGCGGTGACCGTGGCGGTGTAGGTGTAAGCGCTGTTGGAGGAGGATGAGGTAGCTAACACTGTTTTTTATTTATTTATTTATTTTTTATTTTATTTTTTTATTTATTTTTTTAATTGAGTTAGCCCCCAAAATATTGGGACATATAAAAAAAGAAACATTTGCGGCCTGCGGTACATTTCTTGAGGAGGCGGTGACCGTGGCGGTGTAGGTGGAAGCGGGGGTGGAGGAGGAGGATTAGGTAGCCAACACTGTTTTTATATATATATATATATATATATATATATATATTATTTTTAATTGGGGTAGCCCCCAAAATATTGGGACATATAAAAAAAGACAACTCTGTTCCGCAGAGTAGCTGTTGACATTATAGTTGCGCAGGAACTTTGTTGACTCTAGAGCACCTCGGGCAAATGGCACATCCCCTTGACGGCGACTTTGCATTAGGATGTCATCCATATCAACTTTTGATGCCAGTTTCTGCGCCTACCATGGTGACCACGGGTAACGGGGAATAAGGGTTCCATTCCATACAGGGACCCTAAGAAACGGCTACCACATGCAAGGAAGGCAGCAGAGGCGCAAATAACCCACTCTCGACGCGGAAAGGTAGTGACGACAAATAACAATACAGGACTCTTTAGAGGCCCTGTAATCGTAATGAGTCCACTTGAAATCCTTTAACTCTGATCAATTGGATCCCTCCTGCTCTGGTGCAGAGCCACTGACCCGTGCGTGCTGCAGCTGAAACTCCACTATCGCATGCTGCTGCTCGCACAGTCTCATGAGGTGGTGAGCGGGAAGGCTGAAGTTATGCTGCAGCGCAGACAGGCGAGCAGCAGCAGGGTGAGAATGCCAAAAGCGCGCACAGACAACCCGCACTTTCTGCAGCAGCTCTGATATATCTGGGTATACACAGTGGCATCACAAGGGCCACCCAGAACTGGCTCAACTCCCATCAATCGAAGTTCCTGGAGGAGATCACCCAATTCGTCATGCTAGAGCACTTTTTCAATGTGCTCCCCAATGAGAAGGCGACGACGCATTCGTATGTCAATCCATATTAACTTTCGATGCCATTGACTGCGTCAACCATGGTGACCATGGGTAACCTGGAATCAGGGTTCCATTCCATACAGGGACCCTGAGAAACGGCTACCACATGCAAGGAAGGCAGCAGGCGCGCAAATGACCCACTCCCGACGCGGGAAGGTAGTGACGACAAAGAACAATACAGGACTCTTTAGAGGCCATGTAACTGTAATGAGTCCACTTGAAATCCTTTAACTCTGATCAATAGGAGGGAAGTCTGGTGCAGAGCCACTGACCCGTGCGTGCTGCAGCTGAAACTTCACTATCGCCTGCTGCTACCCAAACAGTCTCTCCAGCATGTGCAAGGTAGAGTTCCACCTTGTGGGAACGTCGCAGTGAGCGGGAAGGCCAAACGTACGCTGCAGGGCAGACAGGCGAGCAGCAGCAGGGTGAGAACGCCGAAAGCGCGCACTGCCGCTACAGTGAATGTCACATCCTGTTCCAAGTTGCGGATCAGTCTGGTGATGGCTTCTGGTAGCCAGTACTCTTTTTACTGAAGATGCATCAGGGTCCTGGTATGTGGCCACACAAACGCTCGTGCTCAACACCAGGGGGCGTGCAGTTACCTTGCACCAGACCCTGCTAATCCATTCCACACTGTGACTCCTAACTTCAACATCAGGCATACTGGGTCCCGGTCGTCCGACTGCCCATCTGACTGTGAAACTACGAATGGATCGTTAAATCTGGTATGAACCCGAACTTTGCAGTTCAGGTTCGCTCAACTCTATTATGGATCCTTTGATCTCTACATGTATTACTTGGTTAACTGGTAATTCTCAAGCTAATACATGCTGACGAGAGCTAGGGGACTGCCGCTACGCTTTTGCACCCTGCTCCCTCTAATGCTGTGCTGTTGCCTCTGTGCGACCAGCGCCTCTTCCTCCAAATTGCACATGTCACTCGCATGACCTTGATTCCATGTGGGGTCTAGAACCTCATCATCCTCCACATCATCTTCCACCCACTCCTCAACCCTGCTCCCCTTGGCGGTATGCACATTGCAGAAAGCCACAGCAGTTGGCACCTGTGTTTTTCCTGCATGTAAAGTCTGCAAAGGACATATGGAAATTGTTTTAGAATTGTATCCAGGCAACAGTTTTTCCTATAAACTGACCTCTCAGTTTGACTTGTGAGGGTAGTGCCCCAGAATTACAATATTGTTTAAGTACCTCTTAGCTATTGATCACTGGTTTAAATATAGCAGCTTGTTATCTGGTAGTTTCTAGTGTAGAAAATATCAATCTGTTTTCTATCACTTAGATCTGTGTAACAAGTGTTGTAGGTGTGAAACAATATTACAAGTGACCGATGTAGTAAATTTGAATCAAAGTTACGCTTAGATTTTACTCTCAGATATGAACTGCAGGCCGCAAATGTACCATTTAGCAGATTAGCACCAAAACAATAAGAATTTTAACAACTGCGCAGTAAGCGCACAATTTGACGCTTCTATTTGACTCTCAGATATGAAGAGCAGGCCCCAAAATTTACTATTTAGCAGATTAGCAGCAAAACAATTAGAATGTTTACCACTGCGCTGTAAGCGCACTATTAGACACATCTATTTGACTCTCAGATATGAAGTGCACCGCAGGCCGCAAATGTACTATTTAGCAGATTAGCAGCACAACAATTAGAATGTTTACAACTGCGCAGTAAGCGCACTATTAGACGCTTCTATTTGACTCTCAGATATGAAGAGCAGGCCCCAAAATCTACTATTTAGCAGATTAGCACCCAGAAAATAAGAATTTTTATAACTACGCAGTAAGCGCACTATTAGACGCTTCTATTTGACTCTCAGATATGAAGAGCAGGCCCCAAAATTTACTATTTAGCAGATTAGCAGCAAAACAATTAGAATGTTTACCACTGTGCTGTAAGCGCACTATTAGACTCTTCTATTTGACTCTCAGATATGAAGTGCACACCCCAAAATGTACTATTTAGCAGATTAGCACCCAAAAAGTTTTAAGTTTTAAAACTGCAATGTGACAGCAGTATTTGACGCTTCTATTTGACTCTCAGATATGAAGTGCACCCCACTAATGTACTAGTTTGCAGAATTCTTTCCTAAGCTGTCCCTCACAGTGGTAGCATCCTCTCCCTACACTAATAAGACCTCATGTGGGTGCGGCGCTATGCGACTCCAGCTTATATATAGAGCCTAGGTCACATGCTGCACTGGCCAATCACAGCCATGCCATTAGTAGGCATGGCTGTGATGGCTTTCAGGACACACAAGTCAAACGCTTGTTGATTGGCTGCCCTGCAGCCTTTCAAAACATGCAATTAAATCGCCGAACACCAAACTCCAACCCGAACATACAGTGATATGTCTGTGTTCGGGATCCGAAAGAACCTAATGTTCAGTACAAACCCAAACTTTACAGTCTGGGTTCGCTCAACTCTATTCAATACATCAAGTTATAATTCCCTGTTCTAAAAAAAAACAAAAAAACACATAGCACAAAATTTGACCCGTGTAACTCTCAACAGTTAAAAGAGACGTGTTTACAAACTCACCGCTCCCTATGGTGAAATTCTCGTTGCTAAATACCGGATATTCAGTTATTGGCATACAGTCATGGCTGCCTATTTAAGGTCGAGGGGCTTGTTGGATTTTACACAGTGCATTCTATCTGTTCTGGAGATATCATTAAAATCAGAGACAGGAAGATTCACAATGAGAAGCAGCTCATGGCCATCACTAAGTGTCCTCCTATCGCTGGCCACCATGATGTGCTATGCTGAAGACACCTGTCCAGGTGAGCTCTGAATGACCCCTTACCCTAATCTGTTATTATATTTATTTACTGAGTGGAGAAAGGCAATAGGGGTTAATTCAAATCTGTAGTGAGCTGTGATGAGCTGACACCTGACTACAAAATTAGGACAGGATAAAAGATTTACCTAAAATGGTGATTTTTTGCTCTAACATTTTATATATTTTACTAAAAGTTTACAATACTTTGTAAAGAAAGTTATTTATTTTGCTATTATGACAACATGTATTTATTTATAAAATATTTTACCAGGAAGGATACATTGAGATTTCTCTCATTTTTATGTCCTGGGTCCACAAAACATTGCATTGATACAATTGGGTACAATAAAATACTAAAACAATATTAATACACAACCTATACAAAATTTAAGATAGAACAGATAAGAAATATATCGTCAACCATATTCTGTTTTGAGATTTGTAGAGAGGGATTTGTGCGGAAGGTCGTTCCACAATTGCGGTGCTCTGTAAGGAAAAGGAGGATCGGGCTGCTTTCTTTTTATATTGAGGTAGACTAAGTAAAGTGTTGGTACTGGATCGGAGGTTATAGGAGGTGGGAACAACCAGGGAGAGCATTCTGCTCAGATAGGGTGGGAGCTTCCCAGAAAAGTTCAAACAGAAGGCTGGAAAGTTGAAGGGTGCGTCTGGATTCCAGCGACAGCCAGTTTAGTTCTTTTAGCATGTCACAATGGTGGGTCCTGTAATTACATTGTAGCACAAATCGGCAGAACGAGTTATACAATGTGTTGTGTCATTAAGGTGGGATTGCGATGGAGATGCATATGCTACATCCCCATAATCAATGATTGGCATCAGCATTTGCTTTACAATCTTTTCCTTTACTGCAAGGCTTAGGCAGGATTTGTTTCTGTACAGGGAACCAAGTTTTGGATAAAGTTTAGATGCAAGTTTTTCTATGTGGAGGCCAAAAGATAGATTGGGGTCTAACAACATACCCAAGTATTTGAAAGAGTGTAGAAAAGTGGTGGAGCGCTGATTAAAGTGAATTTCAGATAAGTTCTGGACTCTTTTTTTGGCTTTATTTGGGATTTTTTTGAAAAACTGAATATTTACTGCATATGGAAAGCTTTTTATGTGTTTTAAATATATTTTTAACAATATTGGAATAAATTTGAACTTTTTAACCTTAATGTGTCATATAAGGAGTTCATAATTGATACCCTTTATTTCTGTTTTATATTCATGTGGACCATCATGATGGGATGAACAACGTAGGATACATATTTGGCAAACCAAATTGGACTTTTGTTTATTTTTCACCATTTTTGGGTTCTTTTTACCCTGCAAAGACTTTTTTACCTTTTGTATTTTTTATTAGGATATATGGTATTATTTCTTGAATAGATATATACTACTGTTTAGAGAAGAAGAGTTTAAAAGTTATTCTGTTATTTGAAAGAGTGGACTGCGGTCAGTGTGCTATTTTTTCGATGGATAGGTGAGAATTGTGCAATTTGTGTAATTTGTGTAATTTAGATACTGTTCCAAAGATCATTGTGACAGTTTTGTCAGTGTTTAGGAAGAGTTTGTTTTTTGCGATCCATTTTTCTACCTCTGTAAACTGGTCTTGGAGCACAGCCTCAAGCTGCGGTAGATTGGATTTGCTTGCATAGATTACTGTGTCGTCTGCGTACATGTGTACATGACTCCTTACAGACATTCTCTCCTTATAAGGTTTCTAGAACTTTCCACATATTAACAATTATAAGGTGGGAGCAGGGTTCCATCAATTATTTATTTTTAAATAAATGTATAAATTTAAATGTGTTGTTTCAGTAGCTTTAAGGTTTTCGCATTATTGATTCATTCTATATATATATAAATTATGTGTTACTTTCTGGGCAGATGTGAAGCTTATTGGCGTTGGCGAGTCGGACAAGCTGGCCATTTTGCGAGGATGTCCGGGAATTCCTGGAACACAAGGAATACAGGGAGTGCAAGGACCAGCAGGACCTAAAGGTAATAGTTGTATCGACCCAGAGGTTAATTATCATAATGATGTCACTGCGTCCCTTTTCCCTATGATGTATCCTTTGTTTTAAAATCCAAAAATATATGTGACACACTATATTATAAAGTGAGAATTTAAGGTAAATTCTAAATGGTTTATAAAATTTAAGGTCAAAATAGCAGAACTGGAACAATTGAAGTCAGCTATGCTTTCAATACAACTACACTGGCCTTGAACTTTAAATTCACTTCAATTCTCACCTTAATAAATAACCTACTACTTACAATGTGAAATGCTCTCAGACACAATGTGTCTTCCTAACCTTTATGACTTGCTATATTTTTAGGGGAAAAAGGCTCGCCTGGAATTCCTGGGAAGATAGGACCCACGGGGGTTAAAGGTAAAGTAACTGGCCATCAATGGGGAGAATACAGAATCACATCATCATATTAGATTGCAATTTCTATCAGTCAAGGGTCTGTAATATACACATATTGCTGCCTATAATGCTTTATATTCAGACCACCTTGCTCAGCTAATATCATATAATATCATGTATAGTTTAATGCCAGTTATATACAGAGAGAGAGAGAGAGAGAGAGAACATTTTTATGTTGTGGTTTCAACCTAAGGTGGAGGTTCCACAACTGAACTTCTGTACCTATCCAAGAAGATAATAAATTGTACTCCGTGTAATTTGTGGACATTTTAGAGATATTCAGTCTATCATATCTTTATTTGGTAGCTCCAGCTTCCACAACCCATACCTCCCTTTTTACAGCCAGGTACTGATCAGGGTCAACACCATTAAAAAATGTTATCATATGATATCATAGTAAGCCATGTGTCAGATCTTTAAACATTTCATTGGGTGCCCCAAGTTCATGGCTGCAGGAGGTCCAGGTGGAAGCCATTGAGTTGTACGCTATGTTGACATTTTGTATTGAAAAGGATAGAAAGAAAACACAAAATGCTTAATAAATATATTGGGGGGGTTTTCTATCCACAGGCGATAAAGGTTCCCCAGGTGCACAAGGTCCACAAGGTAAGTCAATTCACAAAAGTCTCAAACTAAAAAAACCTGGCAACAAAAATCTAATAAATTAATGAACTCTAATGAATACATTAGTTCTAAAGCATGACCAATGTCTGAGCCAGTAAATCATTAGAGAAAGTGATCATTCTCAATGTATTATACGTTGGGCTTTTATTACAATACAGTCTGATAGTTTGTAAGAATCATTAAAATTGTCAGATCTAATTACTCTGTATGAAAATATTAACATGATTTGTATTTTCTGGTTTGGGTTTCTGCAAAATGTAAAATAAATGTTTGTTAATATTTCTCTGTGCAGGTGACAAGGGAAATTCCGGTGTACCGGCCCCTGGAAGTAAGTTTGACATTTTATAAATTAAAATAAATCCATTTAGTTTTGGTTTGAATCAAGTACTCAAAGCATTGTGCATATAGTAAAATATAAGTAGAAGCCTTAGTTTATAGCAAGATTTAACCTCCCTTTTTGATTGGCTGCATTAAACTGCATCAGGAAGTCAAGCAGGCTAATCATCCAATCAGAATCATTTCACCAATCTCTATCTTCCAGCTGCCCAGAACTGTAAGGAGGTCTTGGACTATGGAGCTTCTCTGAGCGGTTGGTACACAGTATACACAAGCAATGGGCTTCCTCTCACTGTGTACTGTGACATGGAGACTGACGGAGGAGGATGGCTAGTAAGTATGGCCACTAAGTTTTACTTTCCTAGCAGACTACAGCTAGGGCAGACATTATACAGGTTGGTAAAACAGGCAGTTTCCAGGGCTGCTCTTAAATAGAATAAATATGTTCTACCAGCAAGATTATTTTAGTGCTTTATGTAACATTGTCACCATAAATCTGGATCAGGGCCGTCTTTAACGCGGGGCAAACGGGGCAGCTGCCCCGGGCCCTGTCCCTGCTGGGGGCCAAAGGTAGCTGCCCTGTTTGCCCTCTGCCCGCAAACTATGGGGGCCCATTGGTTGGCCCATGCACTTAGGGCCACCCGGTGGGCTTGTGTCACCAGGGGCCCGGTTGGGCGCTGTGGTGCTTTAACAGCACGACCGGGCCCTTGCTTTTTGGCAGCCGGCTGGGAGGAAGTGACAGCCGCGCGTCACTTCCTCCCACAGAAACAGGAGCCGCGTGGGAGGAAGGAGCTGTTCCGGAGGGGGCCAGGCCGGGAGAGAGCGAGAGCTTAACTCCCAGCCATCCCAGCCAGCCCACTGGACCCCAGGGAAGCCACCCTCCAGGAAAAGGTAAGAAACTGGAGGGTGGTTAGCAAATTTTGCATGAGTGTGTGTCAGTATGTATGTGTGTATGTCTGTGTGTGTCACTATGTCTGTATGTGTGTATGTCTGTCAGTGTCTGTGTGTATGGGTGTTTCAGTATGTCTGTTTGTGTGTATGTGTGTCAGTATGTCTGTGTGTGTGAAAGTCTGTCAGTGTCTGTGTGGTTCAGTATGTCTGTCTGTGTGTATGTGTGCCAGTATGTCTGTCAGTGTGTCAGTATGTCCGTGTGTGTGTGTCTGTCAGTGTCTGTGTGGTTCAGTATGTCTGTGTGTGTCAATATGTCTGTCCGTGTTTGTGTGTTTCAGTATGTCTGTGTGTATGTGTGCCAGTGTGTCTGTAAGTGTGTCGGTATGTCTGTGTGTGTGCCTGTCAGTGTCTATGTGGTTCAGTACGTATGTGTGTATGTGTGTTTCAGTTTGTCTGTCTGTGAGTTTTAAAATTTCTTTATGTGTGTATGTCTGTCAGTGTCTGTGTGTTTCAGCATGTCTGTCTGTCTGTGTGTATGTGTGCCAGAATGTCTGTCTGTCAGCGTGTCAGTATGTCTATGTGTGAGTCTGTCAGTGTCCGTGTGGTTCTGTATGTCTGTGTTTGTCAATATGTATGTCAGTGTCTGTGTGTATGTGTGTTCCAGTATGTCTATCTGTATGTGTGTATATGTGCCAGTATGTCTGTCAGTGTATCTGTATGTCTGTGTGTGTGTCAGTATGTCTTTGTGTATGTGTGTGTTTCAGTATGGCTGTCTGTGTGTGTCTCTGTGTCAGTACGTCAGTCAGAATGTGTCTCTGTATCTGTATGTTGTCCGTTTGTGTGTGTGTCGGTGTATCTATATGCAGTCAGTGTGTGTACCTTTGTATCTGCATGTATGTCAGTGTTTGTATCTGTGTATCTGCATGTGTGTCAGGTTGTGTATCTGTGTGTGTGTCTATGTGTGTGTTAGTGTATCTATATGTAGTCTGTGTGTATCTGTATGTTCTTGTGTGTATCTATATGCGGTCAGTGTGTATCTGCATGTGTGTCAGGTTGTGTATCTCTGTGTGTGTCTATGTGTGTGTTAGTGTATCTATATGTAGTCTGTGTGTATCTGTATGTTCTTGTGTGTATCTATATGCGGTCAGTGTGTATCTGCATGTGTGTCAGGTAGTGTATTTGTGTGTATCTATATGTAGTCAGGGGGCCAAGTAAATGCTTGCCCAGGGTCCAATCAAAATTAAAGACGGCCCTGATCTGGATTCATGTTTTTTTTACATTTAAGAAGCAATCCACGGCCCAGATCACCAGAGCTTATCCTTTAAGAAGAAATGTGGTAAGTAGCAAGTAGCATACAAGATTAGGATTGTTTTTATAAAAGGTTGCGAATGCATGGAACGGCCTTCCAACGGAGCAGGAAGCCGTTAATTAAATGATAATATATAAGAATACAAGTTGTTGTTTTTTTTCATATCGAAGAAGCAAGTTAGATTGGCTTATTTGCCGTATTTGCTTTTAAAATTATATATATATATATTAGATCACTATATATAACCTGTTCCCTGCGGCCAATGATAAAGTTAATTCCCCTGGATATCAGAGTAAAGCTCAGTTTAACCCGATCACTGACCATCTATTAGAACAAGGTCACACAGATAGAGAGCAGAATATTTACCATTGCTTGGAATCTATCCCCTTATTTTGTAATTAGGTTTTCCAGAGAAGGATGGATGGGTCGGTGGATTTTTTCCGAGATTGGAATTCTTACAAGCGAGGGTTTGGCCACCAGGCCAGCGAGTTCTGGCTGGGGAACGATCACATTCACCAACTTACGTCCACAGGTAATATTCATGTTTCCTACTGCAATACCCCACTGTGGTTCTTAACCTGCTTTTTACATACAAGAAATATAGCATAAAATGTATCAGAAACCTGAGATGAATAGTTAGCACAGTGACATAGTGAGAATAATTAAAGAAATAGTACATATTATTTCTCTCAATGGGCAAACAGTGGTAGGCTCTGAGCGTCAACTTACTCAGCTGCAACCCGGCTAATCCTTATCGAACTGCAGTGCAGCAAGAAAGGAAGCCGTGAAAAAGAGGTACGAGATGCCGGAGCCCCAATTTCTGGGTTAAATCATTGTAAAACAGTTTGAACCTGAAGGTAAGAAGGATCCTAGTCTCCTGCACCCAAAGCAACTTAAATACGTTAATTTGTTATGGAGGTTGGGATTGTTCCTTTAATTAGTATTTCATGGTTTAGTTTTTGGGATATTCCTTATACTTTAATGAGAGAGTTGTGGCAATTTAAAATAGCAGCTGATTTGTAGAATTGTTTCAAGGTGATAATTTTAGCCGAAATATTCCAAATCAGCCTTTGATTCCCAACGTCACTGCTAAGAAAATATCCATAAATCTAATTTCAGATTCCGTGTCACTTTCCTTCCTCCTCCTGGCAGACACCCAAACAGATACATAAACAAACCTCGACCGTGTCCGTCAGTATGTGATTGTACATGGTGCTTTATTCCATGTTTATCTTCTATGGATTCTTTATAAACCATGTTGTTTTGCCCAGCGCTGCACGTAATAAATAATAATTCACTTTTCTGATAGGAACATACGACCTCCGCTTCGATCTCATGGATTTTGAAAACAACAGAACTTACGCCACATACAGCAACTTCAAAATCGCAGGGGAGAATCTGAATTACACTCTGAGTTTGGGGTCATTCACTGGAGGGACAGCAGGTATTTTTAATGGTCTATTAACTTGCTTCTTAACCAGTGGTACATGCACCCCACGGGGTACACCAAGATGTGGTCGGCTGGCCATCTTAGCGCCCCCATGAGGCGGCTGGCTGTGCGCCAAGGCAAAGCAAACACCTGCTTACCTGAACAGCAGGTTCTTCCCCTGGCTTAATACAGTGTCTGGGGGGAGAATGGAGGCACCAAAGGAGCTGTAATCTTAATGATCGTCCAGCTCTGCTCTCTCAAGCAACCTGCAGTGATGCCAGGAGCCAGGTTATGACATCACTAAACAGCACGCGAGGGAGCAGTGCTGGAGGAACATGATTACGCAAGCCCACTCTGAACCTCAGAGGAATGATCCACTCCAGCTCTTCCAAAGGTAGAGAGGCTGGGTGGACTTAAATAAAAATATTTAAAAAAAATAATAATGTGTGAGTGTTTGTAAGAGAATGTGCATGTGTCTGTCATTGAGTGTGTGTCTGTAAGTGAATGTGTGTTTGTCTGTCAGTGTGTGTCAAATCAGTGAGAGTTTGTCTGTCAGTGAGTGTCAAATCAGTGAGAGTGTGTCTGTCAGTAATTGTGTAAATCAGTGTGTGTCAAACCAGTGAGTGTGTGTCTGTCAGTGAGTGTTTGTGTCAGTGTTCTCTGCGTGTAAATGTGTGTGTGTGTCAGTGTACACTTTGTGTGACTATCCAGTGACATCCAGTATTGTTTAACAAAGTTAAACTCAGTGAAACAGCAGGAAGCACCTATAGTGGCTGTCTGGTAGAAAGCAACTGGAGGCAGTCTTAACCCTCCCTAAAATCAGAATGTTTTCAGTTACAGGGCTAAGGGGACCGCGTCAATGAGGTGAAGTGGGCCCGCTGCCTATAGTGTCCCTTCAAGGTGCTTTTCTGACATCCTGATGATGTTTTGGGAACTGCAATAATAATGCCTAATAGACTATTTAAATATATGGAGAAGAGAGGGTCACAATACACAGTAAGCCTCTTTAATATATATGTTAAACGTTTAAAGCACATATCACTGGAAAGTTTATGTATTTAATGGACTGCGCTAGTTGTTTACACATCGTCTTCTCTTCCATTTACAGGTGACTCCTTCAGTGTTCACAGAAACACACAATTTTCTACCAAAGATAGAGATAATGATCTCCATACTACTGGTAGCTGTGCCAATGTTTACAGTGGTGCCTGGTGGTATACTTTGTGTCATTATTCAAACCTGAACGGACTGTATCTGCCGGGAGATCACAACAGCTACGCCAACGGGGTAAACTGGTTGACCGGCCGTGGTCACAATTACTCATATAAGATATCAGAGATGAAGATCCGACCTCAGTCTAGCTAACTGCTAACTGGCAGTCACTGTATACGTGGAGGAAAACAATGTATTAGAACATCAAATTGTGCCCCATATCAAATGTTGACTGTCATCAGGCAGATGGTCAATCAAACTGAAGGTCGGTCATGTAAAAGTTTGGTAGTACAATGTTTCTCTCTATTCTGATGTGTTTATTTAAAATTATAAACACATAAACATTAAAATTGTGATTCATTCATATGCAGAAATATGACACTGAGTAATCAATCAATCAATCAATGTTGTCAATCAATCTGAATAAAACAAGAAAAATAATATATGAATTGGTTACTGCTGTTTTCATGTAATTTTCCTGATATCTTAAGCTCTCACCTTGTCCCTGTCATCAAGGGTTTTTGGTGATATCTCAGTGTTGGTTTCCTACTAGTCTCACATAATCGCTCATCAGCATTTCTAAAACCTTCAGAGTTCTTTTATGCCAATTTGGTTGCTGCCAATTCCAGTTTGTAGATGGGTAGGACAGGTTTCCCTGGAAGAAAGACAAGCAGGACTGCCCATTTTCAGAGCGCTATTGAACAATTTGTGTATTGGTTATAATGCCGTGTAAGGCTTGCCAAGCAGAGCCGCACTGTTTAAACATTTGTTGCATTTTTCTCTGGTGTCCCCAGAAGCCGACCACCAAAGAAAACACCAGGAAAAGCAAGTCAATGACCTAAAATAACAACTGCCCCACTTTAGGATTAATAACTATTCGCAAGTAGGCATTTAATCCCCACTTGCTCACTTCAGTTTGTCCTCTCCATTTGTGACCCTTTCCACCATTCATCCTTGATTGTGATTCTGTATCCCATCACTTACTGTGTTATTCTTCCATTTCCCCTACTGACCCATTATGTCTCGACATCCTCCTCCACGCATGTACCCTCCCTGTGTGTCTCCACATACCCTCTCTTACCCATACTCCTGTAGCCATGCCGATCATTGCTGTGCCAGAAGCATACATTTCCCTCCCCCATGTTTCTTCAATATAGTTTTAGTGCCAGTGCAGGGTTAGTGGATAGAAAAACACATCATGTTAGACACTCCTAGTTCTAGCAGCATGCCCAGAGCTTTACTGGAAGACTGGGCAGAGGAAACGGGCATGGCCAATGCAATGGTCCTGTTTGGCTGTGCTACAACAGTAAATGCATTGGGGAGGGGGTGTACGGATAGAATGTGGTTCTAAATTTTATGAAAGTCTGTTATTGGCACCCCTTGACAAAGAGGATGCATAGCACCCCACCTTGAAAAGTAGAAATGTCCCAACCGCTCATGGGTGGGGACCTGGGGGGGACATTAGGCCCCCCCTTTAATTCATTAGAATTAATTCTTTAGAGTCCCCACCCGCCGCTCATGGGTGGGACCAAGTGGGAAATTAGGTCCCCCCGCTGATGGGTGGGGACCAGAGGGGACATTAGGTCGCCCCATTAATTAGGGTCCCCACCCGCCGCTCATGGGTGGGGACCAAGTGGGAAATTAGGTCCCCCCCCTTTAACTAATTAGGGTCCTGACCCATGGCTCATGGGTGGGGATATTAGGTCTCCCCCATTATTTATTTAATTAAGGTCCCGACCCGCGGTACACGGGTGGGGGTGCAGGGGTGCGGGGGGGGGGCACTATGTCCCCCCATTTTAGTTATTTGTGTTCCCCACCATGGGGGAATGGGGGGACCTGTGCCAGGTCTCCCCTTATAGCACTAGCGACTGGGCAGTGATAGGAGGAAACCGGTAGCACTGCCGGCTCCCTCCTTGTTGTTTTGTTTTTTTTCACACCTTTGCAGTGTTATTTTCTCCGTGCTGTTGGGGTTAATTTCCCTGCAGTACAGACTATATTAATGGAACGAAACGAAAAGGTAATTCATTCAGCATTTGCCTTTTTGTTTCGTTTATATTTCATATGTGGTGCTTTCGTTCACGTTTTAGTAAACAAATATGAAAAAACTTGAATGTTCGGACAAAATTGTATTCGTACAAAAATGAATGCACATGTCTGCCTGACAATGGATTTTATCTAAATCACGAAATAATACTACCTTCATTATTTCAAGATCTATCATCAGAAGGAGAAATGAGGATGGGTGGTTGGCTTCATGATATCTGGCTTTTCTATTATATTCATTACTTTGCAGTGGCGTACTAAGGGGGGCGGGCGGAGGGGGCGGTCCGCCCTGGGTGCCACCAGTGTGGGGGGTGCCATGACCCTGGTCTGGGGGCTGGAGGGGGCTGTGTGAGCTGTACGGCCGCACAGTGTCCCATGGTAGTTGGGGTGCCGGGCGGCAAGAACAGCTCACACGCAAAGAGCAGCTGTACTGGCTGCACGGAGGTAAAGTGGGGGCGGAGCTAATAAGAAATCAGGGCGGGCCAAACCGGCAGCTGGTTACTGCTGCACATGGAGGTACAGCCAGATGGAATACCTGCTTCTCCACAGGCTTCAGGGAAGGACTTCGGGGAATCCAGTCCTCCTCCAGCCCACTGTCTGTAAGTAAGAGTGTGTGTCTGTGTGTGTGACTGTGTGTGTGTGACAGTGTGTCTGTGTGTGTGTGACAGTGTGTCTGTGTGTTTGTGTAAAACTGTCTGCCTGTAACTGTGTGTGTAACTGTCTGCCTGTAACTGTGTGTGTGTGTGTGTGTGTGTGTGTGTGTGTGTGTGTGTGTGTGTGTGTGTGTGTGACTGTCTGCCTGTAACTGTGTGTGTGTGTGTGTGTGTGTATATGTGACTGTCTGTCTGTAACTGTGTGTGTAACTGTCTGCCTATGACTGTGTGTGACTACCTGTAACTGACTGTGTGTGTAACTGTCTGCCTATAACTGTATGTGTGACTGCATGTGACTATGTATGTGTGACTGTCTGCCTGTGACTGTTTGATGTTGCCTGTAACCGTGTGTGTGACTATCTGTCTGTGACTGTGTGCATGTGACTGTCTGCTGCTGTCGTGTGTGTGTCAATGTATATGTGATTGTCTGCCTGTAACTGTGTGCTTGACTGTCTGTGACTGTATGTGTGACGGTCTGCATGTGACTGTGTGCGTGTGACTGTCTGCCTGTAACTCTGTGTGTGTGTGACTGTCTGCCTGTAAATGTGTGTGTGTGTGGCTGCAGGGATTTTGTAGAAGGGGGCAGGGGTTTTGTATTGGGACAGGAGTCTTTATAAGGGAGGATAAGCAGGGGATTTGTGGAAGGGACTTGCGGGGGTTTTGTAGAAGGGGGCAGGACAGGGGTTTTGTAGGAGGGGCGGGGCAGGACAAGGGTTTTGTAGGAGGGTCTGACAGCGGTTTTGCGAAGTTTACAAATTGTAAAAAAAAAAGAAAACATTTTAAAAAATGTACAGGTATTTTTTTTTGGACTGGGGCTGAAGGGAGTGAGGGGGTGCCAAGTACAGGATCCACCTGGGTGTCAAATGCTTTAGGTATGCCCCTGTTCCTTTGTGAGATTACAGAACCAAAGTAAGACCATACAGTTCATGAAGTGCAGGGGTTCTCAACCTATCCCTCGAGATAAATGGTATATTTACATCTGGATTTGAACAAAAGCAAGAAAGCCCGATACCCTAATAAAACAGGAACTGTTTCTCCAAATATCTTGTTAACTCCTTAAAAATGGTCTAAAATTTGACGGCAAACAGTTAATCAAAAAAAAAAAAAAAAAAGAGCATGCAATTGCACAATTATTTCTGTCCTCTAAAATAAAAGAGCAATGGTTCTTTCCCATGGTACACTGTGAAGCCATTTACTGTTCATGATGAACTAGGATCCTAGCCTTATAGCCTTCCATCCTACAATGGCACCAAGATACACTAAGATAATGCATGTCATGTTGTGTGTTTCCACTCCTTGTCTTACCTGAAGTTCTGTTTGCTGCTATATACCCGTGTTGGATGTTTAGTTTATTTGTCTATTACCATAACTTATAGCTCATATAATGATAAAGTTGTGTACAGTATGCACAAACTCTTATAAAACACAAATTAAAAAAAAGAATTAGAATGAAGAGTTTTATAAAGGGAGATAATAGACAAAACAGTTTAATGAATAAAGAAAATGGTTTATTTATCTGTAAGCTATGCACATATTGAGTTACTGAAACAGATCGTATGATGTCCCTGTGGACTCCTGTATACTGGTATCAACACTAGAACATTCAAATTCAGGATTGGTGAATATAGGAAATATTCAGAGAAAATTAATTAAATATGGTGCATTATGGGAGAACTGTGGAAAAGTGATTTCTTGGAATTAATGCATGCATCAACAATGTATGTTAAACTGTATTCAATGTTCTATAGCTCTAGGCAGGAGTAACATTATTTACAACAGTTAGTTTTCCCAAGCATTGCAATACATCAATCTTTAATTTCCTATTGTGAAAAAAGAAACTAAAAACCAGAACAAAAGGTATCCAGTGTAAGAAGCTGTTAAGGGAAGTGTGTGTGCAATCAATCTGCTCTGTGTGTCGTAATACAGGTTTCAAAAACCTTGACATTTTGTCATAGTAAGCACTATTTAATGCAATCTCAGCACAGCGTGTTTTACAAATTATTTTCTATCTTAATAACTGAGGTATTAAAATATTCCTGATTCCAAAATGCATAGAAATCTAGATTCACGATGTGGAGTGGTACATGTGTATAAGTGATCACCGTACATGCACTGTTTACCATACATTGACTCCGCACATAATCTTCTATTGTATGTCCTTAATCACAAAGGAGCAATAGCAAAGGTTTTCATTTCTAAAGAAAAATCTGTGCTGAATCGGGATGCCGGTCAATCATCCAGGCCACCCCACTGAGGCCATGCAGGGAGCACTGTTTCAGTACTCAGAGTTTAGTCCCCTGCCCTGGTGATCTATGGTGGGATCGCTGTGCTCTGCACTAGTATCGAGTGTAGATAACTTTGAGAGCCAACCCGCAGTTCTGGCATTCACTCAATTACTCTTTTGCTGGCTACAGAACTAGGAGGTGCCAAGAGGTGCCAAGAAGTGCCAGGCAACTGTGAGGGAGTGCTGAAAGTGATATGCAACCATAATTTGTGCAGTCCACAATGTTCCCTCAATGTAAGAAGGTTGCAAAGAGCCAAGATCTGTCGATATCCCTTCTGGCTCAAGGAGGGCCCCCTCACAGGCAGAGCTGGAGCTCCTGGACCAGACAAGGGTCCAGTAGGTCTCTGCCTACTGCTCTGCTTTTGCAGCCTAATGGGTGATATGGTTCTGCCATTCTCCCTCTGCTGCATATAAACTAAGTTAGTGAGAACCACAGAGTATGAACCACAGATCCATTGCAACAGTTTATGGCCTCTGCAGCGATGGGGAAATGGTAGAGAAGTTCTTGCATAAGACAAAAATGTATTAGGTCAATAAGGAATACAAAATCAAACTAACTTATTCCATCAATATGAGCACAAACTGTCCTCTGTGTGTTGAGTAACAGTTTGAGTGGCAATGCTCCAGTGACTTCAATAAACAGGTCTTTGTATTAGCTGGGGGACAAGATAGTAGCTTGTTTGGAGTTTAACAATTGTGTAATAAGTAAATCTTTACATTGCTGAATAGTCAGATACAAATGCCACACAATCAGTCATAGTTACATCCAAGAATTAAAACCTGTTTTGTTGTTTTACCAGTAACTCTATCACACAATCATTTCACAATACTTTATCCGTGTTTGTCAAACTATACTGTATATCCCAAACACTTAAAGGAAGCTTTTACTTATCTGGACATTGCACTATTGAACATAACATTGAATATAGCATATTCCTTTTTATTTATGGGACATTCCGTTTTCTTTTACATTTATATTAAATATTTAGCATGTGCTGAAGTTAGAGAATCTGAAACATTGTTACTCTTTCTCTTCCAATTACTAGATCAATAATTGGGAAGGGCAGAGCTTATAATGATGCTTGACAGTGAGACAATGTGGAGGCGTGCAGTTCCAGGATAGAAGCATATACAGCAGTGTGGATTTTTATAATTTATTTTATTTTTCACACCTCACAAACACATGTGTTAAATATAAGGGATACATACATGTTATTTCTATAAAGTGAAAATTTCCCTTTAAAAAAATTCTTTGCAGCAGTCAACACAACACCCCTAGCGGTGAAGTCTCAATCTGCACTGCCCTAACTTTTCCTAATTTGTTGCAAATGAAACCTAATACCTTCAGCAACTTAATTTGAAATACTGGCTGTGTGTGAGTTTTATATAATGTCAGATGACTTTTGCATTCTTAAATTGCCACAATCCATTATTTGCTGTGAATATATTGGGTTTAACATATTAGGGTCTTCCAGACCATTTCTATCCTGATAACAATACAATCCTTTTCATCTCCTTGAATTCTTTCTAACTCTTTTAATAATTGAATCTTCACACGTGTCCCACTGGGGCAAACACAGGCAGTGCTATTCTCTGCCAATTGCCAAAATATCTGAGAAAGGAGATTTTTTTCATTATGGGCCAACATGATCAAACTGGATTGGGTTTTCCAATTAAATAATTTCAGTCTAAAAGCTAATCACTTTGAATTTACTTTGAACGCCAGACAACTCACACTTTAGAGAATAACTCTGCAAGTAGTCTGTGACGTTTAACAATGTAGACCAATGAGATTTCCCACTTGGGGAGCACTTTGTCCAACTCAGACACTTTATTGAACCATAGCACAGCTCAGCCTTTATATTACACAAAACATTATTTGATGTGTAATCATGCAAATTTACTCTTACAAAATGTAGGTAGAAGTACAAATTTTGTTATGAAAGTAAATATCCACAAATATAGGCCTGTATGCTTCAATACAAGAGTTGAGCGGACACCTGGATGTTCGGATCCGGCAGGTTCGGACGAACTTTGAAAAAAAGTCCGGGTTCGGGCTCAAACTTGAAACCGAACTTGACCCCGAACCTGAAATCAATGGGGACCCAAACATTTGGGCACAAAAATGCCTCTAAAAACTCCTGGAAAGGGCTAGAGAGCTGCAAAAGTAAGTAAAATGGGGGGGGGGGGGAGTAGGACAAGTGCCCTGCAAACAAATGTGGATAGGGAAATCACTTAAAATAACATAAAAATAAAAAATAGAGCTGAGCCATAAAATAGCACTAGATGGAATCTTTGATTTTAACTTTGGAAGAACATAAAGCAAAATCTACAGCATGGCTGTCAGGAGGATCACCAGAATTATTCTCTTTCATTGTTCAAACTGAGGTCAACTCCTGATGCATGGAGAAAAGGCCTCCAAGCCTCTGCTATTGTGTACATAGTTTATACTAAGTGACCCATAGGTTGAGTAGGCGGTGACCGTTGCGGTGTAGGGGGAAGCGGTGATGGAGGAGGAGGATGAGGTAGCCAACACTGTTTTTTATTTATTTATTTTTTATTTTATTTATTTAATTTTTAATTGGTGTAGCCCCCAAAATATTGGGACATATATAAAAAAGAAACATTTGCGGCCTGCGGTGCATTTCTTGCAGTCCTGATGCATGGAGAAATGCTCAAGTCCTGATGCATGGAAAAAAGGCCTTCACAAGCCTCTGCTAATGTGTACATAGTTTATACTAAGTGACCCTGAGAAACGGCTACCACATGCTAGGAAGGCAGCAGGGGCGCAAATAACCCACTCTCGACGCGGAAAGGTAGTGACGACAAATAACAATAAAGGACTCTTTAGCGGCCCTGTAATCGTAATGAGTCCACTTGAAATCCTTTAACTCTGATCAATTGGATCCCTCCTGCTCTGGTGCAGAGTCACTGACCCGTGCGTGCTGCAGCTGAAACTCCACTATCGCATGCTGCTGCTCGCACAGTCTCATGAGGTAGTGAGTGGGAAGGCCAAAGTTACGCTGCAGCGCAGACAGGCGAGCAGCAGCAGGGTGAGAATGCCAAAAGCGTGCACAGACGGCTCGCACTTTCTGCAGCAGCTCTGATATATCTTGGTATACACCATGGCATCACAAGGTCCACCCAGAACTGGCTCAACTCCCATCGTTAGCAGCGAAGCCCGTTCCAGCGGAACAATATTTTGTTCCGTATCCGCAGAGGTAAGCCTTCAATCTCCACTCGAGCCAATTACGCTATTGTCCCATGGTTCCCAGAGTTTTTGGAATGTTACGGCTGTCCCTCTTACCCTAGCCGTCAGATCATCCATAATTCTACATTCTTTGATTCTGGATATAACCCCTGTGAATTCTGGGCCCTCTGGAGTGAGCCATGCTGTCGCTATCGCTCGGCGTGCACATAAAGTAACCTTGTGTACCAATTTTTGTTCCCGTGTTGTCCATCCGTCCACAGATCTGTTTAATAAGTAGATCCATGGGTCTAATCTCAGAGGTCTATCAAATAACTGCTGCAACAGATCTTCGACAGACTTCCAGAATCCACGTATCTTTGAGGTATTTGACACTTCTATTTGACCCTTAATGCGCACCCCACCCCACTAATGTACTAGTTTGAAGAATTCTTTCCTAAGGTGTCCCTCACAGCTGCAGCACCCTCTCCCTACACTAATAAGACCTCATGTGCGGCTTATATATAGAACCTGGGTCACATGCTGCACTGGCCAATCCCAGCCATGCCATTAGTAGGCATGGCTGTGATGGCTTCTAAGGGCACACGAGTCAAACGCTTGTTGATTGACTGCCCTGCAGCCTTTCAAAATGCGTCATTAAATCGCCGAACACCAAACTCCAACCCGAACATACAGTGATATGTCCGTGTTCGGGTCCGGGGTCTGAAAAAAACCTAATGTTCGGTACGAACCCAAACTTTGCAGTGCGGGTTCGCTCAACTCTATTCAATACATCAAGTTATAATTCCCTGTTCTAAAAAAAAACAAAAAACACATAGCACAAAATTTGACCCGTGTAACTCTCAACAGTTAAAAGAGACGTGTTTACAAACTCACCGCTCCCTATGGTGAAATTCTCGTTGCTAAATACCGGAAATTCAGTTATTGGCATACAGTCGTGGCTGCCTATTTAAGGTCGAGGGACTTGTTGGATTTTACACAGTGCATTCTATCTGTTCTGGAGAAATCATTAAAATCAGAGACAGGAAGATTCACAATGAGAAGCAGCTCATGGCCATCACTAAGTGTCCTCGTATCGCTGGCCACAATGCTGTGCTATGCTGAAGACACCTGTCCAGGTGAGCTCTGAATGACCCCTCACCCCAATCTGTTATTATATTTATTTACTGAGTGGAGAAAGGCAATAGGGGTTAATTCAAATCTGTAGTGAGCTGTGATGAGCTGACACCTGACTACAAAATTAGGACAGGACAATAGATTTACCTAAAATGGTGATTTTCTTTGCTCTAACATTTTATATATTTTACTAAAAGTTTACAATACTTTGAAAGAAAGTTATTTATTTTTCTACTATGACAACATGTATTTATTTACTTTTATTTATAAAATATTTTACCAGCAAGGATACATTGAGATTTCTCTAATTTTCAGCTATGTCCTGGGTCCACAAAACATTGCATTGATACAATTGGGTACAATAAAATACTAAAACAATATTAATACACAACATATACAAAATTTAACATAGAGCAGATAAGAAATATATAGTCAACCATATTCTGTTTTGAGATTTGTAGAGAGGGATTTGTGCGGAAGGTCGTTCCACAATTGTGGTGCTCTGTAGGAAAAGGAGGATCGGGCTGCTTTCTTTTTGTATTGAGGTAGACTAAGTAAAGTGTTGGTACTGAATCGGAGGTTATAGGAGGTGGGAACAACCGGGGAGAGCATTCTGCTCAGATAGGGTGGAAGCTTCCCAGAAAAGTTCAAACAGAAGGCTGGAAAGATGAAGGGTGCGTCTGGATTCCAGCGACAGCCAGTTTAGTTCTTTTAGCATGTCACAATGGTGGGTCCTGTAATTACATTGTAGCACAAATCGGCAGAACGAGTTATACAATGTATTGTGTTATTAAGGTGGGATTGCGATGGAGATGCATATGCTACATCCCCATAATCAATGATTGGCATCAGCATTTGCTGTACAATCTTTTCCTTTACTGTAGGGCTTAGGCAGGATTTGTTTCTGTACAGGGAACCAAGTTTTGGATAAAGTTTAGATGCAAGCTTTTCTATGTGGAGGCCAAAAGATAGATTGGGGTCTAACAACATACCCAAGTATTTGAAAGAGTGTAGAAAAGGGTACTAGTGGTGGAGCGCTGATTAAAGTGAATTTCAGATAAGTTCTGGACTCTTTTTTTGGCTTTATTTGTGATTTTTTCGAAAAACTGAATATTTACTGCATATGGAAAGCTTTGTATGTATTTTTTATATATATTTTTAACAATATTGGAATACATTTGAACTTTTTAACCTAAATGTGTCATATAAGGAGTTCATAATTGATACCCTTTCTTTCTGTTTTATATTCATGTGGACCATCATGATGGGATGAACAACGTAGGATACATATTTGGGAAACCAAATTGAACTTTTATTTATTTTTCACCATTTTTGGGTTATTTTTACCCTGCAAAGACTTTTTTACCTTTTGTATATGTTATTAGGATATATTTCTTGAATAGATATATACTACTGTTTAGAGAAGAAGAGTTTAAAAGTTATTCTGTTATTTGAAAGAGTGGACTGCGGTCAGTGTGCTATTTTTTTGATGGATAGGTGAGAATTGTGTAATTTGTGTAATTTGTGTAATTTAGGTCCTGTTCCAAAGATCATTGTGACAGTTTTGTCAGTGTTTAGGAAGAGTTTGTTTTTTGCGATCCATTTTTCTACCTCTGTAAACTGGTCTTGGAGCACAGCCTTAAGCTGCGGTAGATTGGATTTGCTTGCATAGATTACTGTGTCATCTGCGTACATGTGTACATGACTCCTTACAGACATTCTCTCCTTATAAGGTTTCTAGAACTTTCCACATATTAACAATTATAAGGTGGGAGCAGGGTTCCATCAATTATTTATTTTTAAATAAATGTATAGATTTAAATGTGTTGTTTTAGTAGCTTTAAGGTTTTCGCATTATTGATTCATTCTATATATATATAAATTATGTGTTACTTTCTGGGCAGATGTGAAGCTTATTGGCGTTGGCGAGTCGGACAAGCTGGCCATTTTGCGAGGATGTCCGGGAATTCCTGGAACACAAGGAATACAGGGAGTGCAAGGACCGGCAGGACTTAAAGGTAATAGTTGTATCGACCCAGAGGTTAATTATCATAATGATGTCACTGCGTCCCTTTTCCCTATGATTTATCCTTTGTTTTAAAATCCAAAAATATATGTGACACACTATATTATAAAGTGAGAATTTAAGGTGAATTCAAAATGGTTTATAAAATTTAAGGTCAAAATAGCAGAACTGGAACAATTAAAGTAAGCTATGCTTTCAATACAACTACACTGGCCTTAAACTTTAAATTCACTTCAATTCTCACCTTAATAAATAACCTACTACTTACAATGTGAAATGCTCTCAGACACAATGTGTCTTCCTAACCTTTATGAATTGCTATATTTTTAGGGGAAAAAGGCTCGCCTGGAATTCCTGGGAAGATAGGACCCACGGGGGTTAAAGGTAAAGTAACTGGCCATCAATGGGGAGAATACAGAATCACATCATCATTTTAGATTGCAATTTCTATCAGTCAAGGGTCTGTAATATACACATATTGCTGCCTATAATGCTTTATATTCAGACCACCTTGCTCAGCTAATATCATATAATATCATGTATAGTTTAATGCCAGTTATATACAGAGAGAGAGAGAGAGAGAGAGAGAGAGAGAGAGAGACAATTTTTATGTTGTGGTTTCAACCTAAGGTGGAGGTTCCACAACTGAACTTCTGTACCTATCCAAGAAGATAATAAATTGTACTCCGTGTAATTTGTGGACATTTTAGAGATATTCAGTCTATCATATCTTTATTTGGTAGCTCCAGCTTCCACAACCCATACCTCCCTTTTTACAGCCAGGTAATGATCAAGGTCAACACCATTAAAACATGTTATCATATGATATCATAGTAAGCCATGTGACAGATCTTTAAACATTTCACTGGGTGCCCCAAGTTCATGGCTGCAGGAGGTCCAGGTGGAAGCCATTGAGTTGTACGCTATGTTGACATTTTGTATTGAAAAGGATAGAAAGAAAACACAAAACGCTTAATAAATATATTGGGGGGGTTTTCTATCCACAGGCGATAAAGGTTCCCCAGGTGCACAAGGTCCACAAGGTAAGTCAATTCACAAAAGTTTCAAACTAAAAAAACCTGGCAACAAAAATCTAATAAATTAATTAACTCTAATGAATACATTAGTTCTAAAGCATGACCAATGTCTGAGCCAGTAACTCATTAGAGAAAGTGATCATTCTCAATGTATTATACGTTGGGCTTTTATTACAATACAGTCTGATAGTTTGTAAGAATCATTAAAATTGTCAGATCTAATTACTCTGTATGAAAATATTAACATGATTTGTATTTTCTGGTTTGGGTTTCTGCAAAATGTAAAATAAATGTTTGTTAATATTTCTCTGTGCAGGTGACAAGGGAAATTCCGGTGTACCGGCCCCTGGAAGTAAGTTTGCCATTTTATAAATTAAAATAAATCCATTTAGTTTTGGTTTGAATCAAGTACTCAAAGCATTGTGCATATAGTGAAATATAAGTAGAAGCCTTGGTTTATAGCAAGATTTAACCTCCCTTTTTGATTGGCTGCATGAAACTGCATCAGGATGTCAAGCAGGCTAATCATCCAATCAGAATCATTTCACCAATCTCTATCTTCCAGCTGCCCAGAACTGTAAGGAGCTCTTGGACTATGGAGCGTCTCTGAGCGGTTGGTACACAGTATACACAAGCAATGGGCTTCCTCTCACTGTGTATTGTGACATGGAGACTGACGGAGGAGGATGGCTAGTAAGTATGGCCACTAAGTTTTACTTTCCTAGCAGACTACAGCTGAGGCAGACATTAGACAGGTTGGTAAAACAGGCAATAGAGCAGTGTTTCCAGGGCTGCTCTTAAATAGAATAAATATGTTCTACCAGCAAGATTATTTTAGTGCCTTATGTAACATTGTCACCATAAATCTGGATCAGGGCCGTCTTGTCCCTGCTGGGGGCCCAAGGTAGCTGCCCTGTTTGCCCTCTGCCCGCAAACTATGGGGGCCCATTGGTTGGCCCATGCACTTAGGGCCACCCGGTGGGCTTGTGTCACCAGGGACAAAAGGGTAATAAGCGCTCTCTTCTCAAGGGTGAGCAGCAGTTCACCAACAAGGTGTTCCCTCTACCTTGTGATAAATGGACAGATAAAATAGAAAGGTGAACAGCGCTAAAGATCAGAAATTGTACATACGTTTAGTAGAAATACTGGCCAGCGGAGTAACTTAAAAAAAAAGGAGAAACAAAGATACAAATAATGGTACAGTATGTATGAACGATATAATTCCACAAGAACAAATGGGTTATATTCACACTCACACTTTGAGGAGCTATATCAGCTCGGTGTTAAGAGCTTGGACGGAATAATCCCCGTCTATGGATTTATATACTAGAGCAACGACCTGCTCTAGTTTGGAGAATTTCAGGTGGAATAATCCTCACCTCGGGATATAGTGGACCCAGGTATAGCAGCAAAGCAGTATTAAATAGGAAGGAGGACAAAAAAAAAAAAAAATGACTGGATAGTTTAAAAATTATATATACTTTAATACAATAAGTAAAAAGTGAATAATACACTATAAAACCAGTCCTGTATAAAAGTCCAAAACTCTTCCTCACTTGACGCGTTTCGCCGAAGCTTTCTCAAAAGTGAATGCCTTCACTTTTGAGAAAGCTTCGGCGAAACGCGTCAAGTGAGGAAGAATTTTGGACTTTTATACAGGACTGGTTTTATAGTGTATTATTCACTTTTTACTTTTTGTATTAAAGTATATATAATTTTTAAACTATCCAGTCATTTTTTTTGTCCTCCTTCCTATTTAATACTGCTTTGCTGCTATACCTGGGTCCACTATATCCCGAGGTGGGGATTATTCCACCTGAAATTCTCCAAACTAGAGCAGGTCGTTGCTCTAGTATATAAATCCATAGACGGGGATTATTCCGTCCAAGCTCTTAACACCGAGCTGATATAGCTCCTCAAAGTGTGAGTGTGAATATAACCCATTTGTTCTTGTGGAATTATATCGTTCATACATACTGTACCATTATTTGTATCTTTGTTTCTCCTTTTTTTTTGTGTCACCAGGGGCCCGGTTGGGCGCTGTGGTGCTTTAACAGCACGACCGGGCCCTTGCTTTTTGGCAGCCGGCTGGGAGGAAGTGACAGCCGCGCGTCACTTCCTCCCACAGAAACAGGAGCCGCGTGGGAGGAAGGAGCTGTTCCGGAGGGGGCCAGGCCAGGAGAGAGCGAGAGCTTAACTCCCAGCCATCCCAGCCAGCCCACTGGACCCCAGGGAAGCCACCCTCCAGGAAAAGGTAAGAAACTGGAGGGTGGTTAGCAAATTTTGCATGAGTGTGTGTCAGTATGTATGTGTGTATGTCTGTGTGTGTCACTATGTCTGTATGTGTGTATGTCTGTCAGTGTCTGTGTGTATGGGTGTTTCAGTATGTCTGTTTGTGTGTATGTGTGTCAGTATGTCTGTGTGTGTGAAAGTCTGTCAGTGTCTGTGTGGTTCAGTATGTCTGTCTGTGTGTATGTGTGCCAGTATGTCTGTCAGTGTGTCAGTATGTCCGTGTGTGTGTGTCTGTCAGTGTCTGTGTGGTTCAGTATGTCTGTGTGTGTCAATATGTCTGTCCGTGTTTGTGTGTTTCAGTATGTCTGTGTGTATGTGTGCCAGAATGTCTATCTGTGTGTATGTGTGCCAGTGTGTCTGTAAGTGTGTCGGTATGTCTGTGTGTGTGCCTGTCAGTGTCTATGTGGTTCAGTACGTATGTGTGTATGTGTGTTTCAGTATGGCTGTCTGTGAGTTTTAAAATTTCTTTATGTGTGTATGTCTGTCAGTGTCTGTGTGTTTCAGCATGTCTGTCTGTCTGTGTGTATGTGTGCCAGAATGTCTGTCTGTCAGCGTGTCAGTATGTCTATGTGTGAGTCTGTCAGTGTCCGTGTGGTTCTGTATGTCTGTGTTTGTCAATATGTATGTCAGTGTCTGTGTGTATGTGTGTTCCAGTATGTCTATCTGTATGTGTGTATATGTGCCAGTATGTCTGTCAGTGTATCTGTATGTATGTGTGTGTGTCAGTATGTCTTTGTGTATGTGTGTGTTTCAGTATGGCTGTCTGTGTGTGTCTCTGTGTCAGTACGTCAGTCAGAATGTGTCTCTGTATCTGTATGTTGTCCGTTTGTGTGTGTGTCGGTGTATCTATATGCAGTCAGTGTGTGTACCTTTGTATCTGCATGTATGTCAGTGTTTGTATCTGTGTATCTGCATGTGTGTCAGGTTGTGTATCTGTGTGTGTGTCTATGTGTGTGTTAGTGTATCTATATGTAGTCTGTGTGTATCTGTATGTTCTTGTGTGTATCTATATGCGGTCAGTGTGTATATGCATGTGTGTCAGGTTGTGTATCTCTGTGTGTGTCTATGTGTGTGTTAGTGTATCTATATGTAGTCTGTGTGTATCTGTATGTTCTTGTGTGTATCTATATGCGGTCAGTGTGTATCTGCATGTGTGTCAGGTAGTGCATTTGTGTGTATCTATATGTAGTCAGGGGGCCAAGTAAATGCTTGCCCAGGGTCCAATCAAAATTAAAGACGGCCCTGATCTGGATTCATGTTTTTTTTACATTTAAGAAGCAATCCACGGCCCAGATCACCAGAGCTTATCCTTTAAGAAGAAATGTGGTAAGTAGCAAGTAGCATACAAGATTAGGATTGTTTTTATAAAAGGTTGCGAATGCATGGAACGGCCTTCCAACGGAGCAGGAAGCCGTTAATTAAATGATAATATATAAGAATACAAGTTGTTGTTTTTTTTCATATCGAAGAAGCAAGTTAGATTGGCTTCTTTGCCGTATTTGCTTTTAAAATTATATATATATATATTAGATCACTATATATAACCTGTTCCCTGCGGCCAATGATAAAGTTAATTCCCCTGGATATCAGAGCAAAGCTCAGTTTAACCCGATCACTGACCATCTATTAGAACAAGGTCACACAGATAGAGAGCAGAATATTTACCATTGCTTGGAATCTATCCCCTTATTTTGTAATTAGGTTTTCCAGAGAAGGATGGATGGGTCGGTGGATTTTTTCCGAGATTGGAATTCCTACAAGCGAGGGTTTGGCCACCAGGCCAGCGAGTTCTGGCTGGGGAACGATCACATTCACCAACTTACGTCCACAGGTAATATTCATGTTTCCTACTGCAATACCCCACTGTGGTTCTTCACCTGCTTTTTACATACAAGAAATATAGCATAAAATTTATCAGAAACCTGAGATGAATAGTTAGCACAGTGACATAGTGAGAATAATTAAAGAAATAGTACATATTATTTCTCTCAATGGGCAAACAGTGGTAGGCTGTGAGCCTCAACTTACTCAGCTGCAACCCGGCTAATCCTTATCGAACTGCAGTGCAGCAAGAAAGGAAGCCGTGAAAAAGAGGTACGAGATGCCGGAGCCCCAATTTCAGGGTTAAATCATCGTAAAACAGTTTAATCCTGAAGGTAAGAAGGATCCAAGTATCCTGCACCCAAAGCAACTTAAATACGTTAATTTGTTATGGAGGTGGGGATTGTTCCTTTAATTCTTATTTCATGGTTTAGTTTTTGGGATATTCCTTATACTTTAATGAGAGAGTTGTGGCAATTTAAAATAGCAGCTGATTTGTAGAATTGTTTGAAGATGGTAATTTTAGCCTAAATATTCCAAATCAGCCTTTGATACCCAACGTCACTTCTAAGAAAATATCCATAAATTTAATTTCAGATTCCGTGTCACTTTCCTTCCTCCTCCTGGCAGACACCCAAACAGATACATAAACAAACCTCGACCGTGTCCGTCAGTATGTGATAGTACATGGTGCTTTATTCCATGTTTACCTTCTATGGATTCTATATAAGCCATGTTGTTTTGCCCAGCGCTGCACGTCATAAATAATAATTCACTTTTCTGATAGGAACATACGACCTCCGTTTCGATCTCATGGATTTTGAAAACAACAGAACTTACGCCACATACAGCAACTTCAAACTCGCAGGGGAGAATCTGAATTACACTCTGAGTTTGGGGTCATTCACTGGAGGGACAGCAGGTATTTTTAATGGTCTATTAACTTGCTTCTTAACCAGTGGTACACGTACCCCACGGGGTACACCAAGATGTGGTCGGCTGGCCATCTTAGCGCCCCCATGAGGCGGCTGGCTGTGCGCCAAGGCAGAGCAAACACCTGCTTACCTGAACAGCAGGTTCTTCCCCTGGCTTAATACAGTGTCTGGGGGGAGAATGGAGGCACCAAAGGACCTGTAATCTTAATGATCGTCCAGCTCTGCTCTCTCAAGCAACCTGCAGTGATGCCAGGAGCCAGGTTATGACATCACTAAACAGCACGCGAGGGAGCAGTGCTGGAGGAACATGATTACGCAAGCCCACTCTGAACCTCAGAGGAATGATCCACTCCAGCTCTTCCAAAGGTAGAGAGGCTGGGTGGACTTAAATAAAAATATTTATAAAAAATAATAATGTGTGAGTGTTTGTAAGAGAATGTGTATGTGTCTGTCATTGAGTGTGTGTCTGTAAGTGAATGTGTGTTTGTCTGTCAGTGAGTGTCAAATCAGTGAGAGTGTGTCTGTCAGTAATTGTGTAAATCAGTGAGAGTGTGTCTGTCAGTAATTGTGTAAATCAGTCTGTGTCAAACCAGTGAGTGTGTGTCTGTCAGTGAGTGTTTGTGTCAGTGTTCTCTGTGTTTAAATGTGTGTGTGTGTCAGTGTACACTTTGTGTGACTATCCAGTAACATCCAGTATTGTTTAACAAAGTTAAACTTAGTGAAACAGCAGGAAGCACCTATAGTGGCTGTCTGGTAGATAGCAACTGGAGGCAGTCTTAACCCTCCCTAAAATCAGAATGTTTTCAGTTACAGGGCTAAGGGGACCGCGTCAATGAGGTGAAGTGGGCCCGCTGCCTATAGTGTCCCTTCAAGGTGCTTTTCTGACATCCTGATGATGTTTTTGGAACTGCAATAATAATGTCTAATAGACTATTTAAATATATGGAGAAGAGAGGGTCACAATACACAGTAAGCCTCTTTAATATATATGTTAAACGTTTAAAGCACATATCACTGGAAAGTTTATGTATTTAATGGACTGCGCTAGTTGTTTACACATCGTCTTCTCTTCCATTTACAGGTGACTCCTTCAGTGTTCACAGAAACACACAATTTTCTACCAAAGATAGAGATAATGATCTCCATACTACTGGTAGCTGTGCCAATGTTTACAGTGGTGCCTGGTGGTATATTGTGTGTCATTATTCAAACCTGAACGGACTGTATCTGCCGGGAGATCACAACAGCTACGCCAACGGGGTAAACTGGTTGACCGGCCGTGGTCACAATTACTCATATAAGATATCAGAGATGAAGATCCGACCTCAGTCTAACTAACTGCTAACTGGTAGTCACTGTATACAAGGAGGAAACAATGTATTAGAACATCAAATTGTGCCCCATATCAAATGTTGACTGTCATCAGGCAGATGGTCTGTGAATCAAACTGAAGGTCGGTCATGTAAAAGTTTGGTAGTACAATGTTTCTCCCTATCCTGATGTGTTTATTTAAAATTATAAAAACATAAACATTAAAATTGTGATTCATTCATATGCAGAAATATGACACTGAGTAATCAATCAATCAATGTTGTCAATCAATCTGAATAAAACAAGAAAAATAATATATGAATTGGTTACTGCTGTTTTCATGTAATTTTCCTGATATCTTAAGCTCTCACCTTGTCCCTGTCATCGAGGGTTTTTGGTGATATCTCAGTGTTGGTTCCCTACTAGTCTCACATAATCGCTCATCAGCATTTCTAAAAATGTCAGAGTTCTTTTATGGCAATTTGGTTGCTGCCAATTCCAGTTTGTAGATGGGTAGGACAGGTTTCCCTGGAAGAAAGACAAGCAGGACTGCCAATTTTCAGAGCGCTATTGAACAATTTGTGTATTGGTTATAATGCCGTGTAAGGCTTGCCAAGCAGAGCCGCACTGTTTAAACATTTGTTGCATTTTTCTCTGGTGTCCCCAGAAGCCGACCACCAAAGAAAACACCAGGAAAAGCAAGTCAATGACCTAAAATAACAACTGCCCCACTTTAGGATTAATAACTATTCGCAAGTAGGCATTTAATCCCCACTTGCTCACTTCAGTTTTTCCTCTCCATCTGTGACCCTTTCCACCATTCATCCTTGATTGTGATTCTGTATCCCATCACTTACTGTGTTATTCTTCCATTTCCCCTACTGACCCATTATGTCTCGACATCCTCCTCCACGCATGTACCTTCCCTGTGTGTCTCCATATACCCTCTCTTACCCATACTCCTGTAGCCATGCTGATCATTGATGTGCCAGAAGCATACATTTCCCTCCCCCTTGTTTCTTCAATATAGTTTTAGTGCCAGTGCAGGGTTAGTGGCTAGAAAAACACATCATGTTAGACACTCCTAGTTCTGGCAGCATGCCCAGAGCTTTACTGGAAGACTGGGCAGAGGAAACGGGCATGGCCAATGCAATGGTCCTGTTTGGCTGTGCTACAACAGTAAATGCATTGGGGAGGGGGTGTACGGATAGAACGTGGTTCTAAATTTTATGAAAGTCTGTTATTGGCACCCCTTGACAAAGAGGATGCATAGCACCCCACCTTGAAAAGTAAAAATGTCCCAACCGCTCATGGGTGGGGACCTGGTGGGGACATTAGGCCCCCCCTTTAATTCATTAGAATTAATTCATTAGAGTCCCCACCCGCCGCTCATTGGTGGGACCAAGTGGGAAATTAGGTCGCCCCATTAATTAGGGTCCCCACCCGCCGCTGATGGGTGGGGACCAAGTGGGAAATTAGGTCCCCCCCTTTAACTACTTAGGGTCCTGACCCATGGCTCATGGGTGGGGATATTAGGTCTCCCCATTATTTATCTAATTAAGGTCCCGACCCGCGGTTCACGGGTGGGGTGCAGGGGTGCAGGGGTGCAGGGGGGGGCACTATGTCCCCCCATTTTAGGTTTTTGTGTTCCCCACCATGGGGGAATGGGGGGACCTGTGCCAGGTCTCCCCTTATAGCACTAGCGACTGGGCAGCGATAGGAGGAAACCAGTAGCACTGCCGGCTCCCTCCTTGTTGTTTTGGTTTTTTTCACGCCTTTGCAGTGTTATTTTCTCCGTGCTGTTGGGGTTTATTTCCCTGCAGTACAGACTATATTATTGGAACAAAACGAAAAGGTAATGCATTCAACATTTGCCTTTTTGTTTAGTTTATATTTCATATGTGGTGCTTTCGTTCACGTTTTAGTAAACGAATATGAAAAAACTTGAATGTTCGTACAAAATTATATTCGTACAAAAATGAATGCACATGTCTGCCTCACGATGGATTTTATCTAAATCACGAAATAATACTACCTTCATTATTTCAAGATCTATCATCAGAAGGAGAAATGAGGATGGGTGGTTGGCTTCATGATATCTGGCTTTTCTATTATATTCATTACTTTGCAGTGGCGTACTAAGGGGGGGTGGAGGGGGCGGACCGCCCTGGGTGACACCAGGGTGGGGGGTGCCATGACCCTGGTCTGGGGGCTGGAGGGGGCTGTGTGAGCTGTCCGGCCGCACAGTGTCCCATGGTAGTTGGGGTGCCGGGCGGCCAGAACAGCTCACACGCAAAGAGCAACTGAACTGGCTGCACGGAGGTAAAGTGGGGGCGGAGCTAATAAGAAATCAGGGCGGGCCAAACCGGCAGCAGGGGCGGGGCTTAATATGGCCCTTACCTGCTGCTGTTACTGCTGCACATGGAGGTACAGCAAGATGGAATACCTGCTTCTCCACAGGCTTCAGGGAAGGACTTCAGGGAATCCAGTCCTCCTACAGCCCACTGTCTGTAAGTAAGAGTGTGTGTCTGTGTCTGTGTGTGTGACTGTGTGTGACAGTGTGTCTGTGTGTGTGTGTGACAGTGTGTCTGTGTGTTTGTGTAAAACTGTCTGCCTGTAACTGTGTGTGTAACTGTCTGCCTGTAAGTGTGTGTGTGTGTGTGTGTGTGTGTGTGTGACTGTCTGCCTGTAACTGTGTGTGTGTGTGTGTGTGTGTGTGCGTGCGTGTGTGACTGTCTGCCTATAACTGTGTGTGTAACTGTCTGCCTATAACTTTGTATGTGTGTGTGTGTGTGTGTGTGTGTAACTGTCTGCCTGTAACTCTGTGTGTGTGTGTGTGTGTGTGTGTGTGTGTGTGTGTGTGTGTGTGTGTGTGTGTGTGTGTGTGACTGTCTGGCTATGACTGTGTGTGACTACCTGTAACTGACTGTGTGTGTAACTGTCTGCCTATAACTGTGTGTGTGACTGCATGTGACTATGTATGTGTGACTGTCTGCCTGTGACTGTTTGATGTTGCCTGTAACCGTGTGTGTGACTATCTGTCTGTGACTGTGTGCATGTGACTGTCTGCTGCTGTCGTGTGTGTGTCAATGTATATGTGACTGTCTGCCTGTAACTTTGTGCTTGACTGTCTGTGACTGTATGTGTGACGGTCTGCATGTGACTGTATGTGTGATGGTCTGCATGTGACTGTGTGCGTGTGACTGTCTGCCTGTAACTCTGTGTGTGTGTGACTGTCTGCCTGTAAATGTGTGTGTGTGGGGCTGCAGGGATTTTGTAGAAGGGGGCAGGGGTTTTGTATTGGGACAGGAGTCTTTATAAGGGAGGATAAGCAGGGGATTTGTGGAAGGGGCTTGCGGGGGTTTTGGAGAAGGGGGCAGGACAGGGGTTTTGTAGGAGGGGCGGGGCAGGACAAGGGTTTTGTAGGAGGGGCTGACAGCGGTTTTGCAAAGTTTACAAATTGTAAAAAAAAAAGAAAACATTTTTAAAAATTTACAGGTTTTTTTTTGGGGAGCGGGGCTGAAGGGAGTGAGGGGGTGCCAAGTACAGGATCCACCTGGGTGTCAAATGCTTTAGGTATGCCCCTGTTCCTTTGTGAGATTACAGAACCAAAGTAAAACCATACAGTTCATGAAGTGCAGGGGTTCTCAACCTATCCCTCGAGATAAATGGTATATTTACATCTGGATTTGAACAAAGCAAGAAAGCCCGATACCCTAATAAAACAGGAACTGTTTCTCCAAATATCTTGTTAACTCCTTAAAAATGGTCTAAAATTTGACGGCAAACAGTTAATCAAAAAAAAAAAAAAAGAGCATGCAATTGCACAATTATTTCTGTCCTCTAAAACAAAAGAGCAATGGTTTTTTCCCATGGTACACTGTGAAGCCATTTACTGTTCATGATGAACTAGGATCCTAGCCTTATAGCCTTCCATCCTACAATGGCACCGAGATACACTAAGATAATGCATGTCATGTTGTGTGTTTCCACTCCTTGTCTTACCTGAAGTTCTGTTTGCTGCTATATACCCGTGTTGGATGTTTAGTTTATTTGTCTATTACCATAACTTATAGCTCATATAATGATAAAGTTGTGTACAATATGCACAAACTCTTATAAAACACAGATTAACCCCTTAAGGACAGACGACGGACATATTCCGTCATGATTCCCTTTTATTCCAGAAGTTGTGTCATTAAGGGGTTAAAAAAAGAATTATAATGAAGAGTTTTATAAAGGGAGATAATAGACAAAACAGTTTAATGAATAAAGAAAATGGTTTATTTATCTGTAAGCTATGCACATATTGAATTACTGAAACAGATCGTATGATGTCCCTGTGGACTCCTGTACAGGGAGTGCAGAATTATTAGGCAAATGAGTATTTTGACCACATCATCCTCTTTATGCATGTTGTCTTACTCCAAGCTGTATAGGCTCGAAAGCCTACTACCAATTAAGCATATTAGGTGATGTGCATCTCTGTAATGAGAAGGGGTGTGGTCTAATGACATCAACACCCTATATCAGGTGTGCATAATTATTAGGCAACTTCCTTTCCTTTGGCAAAATGGGTCAAAAGAAGGACTTGACAGGCTCAGAAAAGTCAAAAATAGTGGGATATCTTGCAGAGGGATGCAGCACTCTTAAAATTGCAAAGCTTCTGAAGCGTGATCATCGAACAATCAAGCGTTTCATTCAAAATAGTCAACAGGGTCGCAAGAAGCGTGTGGAAAAACCAAGGCACAAAATAACTGCCCATGAACTGAGAAAAGTCAAGCGTGCAGCTGCCAAGATGCCACTTGCCACCAGTTTGGCCATATTTCAGAGCTGCAACATCACTGGAGTGCCCAAAAGCACAAGGTGTGCTGTGCAATACTCAGAGACATGGCCAAGGTAAGAAAGGCTGAAAGACGACCACCACTGAACAAGACACACAAGCTGAAACGTCAAGACTGGGCCAAGAAATATCTCAAGACTGATTTTTCTAAGGTTTTATGGACTGATGAAATGAGAGTAAGTCTTGATGGGCAAGATGGATGGGCCCGTGGCTGGATTGGTAAAGGGCAGAGAGCTCCAGTCCGACTCAGACGCCAGCAAGGTGGAGGTGGAGTACTGGTTTGGGCTGGTATCATCAAAGATGAGCTTGTGGGGCCTTTTCGGGTTGAGGATGGAGTCAAGCTCAACTCCCAGTCCTACTGCCAGTTTCTGGAAGACACCTTCTTCAAGCAGTGGTACAGGAAGAAGTCTGCATCCTTTAAGAAAAACATGATTTTCATGCAGGACAATGCTCCATCACACGCGTCCAAGTACTCCACAGCGTGGCTGGCAAGAAAGGGTATAAAAAAATCTAATGACATGGCCTCCTTGTTCACCTGATCTGAACCCCATTGAGAACCTGTTGTCCATCATCAAATGTGAGATTTACAAGGAGGGAAAACAGTACACCTCTCTGAACAGTGTCTGGGAGGCTGTGGTTGCTTCTGCACGCAATGTTGATGGTGAACAGATCAAAACACTGACAGAATCCATGGATGGCAGGCTTTTGAGTGTCCTTGCAAAGAAAGGTGGCTATATTGGTCACTGATTTGTTTTTGTTTTGTTTTTGAATGTCAGAAATGTATATTTGTGAATGTTGAGATGCTATATTGGTTTCACTGGTAAAAATAAATAATTGAAATGGGTATATATTTGTTTTTGTTAAGTTGCCTAATAATTATGCACAGTAATAGTCACCTGCACACACAGATATCCCCCTAAAATAGCTAAAACTAAAAACAAACTAAAAACTACTTCCAAAAATATTCAGCTTTGATATTAATGAGTTTTTTGGGTTCATTGAGAACATGGTTGTTGTTCAATAATAAAATGAATCCTCAAAAATACAACTTGCCTAATAATTCTGCATTCCCTGTATACTGGTATAAACACTAGAACATTCAAATTCAGGATTGGTGAATATAGGAAATATTCAGAGAAAATTAATTAAATATGGTGCATTATGGGAGAACTGTGGAAACTTGTTTTCTTGGAATTAATGCATGCATCATCAATGTATGTTAAACTGTATTCAATGTTCTATAGCTCTAGGCAGGAGTAACATTATTTACAACAGTTAGTTTTCACAAGCATTGCAATACATCAATCTTTAATTTCCGCACATAATCTTCTATTGTATGTCCTTAATCACAAAGGAGCAATAGCAAAGGTTTTCATTTCTAAAGAAAAATCTGTGCTGAATCGGGATGCCGGTCAATCGCCAGGCCACCCCACTGAGGCCATGCAGGGAGCACTGTTTCAGTACTCAGAGTCTAGTCCCCTGCCCTGGTGATCTATTGTGGGATCGCTGTGGTCTGCACTAGTATCGAGTGTAGATAACTTTGAGAGCCACTCAATTACTCTTTTGCTGGCTACAGAACTAGGAGGTGCCAAGAAGTGCCAGGCAACTGTGAGGGAGTGTTGAAAGTGATCTGCAACCAAAAATTGTGCAGTCCACAATGTTCCCTCAATTTAAGAAGATTGCAAAGAGCCAAGATCTGTCGATATCCTTCTGGCTCAAGGAGGGCCCCCTCACAGGCAGAGCTGGAGCTCCTGGACCAGACAAGGGTCCAGTAGGTCTCTGTCTACTGCTCTGCTTTTGCAGCCTAATGGGTGATATGGTTCTGCCATTCTCCCTCTGCTGCATATTAACTAAGTTAGTGAGAACCACAGAGTATGAACCACAGATCCATTGCAACAGTTTATGACCTCTGCAGAGATGGTGAAATGGGAGAGAAGTTCTTGCATAAGACAAAAATACATTAAGTCGATAAGGAATACAAAATCAAACTAACTTATTCCATCAATATGAGCACAAACTGTCCTCTGTTTGTTGAGTAACAGTTTGAGTGGCAATGCTCCAGTGACTTCAAGAAACTGGTCTTTGTATTAGCTGGGGGACAAGATAGTAGTGTCAGGATCGGGACAGGGATCCAACACGCAGAGTACAGACAGTAGAAAGGTACGTATACCGGACCTTAGAATGGCCGGACTAACGTACGGAGAAAGATAGAATGGTCAAAGGCAAGCCGAGGTCGAGGGAACGAGAAGACAGGTAAGCGAGGAACAAGTCGAGTCAAAGGGTAACAGAGATAAGCAGAGTAATATAAACAAGCCGGGTCGGAACCAAAAGGAATCACTGGAATACAAGAGCGCTGGATGACTAGACAGGCTAGAACCACGACAGGGCAATGAGCAAATGGAAGAAGCACTGTTAAATACCCTGGCTCAGGAGAGTAGACACGCCTCCGACGAGTCCTGATTAGTTACCAGACAATTGAGTGACAGGTCGGTCCGGGTTGGCGTCATGACGTCGACTGCTGGGCGTCGTGTTACAAAAGGAAGTGGATCCCTCGCGGCCGGCGTGTAAATGACCGGAAGGACCGCGAGGAACGGAGGAAACAGCCCTTTTGGACGGATAAGCTTCTAAGTCTCTACCTCTCTCAGAGGTAGAGACTTCAGGTACCCTGACAGTACCCCCCCTCTCAGATACGCCCACCGGGCGGAAGGAACCGGGACGAGATGGGAAGCGGGAGTGAAACGCCCTGCGGAGGCGAGGAGCATGAACATCCTCTTGAGGTACCCAACTCCTCTCCTCACGACCATATCCTTTCCAGTCGACCAGATATTGTACTCTCCCCCCGGGAGATTCGAGAATCGATGATAGAGTTGACCTCATACTCCTCCTGACCCTCCACCTGAACAGAGCGAGGAGAGGATACCGTGGAGGAAAATCTGTTGCAGACTAGCGGTTTCAGCAATGAAACATGAAAGGAGTCAGGGATGCGTAAGGCAGATGGAAGAGCTAGACGATACGCAACTGGGTTAATTCGAGTCAGAACCCTGTAAGGTCCAATATAACGAGGAGCGAACTTCATGGAAGGCACTTTTAAACTAATGTTTCTAGTACTCAACCATACTCTATCGCCTGGAACAAAAACCGGAGCCGACCTTCTACGTTTATCAGCGTGTTTCTTAACCAGCATAGAATTGTGCAGAAGAATTTATCGAGTCTGATCCCACAACTTCCTCAAATTGGCAACATGAACATCAACCGACGGTACCCCTTGGGAAGGAGAAACCGAGGGAAGAATGGATGGATGAAAGCCATAATTCATGAAGAAGGGGCTTGAATGAGTAGAATCACACACGAGATTGTTGTGCGCGAACTCCGCCCAAGGAATCAAACCGACCCAATCGTCCTGGTGTTCGGAAACAAAACAACGTAAATATTGTTCAATCTTTTGGTTGGTGCGTTCAGCAGCTCCGTTAGACTGAGGATGATAGGCGGAAGAGAAATTCAATTTGATACCCAGTTGAGAGCAGAAGGATCTCCAAAAATGAGAAACAAATTGGGAACCTCTGTCAGATACAATTTGGGAGGGTATCCCATGTAAACGAAAAATCTCCCTTGCGAATATCTCTGCCAACTCGGGAGAAGACGGAAGTTTAGGCAGAGGAACGAAGTGAGCCATCTTGGTGAATCTGTCAACCACGGTGAGGATAACCGTCTGTTTTTTAGATATAGGTAAATCGACAATAAAGTCCATAGCCAAACAGGACCACGGCTTTTCTGGAACCTCTAAGGGATGCAGAAATCCACATGGAAGCGTATGAGGTTGCTTGGTCTTAGTACAAACCTCACACGCACCGATTAAATCTTTGATATCCCTACGTAAAGCAGGCCACCAGAAGTCTTTAGAGATCAAAGCGCACGTCTTGCGAATGCCAGGATGTCCAGCCACCTTGCTGTTGTGGAAACATTGTAGCAGTTCCAGTTGAAGAGCAGGAGGAACGAAATGTCGACCCCCGGGAGTCTGTTTAGGGGCTAGATGTTGCAGCTTTAAGATCTCGGCAAGTAACGGAGAGTGAATCCTGAGATTCGTGTTAGCGATAATATTACATTTCGGCACTATAGAGGAAAGAACAGGTTCAGATATAGTAGAAGGTTCATATTGGCGAGACAAAGCATCGGCTTTAGAGTTCTTAGAACCAGGTCTATAAGTAAGCACATAATTGAAGTGGGTCAGGAATAAGGACCAACGAGCTTGTCTGGCGGACAGTCGCTTAGCCTCCCCAATATAGGACAAGTTCTTGTGATCCGTTAAAATGGTAACAGGATGTAAGGTCCCCTCCAATAAATGTCTCCACTCCTTTAAAGCCATAATGACCGCTAATAATTCCCTGTCACCGATGTCATATCTGCTCTCAGGGCCAGACAGTTTCTTGGAAAAAAAACCACAAGGGTGTAGTGGTTTGTCCACCCCTAACCTTTGTGACAGTATGGTGCCTACGCCTGTCTCAGAGGCATCGACCTCGAGTAGGAACGGCAGAGTCGTATCAGGGTGGACTAAAATTGGAGCAGAGGCAAAAAGTTCCTTGAGAGTCTTGAAAGCAACGAGAGCTTCAGTAGACCAAGTCTTAGTGTCCGCCCCCTGTCTGGTCATATTGGTAATAGGCGCAATAATAGAAGAGTATCCCTTAATGAAGCGCCTATAATAATTGGAGAAACCAATAAACCTCTGAATAGCCTTGAGTCCCTTGGGCAAAGGCCAATCTAAAATAGACTGGAGTTTGTCGGGATCCATCTTAAAGCCTTCCCCAGAAATCACGTAACCAAGAAAGTCTATCTGAGACTGGTCAAAACTACATTTCTCCAATTTGCAGTATAACCCATGTTGAAGAAGTTTGTGTAATACCTTTCTGACTTGTCTGTGGTGGGTCTCAATCTCCCTAGAGTGTATAAGTATGTCGTCCAGGTACACAATAACACAATCATATTGAAATTCCCTGAGAACTTCATTAATCAAATCCTGAAATACTGCCGGTGCGTTACAAAGACCAAAAGGCATGACCGTGTATTCATAATGCCCATAACGGGTATTGAACGCTGTCATCCACTCGTGTCCTTGCTGGATTCTCACCAAGTTATATGCCCCTCTGAGATCTAACTTGGTGAAAATTTTAGAGCCCTTTAAGCGATCAAACAGCTCGGTAATCAAGGGGATCGGATAGGCATGTCTGATGGTTATTTTATTCAACCCTCGGTAATCAATGCAAGGTCTTAGGGAACCATCCTTCTTTTTAACAAAAAAAAAACCAGCCCCGGCAGGAGAAGAAGATCTCCTAATGAATCCTTTTTCCAGATTCTCCCGAATATATTCCTCTAGAACTGAATTCTCTTTGGTGGATAGAGGATATACATTGCCCCTCGGAGGCATGGTACAAGGTAGTAGATTAATTTTACAATCAAAAGTCCTGTGTGGAGGTAGAGTATCAGCATTCCTTTTGTCGAATACTGCCTTTAAATCCAGGTACCGAGGCGGTATCTGTAAATCTGTAGACTGGGTAGGACTACCTGGTGTGTTGATTACACCCAATGGGGAAACCCTCTGTAAACACCTCTCCTGGCAACCCTGGCCCCATGAGAGTATCTCCCCTAACTCCCAATCAATAATAGGGTTATGTCTCTTTAGCCATGGGTAACCCAGGACTATGGGAACAGAAGGGGACGAAATAAGCATAAGCGATAAGTTTTCCTCGTGTAAGATACCAACAGTTAAGTTAACGGGTATGGTTTCACGAAAGATAACAGGCTCAAGTAAAGGTCTACCATCTATGGCCTCAACGGCCAAGGGTGTATCCCTTAACTGGGAGTACACCCTTGGCTCCGACGAGTCCTGATTAGTTACCAGACAATTGAGTGACAGGTCGGTCCGGGTTGGCGTCATGACGTCGACTGCTGGGCGTCGTGTTACAAAAGAAGGTGGATCCCTCGCGGCCGGCGTGTAAATGACCGGAAGGACCGCGAGGAACGGAGGAAACAGCCCTTTTGGACGGATAAGCTTCTAAGTCTCTACCTCTCTCAGAGGTAGAGACTTCAGGTACCCTGACAGTACCCCCCCTCTCAGATACGCCCACCGGGCGGAAGGAACCGGGACGAGATGGGAAGCGGGAGTGAAACGCCCTGCGGAGGCGAGGAGCATGAACATCCTCTTGAGGTACCCAACTCCTCTCCTCAGGACCATATCCTTTCCAGTCGACCAGATATTGTACTCTCCCCCGGGAGATTCGAGAATCGATGATAGAGTTGACCTCATACTCCTCCTGACCCTCCACCTGAACAGAGCGAGGAGAGGATACCGTGGAGGAAAATCTGTTGCAGACTAGCGGTTTCAGCAATGAAACATGAAAGGAGTCAGGGATGCGTAAGGCAGATGGAAGAGCTAGACGATACGCAACTGGGTTAATTCGAGTCAGAACCCTGTAAGGTCCAATATAACGAGGAGCGAACTTCATGGAAGGCACTTTTAAACTAATGTTTCTAGTACTCAACCATACTCTATCGCCTGGAACAAAAACCGGAGCCGACCTTCTACGTTTATCAGCGTGTTTCTTAACCAGCATAGAATTGTGCAGAAGAATTTGTCGAGTCTGATCCCACAACTTCCTCAAACTGGCAACATGAACATCAACCGACGGTACCCCTTGGGAAGGAGAAACCGAGGGAAGAATGGATGGATGAAAGCCATAATTCATGAAGAAGGGGCTTGAATGAGTAGAATCACACACGAGATTGTTGTGCGCGAACTCCGCCCAAGGAATCAAACCGACCCAATCGTCCTGGTGTTCGGAAACAAAACAACGTAAATATTGTTCAATCTTTTGGTTGGTGCGTTCAGCAGCTCCGTTAGACTGAGGATGATAGGCGGAAGAGAAATTCAATTTGATACCCAGTTGAGAGCAGAAGGATCTCCAAAAATGAGAAACAAATTGGGAACCTCTGTCAGATACAATTTGGGAGGGTATCCCATGTAAACGAAAAATCTCCCTTGCGAATATCTCTGCCAACTCGGGAGAAGACGGAAGTTTAGGCAGAGGAACGAAGTGAGCCATCTTGGTGAATCTGTCAACCACGGTGAGGATAACCGTCTGTTTTTTAGATATAGGTAAATCGACAATAAAGTCCATAGCCAAACAGGACCACGGCTTTTCTGGAACCTCTAAGGGATGCAGAAATCCACATGGAAGCGTATGAGGTTGCTTGGTCTTAATACAAACCTCACACGCACCGATTAAATCTTTGATATCCCTACGTAAAGCAGGCCACCAGAAGTCTTTAGAGATCAAAGCGCACGTCTTGCGAATGCCAGGATGTCCAGCCACCTTGCTGTTGTGGAAACATTGTAGCAGTTCCAGTTGAAGAGCAGGAGGAACAAAATGTCGACCCCCGGGAGTCTGTTTAGGGGCTAGATGTTGCAGCTTTAAGATCTCGGCAAGTAACGGAGAGTGAATCCTGAGATTCGTGTTAGCGATAATATTACATTTCGGCGCTATAGAGGAAAGAACAGGTTCAGATATAGTAGAAGGTTCATATTGGCAAGACAAAGCATCGGCTTTAGAGTTCTTAGAACCAGGTCTATAAGTAAGAACATAATTGAAGTGGGTCAGGAATAAGGACCAACGAGCTTGTCTGGCGGACAGTCGCTTAGCCTCCCCAATATAGGACAAGTTCTTGTGATCCGTTAAAATGGTAACAGGATGTAAGGTCCCCTCCAATAAATGTCTCCACTCCTTTAAAGCCATAATGACCGCTAATAATTCCCTGTCACCGATGTCATATCTGCTCTCAGGGCCAGACAGTTTCTTGGAAAAAAAAACACAAGGGTGTAGTGGTTTGTCCACCCCTAACCTTTGTGACAGTATGGCGCCTACGCCTGTCTCAGAGGCATCGACCTCGAGTAGGAACGGAGTCGTATCAGGGTGGACTAAAATTGGAGCAGAGGCAAAAAGTTCCTTGAGAGTCTTGAAAGCAACGAGAGCTTCAGTAGACCAAGTCTTAGTGTCCGCCCCCTGTCTGGTCATATTGGTAATAGGCGCAATAATAGAAGAGTATCCCTTAATGAAGCGCCTATAATAATTGGAGAAACCAATAAACCTCTGAATAGCCTTGAGTCCCTTGGGCAAAGGCCAATCTAAAATAGACTGGAGTTTGTCGGGATCCATCTTAAAGCCTTCCCCAGAAATCACGTAACCAAGAAAGTCTATCTGAGACTGGTCAAAACTACATTTCTCCAATTTGCAGTATAACCCATGTTGAAGAAGTTTGTGTAATACCTTTCTGACTTGTCTGTGGTGGGTCTCAATCTCCCTAGAGTGTATAAGTATGTCGTCCAGGTACACAATAACACAATCATATTGAAATTCCCTGAGAACTTCATTAATCAAATCTTGAAATACTGCCGGTGCGTTACAAAGACCAAAAGGCATGACCGTGTATTCATAATGCCCATAACGGGTATTGAACGCTGTCATCCACTCGTGTCCTTGCTGGATTCTCACCAAGTTATATGCCCCTCTGAGATCTAACTTGGTGAAAATTTTAGAGCCCTTTAAGCGATCAAACAGCTCGGTAATCAAGGGGATCGGATAGGCATTTCTGATGGTTATTTTATTCAACCCTCGGTAATCAATGCAAGGTCTTAGGGAACCATCCTTCTTTTTAACAAAAAAAAAACCAGCCCCGGCAGGAGAAGAAGATCTCCTAATGAATCCTTTGTCCAGATTCTCCCGAATATATTCCTCTAGAACTGAATTCTCTTTGGTGGATAGAGGATATACATTGCCCCTCGGAGGCATGGTACCAGGTAGTAGATTAATTTTACAATCAAAAGTCCTGTGTGGAGGTAGAGTATCAGCATTCCTTTTGTCGAATACTGCCTTTAAATCCAGGTACCGAGGCAGTATCTGTAAATCTGTAGACTGGGTAGGACTACCTGGTGTGTTGATTACACCCAATGGGGAAACCCTCTGTAAACACCTCTCCTGGCAACCCTGGCCCCATGAGAGTATCTCCCCTAACTCCCAATCAATAATAGGGTTATGTCTCTTTAGCCATGGGTAACCCAGGACTATGGGAACAGAAGGGGACGAAATAAGCATAAGCGATAAGTTTTCCTCGTGTAAGATACCAACAGTTAAGTTAACGGGTATGGTTTCACGAAAGATAACAGGCTCAAGTAAAGGTCTACCATCTATGGCCTCAACGGCCAAGGGTGTATCCCTTAACTGGGATGGGATAGTGTGTTTAGTAGCAAAGGCCTGGTCGATAAAATTCTCAGCAGCTCCGGAATCTATCAAAGCCATGGTCTTTAGTACTCCCTTCTCCCAAGTTAAAGAAACTGGTAGCAGAAGCCTGTGATCTTTATAGTTATGAGTAGAGGACAAAATAGAAACACCCAAGGCCTGTCCTCTAGAGAAACTTAGGTGCGGGCGTTTCCCGAGCGATTAGGACAATTCAGGCGTAAGTGACCTCTGACTCCACAATACATACACAATCCCTCCCTTCGCCTGTACTGTCTCCTCTGAGAGGCGAGTATTGCCTATCTGCATAGGTTCAGGAAACAGTGAGGTAGTGGAATCAGGACTTTGAAATGCGGGAGCTAATTTAAAGGAAGGTCTAAAGTTCCTCTCTCGAGTGTTCTGTCTCTCTCTTAAACGCTCATCAATACGAGAAATGAACGAAATTAAATCCTCCAAATTTTCAGGAAGCTCTCTAGTAGCAACCTCGTCAAGGATTACCTCTGATAGCCCGTTCAAAAATACATCAATATAAGCCTGCTCATTCCACTTAACTTCTGCCGCCAAAGACCTGAACTCTAGTGCATAATCCACAAGTGTTCGGTTATCTTGTCTCAGGCGCAAAAGTAATCTAGCTGCATTGACCTTTCTACCAGGAGGGTCAAAAGTTTTTCTAAAGGCAGCTACAAAGGCATTATAATTATATACTAACGGGGTATCATTCTCCCATAATGGGTTGGCCCATCTCAGAGCTCTCTCAATGAGTAAGGTGATAATAAATCCAACCTTCGCCCTATCTGTAGGATAGGAGCGAGGTTGTAATTCAAAGTGGATACTGATCTGGTTTAAAAAACCACGACACTTCTCAGGTGAACCACCATAACGTACTGGTGGGGTAATACGGGAAGAGACACCTACAGTGGCTACCTCTAGGCCTGAATTCACAGGGGAAATAGAAGTAGTACGTGTCTCCTCTGGTGGGTTATTAGCACGAGATAATAACGCCTGTAGTGCTAGGACCATCTGATCCATTCTGTGTTCCATGGCTTCAAACCTAGGATCGGAAGGACCAAGCTGACTGTTTGTACCTGCAGGATCCATTGGCCCTGTCGTAATGTCAGGATCGGGACAGGGATCCAACACGCAGAGTACAGACAGTAGAAAGGTACGTATACCGGACCTTAGAATGGCCGGACTAACGTACGGAGAAAGATAGAATGGTCAAAGGCAAGCCGAGGTCGAGGGAACGAGAAGACAGGTAAGCGAGGAACAAGCCGTGTCAAAGGGTAACAGAGAAAAGCAGAGTAATATAAACAAGCCGGGTCGGAACCAAAAGGAATCACTGGAATACAAGAGCGCTGGGTGACTAGACAGGCTAGAACCACGACAGGGCAATGAGCAAATGGAAGAAGCACTGTTAAATACCCTGGCTCAGGAGAGTAGACACGCCTCCGACGAGTCCTGATTAGTTACCAGACAATTGAGTGACAGGTCGGTCCGGGTTGGCGTCATGACGTCGACTGCTGGGCGTCGTGTTACAAAAGGAAGTGGATCCCTCGCGGCCGGCGTGTAAATGACCGGAAGGACCGCGAGGAACGGAGGAAACAGCCCTTTTGGACGGATAAGCTTCTAAGTCTCTACCTCTCTCAGAGGTAGAGACTTCAGGTACCCTGAGAAGTAGCTTGTTTGGAGTTTAACAATTGTGTAATAAGTAAATCTTTACATTGCTGAATAGTCAGATACAAATGCCACACAATCAGTCATAGTTACATCCAAGAATTAAAACCTGTTTTGTTGTTTTACCAGTAACTCTATCACACAATCATTTCACAATACTTTATCAGTGTTTGTTAAACTATACTGTATATCCCAAACACTTAAAGGAAGCTTTTACTTATCTGGACATTGTGCTATTGAACATAACATTGAATATAGCATATTCCTTTTTATTTATGTGACATTCCGTTTTCTTTTACATTTATATTAAATATTTAGCAATTAACACCATAATCCAGTTCAGTCCTGGCACGGTCATGCGCTGAAGTTAGAGAATCTGAAACATTGTTACTCTTTCTCTTCCAATTACTAGATCAATAATTGGGAAGGGCAGAGCTTATAATGATGCTTGACAGTGAGACAATATGGAGGCGTGCAGTTCCAGGATAGAAGCATATACAGCAGTGTGGATTTTTATAATTTATTTTATGTTTCACACCTCACAAACACATTGTGGGGATATTTATGGGATAATAATAGTAAACAGTTGAGAATTGCCCACTATTTCAACTCTCAGATCCCAAAGAACGTTATCGTGTAAGTGAAATGTATATCATATAAATAAAAAAAACACAATTTGTTATAAAAATAGATACAGTTTATTTTTATATTCAAATAATAATAATAAGTAACATGCGTGATAATAATCAATGGAAATTCAGTATAACATGAGTATGCAATACAATATGGTAATATAAAAAAGCATCTCCCAATGGTTAACGTAGTTTTGAATCTACAGCATTAGCCGTCAAGACAGGATTTACGACTTTTCTTCACAGAGAAAGAATGTGAAAGTTTCACACAGAGAGTAGAATGCAGCGTAAGGTTGTAAAAACTTAGCTGACAGAATAACCCTTTCAATGCTGGCTAGACCTCTTCTAGGCATTTAAGATATATTCTTATGTAATTTTAAATAAAATAACATTTTACCAGTTCATTAGTCATTTCCTGGATCCATCCAATAAAGAAATCTACCAAATTTATAAGCAGAATTATTTTTTTATTTGCCTAAACAGATTTTATCTTATTTCATAGCAAATCAATACAGCTGGATAAATATCACGATGTGCTAACATGTGATATGTCACATAAAAACAGAATCATTGTTTTTTTTATCTGCAGAATAAAAAAAAAATTAATAATGTATTTCTTATTAACTAAGATTTCTAAATACCGAAATCTGATCATGATTTATCCAGTCATATATCATGCTATTAGAAAATTGTAATTAATTTAAATTAATTAAATGAAACCAGTATAATTACCAGTAAGTAGGTATTTTCATCAGATTGGTAGGTAGTCTCAGGAACTTGTTTGTCATGGGTCTCTTTCTCTGCATGGAGTGTAAGAGTTTCTGAGTGTCATGGGCCTCTCTGCATTGTCCCCGACTGATCACTTCTCTGCTTCCTTTGCATGCCCTTGCATCTGCCTTGATATTTGATTGCTCTGATTGCCGATTGCCTGATTGTCTGAATCTCTGAATCAATCTCTGAATGACCCTCTCTTCCCTTTGTCTTAACTTTTTAAAGGGAAAGTTTCTCTGTTCATCACTGGCTATAGACCAATGGGAACACTAGAGCTGGGATTATTTTTTTAAATAGCAACTTAGTATTTGGTCTATAGATGGCAGTCTCGTCCCACTAAACATACCTATCCAGGAAAGAGTTAACTTTTCCTGTTAGCTATTTTGACGTCATTTTGGCTTATCTATATGTTGCCATAATTTTATGTTCACTTGTCATTTCAAAGCCTTTTTTCTCAGTTTTGTCCAGACTATGTGTCTGCAAATTCTGCTATAATTTCTAATATGACAGTTTGTGAACTAAGTTTCACCTTAAATTACAATGGGAATCTGTTAGATATAGAAAGTAAAATTAAATTATTTAATCTTCTGTCACCTATGTCTGGGTTTAGAATTTATTCTATTCCATTAGCCTTTTAGACAGTCTGTCCATCCCCCGTTCTCATTTCTTATCAACTTGGTTTGTATATACTAAGCATTCCTTAGCAAAGGCGAAGTGGCTAGTTTTACAGAAGGGATAGAAATCTTGTGTCTTTTGTTAGTTTGAAAATAACAAAATGGAGTCTGCTCTGTTCAGAGTGACTGACAAAATACATTTTAATTTCTATCATTGCACAAAATGTCTGCCGATATAAATACCCTGACAACATATGTGTTAAATATAAGGGATACATACATGTTATTTCTATAAAGTGAAAATTTCCCTTTAAATGTATTCTTTGCACCAGTCAACACAACACCCCTAGCGGTGAAGTCTCAATCTGCACTGCCCTAACTTTTCCTAATTTGTTGCAAATGAAACCTAATACCTTCAGCAACTTAATTTGAAATACTGGCTGTGTGTGAGTTTTATATAATGTCAGATGACTTTTGCATTCCTAAATTGCCACAATCCATTATTTGCTGTGAATATATTGGGTTTAACATATTAGGGTCTTCCGGACCATTTCTATCCTGATAATAATACAATCCTTTTCATCTCCTTGAATTCTTTCTAACTCTTTTAATAATTGAATCTTCACACGTCTCCCACTGCAGGAAACACAGGCAGTGCTATTCTCTGCCAATTGCCAAAATATCTGAGAAAGGAGATTTTTTTTCATTATGGGCCAACATGATCAAACTGGATTGGGTTTTCCAATTAAATAATTTCAGTCTAAAAGCTATTCACTTTGAATTCACTTTGAACTCCAGACAACTCACACTTTAGAGAATAACTCTGCAAGTAGTCTGTGACGTTTACCAATGTAGTCCAATGAAATTTCCCACTTGGGGAGCACTTTGTCCAACTCAGACACTTTATTGAACCATAGCACAGCTCAGCCCTTTATATTACACAAAACATTATTTAATGTGTAATCATGCAAATGTACTCTTACAAAATGTAGGTAGAAGTACAAATTTTGTTATGAAAGTAAATATCCACAAATATAGGCCTGTATGCTTTAATACAAGAGTTGAGCGGACACCTGGATGTTCGGATCTGGCAGGTTATAATAACATAAAAATTAAAAATACAGCTGAGCCATAAAATAGCACTAGATGGAATCTTGGATTTTGGCTTTGGAAGAACATAATTCTAAATCTAAAGCATGGCTGTCAGGAGGATCACCAGAATTATCCATTTGAGAGAGGGTTGGAGTGCAGGGTATTCTCTTTCATTGTTCAAACTGAGCTTAACTCCTGATGCATGGAGAAAAGGCCTTCACAAGCCTCTACTAATGTGTACATAACTCTGATCAATTACTAAGTGACCCATAGGTATATATATATATATTTTTTTTTTAACTGGGGTAGCCCCCAAAATATTGGGACATATACAAAAAAGAAACATTTGCGGCCTGTGGTGCATTTCTTGCAGTCCTGATGCATGGAGAAATGCTCAACTCCTGATGCATGGAGAAAAGGCCTTCACAAGCCTCTGCTATTGTGTACATAGTTTATACTAAGTGACCCATAGGTTGAGGAGGCGGTGACCGTGGCGGTGTATGTGTAAGCGCTGTTGGAGGAGGAGGAGGATGAGGTAGCTAACACTGTTTTTTATTTATTTATTTTTTATTTTATTTATTTATTTATTTTTTTAATTGAGGTAGCCCCCAAAATATTGGGACATATATAAAAAAAGAAACATTTGTGGCCTGCGGTACATTTCTTGAGGAGGCGGTGACCGTGGCGGTGTAGGTGGAAGCGGGGGTGGAGGAGGAGGATTAGGTAGCCAACACTGTTTTTATATATATATATATATATATTTTTTTTTAATTGGGGTAGCCCCCAAAATATTGGGACATATAAAAAAAGACAACTCTGTTCCGCAGAGTAGCTGTTGACATTATAGTTGCGCAGGAACTTTGTTGACTCTAGAGAACCTCGGGCAAATGGCACATCCCTTTGACGGTGACTTTGCATTCGGGTGTCATCCATATCAACTTTTGATGCCAGTTTCTGCGCCTACCATGGTGACCACGGGTAACGGGGAATCAGGGTTCCATTCCGTACAGGGACCCTAAGAAACGGCTACCACATGCAAGGAAGGCAGCAGAGGCACAAATAACCCACTCTCGACGCGGAAAGGTAGTGACGACAAATAACAATACAGGACTATTTAGAGGCCCTGTAATCGTAATGAGTCCACTTGAAATCCTTTAACTCTGATCAATTGGATCCCTCCTGCTCTGGTGCAGAGCCACTGACCCGTGCGTGCTGCAGCTGAAACTCCACTATCGCATGCTGCTGCTCGCACAGTCTCATGAGGTGGTGAGCGGGAAGGCCGAAGTTATGCTGCAACGCAGACAGGCGAGCAGCAGCAGGGTGAGAATGCCAGAAGAGCGCACAGACAACCCGCACTTTCTGCAGCAGCTCTGATATATCTGGGTAAACACAGTGGCATCACAAGGGCCACCCAGAACTGGCTCAACTCCTATCAATCGAAGTTCCTGGAGGAGATCACCCAATTCGTCATGCTAGAGCACCCCAATGAGAAGGCGACTCATTCGTATGTCAATCCATATTAACTTTCTATGCCATTGACTGCGTCTACCATGGTGACCATGGGTAACAGGGAATCAGGGTTCCATTCCATACAGGGACCCTGAGAAACGGCTACCACATGCAAGGAAGGCAGCAGGCGCGCAAATGACCGACTCCCGACGCAGGAAGGTAGTGACGACAAATAACAATACAGGACTCTTTAGAGGCCATGTAACTGTAATGAGTCCACTTGAAATCCTTTAACTCTGATCAATAGGAGGGAAGTCTGGTGCAGAGCCACTGACCCGTGCGTGCTGCAGCTGAAACTTCACTATCGCCTGCTGCCTCCCAAACAGTCTCTCCAGCATGTGCAAGGTGGAGTTCCACCTTGTGGGAACGTCGCAGTGAGCGGGAAGGCCAAACGTACGCTGCAGGGCAGACAGGCGAGCAGCAGCAGGGTGAGAACGCCGAAAGCGTGCACTGCCGCTACAGTGAATGTCACATCCTGTTCCAAGTTGCGGATCAGTCTGGTGATGGCTTCTGGTAGCCAGTACTCTTTTTACTGAAGATGCATCAGGGTCCTGGTATGTGGCCGCACAACGCTCATGCTCAACACCAGGGGGCATGCAGTTACCTTGCACCAGACCCTGCTAATCCATTCCACACTGTGACTCCTAACTTCAACATCAGGCATACTGGGTCCCGGTCGTCAGAGTGCCCATCTGACTGTGAAACTACGAATGGATCGTTAAATCTGGTATGAACCCGAACTTTGCAGTTCAGGTTCGCTCAACTCTATTATGGATCCTTTGATCTATACATGTATTACTTGGTTAACTGGTAATTCTCAAGCTAATACATGCTGACGAGGGCTAGGGGACTGCCGCTATGCTTTTGCACCCTGCTCCCTCTTATGCTGTGCTGTTGCCTCTGTGCAACCAGCGCCTCTTCCTCCAAATTGCACATGCACATGTCACTCGCATGACCTTGATTCCATGTGGGGTCTAGAACCTCATCGTCCTTCACATCATCTTCCACCCACTCCTCAACCCTGCCCTCCTTGCCGGTATGCACACTGCAGAAAGCCACAGCAGTTGGCACCTGTGTTTTTCCTGCATGTAAAGTCTGCAAAGGACATATGGAAATTGTTTTAGAATTATATCCAGGCAACAGTTTTTCCTATAAACTGACCTCTCAGTTTGACTTGTGAGGGTATTGCCCCAGAATTCCAAAATTGTTTAAGTACCTCTTAGCTATTGATCACTGGTTTAAATATAGCAGCTTGTTATCTGGTAGTTTCTAGTGTAGAAAATATCAATCTGTTTTCTATCACTTAGATCTGTGTAACAAGTGTTGTAGGTGTGAAACAATATTACAAGTGACCGATGTAGTAAATTTGAATCAAAGTTACGCTTCGATTTGACTCTCAGATATGAACTGCAGGCCGCAAATGTACCATTTAGCAGATTAGCACCAAAACAATAAGAATTTTTACAACTGTGCAGTAAGCGCACCATTAGACGCTTCTATTTGACTCTCAGATATGAAGTGCACGCCCCAAAATGTACTATTTAGCAGATTAGCAGCAAAACAATAAGTAATTTTACAACTGCGCAATAAGCGCACAATTAGACGCTTCTATTTGACTCTCAGATATGAAGTGCACCGCAGGCCGCAAATGTACTATTTAGCAGATTAGCAGCACAACAATTAGAAGGTTTACCACTGTGCTGTAAGCGCACTATTAGACTCTTCTATTTGACTCTCAGATATGAAGTGCACACCCCAAAATGTACTATTTAGCAGATTAGCACCCAAAAAGTTTTAAGTTTTAAAACTGCAATGTGACAGCAGTATTTGACGCTTCTATTTAACTCTCAGATATGAAGTGCACCCCACTAATGTACTATTTAGCACCTAAAAAAATGGACTTTTTAAAACTCTGATGTAAAACTCCAATGTATTTGACGCTTCTAATATGACGTCATATTCCGGCTCCCAGCCTCACTCTGCGGCGCGCGAGGGAGCTGAGCAGACAGCTCAGAGGAAGTGCTCCCTCGCCGGCTGCCCACCAGCGCCGCCCGACCGCCCAGCAGCCCACCGGCAGCCCAGCATGTCTGTTAGCCGCAAGGCTAACAAGACATGTGCCTTTGGCATTTAGGGGCGGCTTTTTTTGCCGCCCCCTGGAAAATGCCGCCCAAGGCAAATGCCTTGTTTGCCTCGCGGCTAATACGCCCCTGAATATAGCAGCTTGTTATCTGGTAGTTTCTAGTGTAGAAAATATCAATCTGTTTTCTATCACTTAGATCTGTGTAACAAGTGTTGTTGGTGTGAAACAATATTACAAGTGACCGATGTAGTAAATTTGAATCAAAGTTACGCTTCGATTTGACTCTCAGATATGAAGTGCAGGCCGCAAATGTACTATTTAGCAGTGTAGCACCAAAACAATAAGAATTTTTACAACTGCGCAGTAAGCGCACTATTAGATACTTCTATTTGACTCTCAGATATGAAGAGCACCCCCAAAATGTACTATTTAGCAGATTAGCAGCAAAACAATTAGAATGTTTACCACTGTGCTGTAAGCGCACTATTAGACTCTTCGATTTGACTCTCAGATATGAAGAGCAAGCCACAAAATGTACTATTCAGCAGATTAGCACCCAAAAAGTTTTAAGTTTTAAAACTGCAATGTGACAGCAGTATTTGACGCCTCTAGAGTCAACATATGAAGTGCACCCCACTAATGTACTAGTTTGCAGAATTCTTTCCTAAGCTGTCCCTCACAGTGGCAGCATCCTCTCCCTACACTAATAAGACCTCATGTGCGTGCGGCGCTACGCGACTCCAGCTTATATATAGAGCCTGGGTCACATACTGCACTGGCCAATCACAGCCATGCCATTAGTAGGCATGGCTGTGATGGCTTCTCAGGGCACACGAGTCAAACACTTGTTGATTGGCTGCCCTGCAGCCTTTCAAAACATGCAATTAAATCGCCGAACACCAAACTCCAACCAGAACATACAGTGATATGTCCGTGTTCGGGATCCGAAAGAACCTAATGTTCAGTACAAACCCAAACTTTACAGTCTGGGTTCGCTCAGTGGTGTATCCTGGTTTTTTGCTGCCCTAGGCAGGACAAAACTCAGGCACCCCCCCCCCCGCGCCACCCCCACCCAACCTTTACCCCGTCCCGCATTCTAAATACACACACACATTCACTGACAGATACGCATACACTCGCTAACAGAAACACACACACTAACAGACACACTCACACTCAGTAACAGACACACTCACACTCAGTAACAGACACACTAACACTTAGTAACAGACACGCACTAACAGACACGCACTAACAGACACGCACTAACAGACATGCACTAACAGACACGCACTAACAGACACGCACTAACAGACACACACTCAGTCACTAGCAGACACAAACTAGCAGACACACACACTCACTAACATACACACACACAGTCAGACACACACACACACTCACAGGCAAACACACTAACAGACACACACACTAACAGACACACACACACACACACACTCACACTCACTAACAGACACACACACTCACTAACAGACACACATTCACTAACACACACACACACACACACACACACACTCACACTCACTAACAGACACACACTCACTAACAGACACACATTCACCATTCACTAACAGACACACATTCACTAACAGACACACATTCACTAACAGACACACATTCACTAACAGACACTCACACTCACTAACAGACACACACACACACACACACACACTCACACTCACTAACAGACACACACTCACACTCACTAACAGACACTCACACTCACTCACTCACATTAACACTTTTTTATTTTATTTTACTTCAACCCCCCCCCCCCCCCAGCCTCCTTAACTTTGGGAATGCTGGGGGGGGCATCTTTTTTCCCTGGTGGTCCAGTGGCTGCTGGGCTGCTGCTGGGCGGTCGGGTGGCGCTCTTGGGCGGCTGGCGAGGGAGCACTTCATCTGAGCTGTCTGCTCAGCTCCCTCGCACGCCGCACAGTGAGGCTGGGAGGCGGAGCCGGAATATGACGTCATATTCCGGCTCCCAGCCTCACTCTGAGGCTGGGAGCTGAGCAGACAGCTCAGATGAAGTGCTCCCTCGCCAGCCGCCCAAGAGCGCCGCCCGACCGCCCAGCAGCAGCCCAGCATGGCTGTTAGCCGCAAGGCTAACAAGACATTTGCCTTGGGCATTTGGGGGGCGGCTTTTTTTGCCGCCCCCTAGAAAATGCCGCCCAAGGCAAATGCCTTGTTTGCCTCGCGGCTAATACGCCCCTGGGTTCGCTCAACTCTATTCAATACATCAAGTTATAATTCCCTGTTCTAAAAAAAAACACATAGCACAAAATTTGACCCGTGTAACTATCAACAGTTAAAAGAGACGTGTTTACAAACTCACCGCTCCCTATGGTGAAATTCTAGTTGCTAAATACCGGAAATTCCGTTATTGGCATACAGTCCTGGCTGCCTATTTAAGGTCGAGGGACTTGTTGGATTTTACACAGTGCATTCTATCTGTTCTGGAGAAATCATTAAAATCAGAGACAGGAAGATTCACAATGAGAAGCAGCTCATGGCCATCACTAAGTGTCCTCCTATCGCTGGCCACAATGCTGTGCTATGCTGAAGACACCTGTCCAGGTGAGCTCTGAATGACCCCTTACCCTAATCTGTTATTATATTTATTTACTGAGTGGAGAAAGGCAATAGGGGTTAATTCAAATCTGTAGTGAGCTGTGATGAGCTGACACCTGACTACAAAATTAGGACAGGATAAAAGATTTACCTAAAATGGTGATTTTTTGCTCTAACATTTTATATATTTTACTATAAGTTTACAATACTTTAAAAGAAAGTTATTTATTTTTCTACTATGACAACATGTATTTATTTACTTTTATTTATAAAATATTTTACCAGCAAGGATACATTGAGATTTCTCTCATTTTCAGCTATGTCCTGGGTCCACAAAACATTGCATTGATACAATTGGGTACAATAAAATACTAAAACAATATTAATACACAACATATACAAAAATTAACATAGAGCAGATAAGAAATATATAGTCAACCATATTCTGTTTTGAGATTTGTAGAGAGGGATTTGTGCGGAAGGTCGTTCCACAATTGTGGTGCTCTGTAGGAGAAGGAGGATCGGGCTGCTTTCTTTTTGTATTGAGGTAGACTAAGTAAAGTGTTGGTACTGGATCGGAGGTTATAGGAGGTGGGAACAACCGGGGAGAGCATTCTGCTCAGATAGGGTGGAAGCTTCCCAGAAAAGTTCAAACAGAAGGCTGGAAAGTTGAAGGGTGCGTCTGGATTCCAGCGACAGCCAGTTTAGTTCTTTTAGCATGTCACAATGGTGGGTCCTGTAATTACATTGTAGCACAAATCGGCAGAACGAGTTATACAATGTATTGTGTTATTAAGGTGGGATTGCGATGGCGATGCATATGCTACATCCCCATAATCAATGATTGGCATCAGCATTTGCTGTACAATCTGTTCCTTTACTGCAAGGCTTAGGCAGGATTTGTTTCTGTACAGGGCACCTAGTTTGGGATAAAGTTTAGATGCAAGCTTTTCTATGTGGAGGCCAAAAGATAGATTGGGGTCTAACAACATACCCAAGTATTTCAAAGAGTGTAGCAAAGGGTACTAGTGGTGGAGCGCTGATTAAAGTGAATTTCAGATAAGTTCTGGACTCTTTTTTTGGCTTTATTTGTGATTTTTTTTAAAAACTGAATATTTACTGCATATGGAAAGCTTTTTATGTATTTTTTATATATATTTTTAACAATATTGGAATACATTTGAACTTTTTAACCTAAATGTGTCATATAAGGAGTTCATAATTGATACCCTTTCTTTCTGTTTTATATTCATGTGGACCATCATGATGGGATGAACAACGTAGGATACATATTTGGCAAACCAAATTGAACTTTTATTTATTTTTCACCATTTTTGGGTTCTTTTTACCCTGCAAAGACTTTTTTACCTTTTGTATTTTTTATTAGGATATATGGTATTATTTCTTGAATAGATATATACTACTGTTTAGAGAAGAAGAGTTTAAAAGTTATTCTGTTATTTGAAAGAGTGGACTGCGGTCAGTGTGCTATTTTTTTGATGGATAGGTGAGAATTGTGTAATTTGTGTAATTTGTGTAATTTAGGTCCTGTTCCAAAGATCATTGTGACAGTTTTGTCAGTGTTTAGGAAGAGTTTGTTTTTTGCGATCCACTTTTCTACCTCTGTAAACTGGTCTTGGAGCACAGCCTTAAGCTGCGGTAGATTGGATTTGCTTGCATAGATTACTGTGTCATCTGCGTACATGTGTACATGACTCCTTACAGACATTCTCTCCTTATAAGGTTTCTAGAACTTTCCACATATTAACAATTATAAGGTGGGAGCAGGGTTCCATCAATTATTTATTTTTAAATAAATGTATAGATTTAAATGTGTTGTTTTAGTAGCTTTAAGGTTTTCGCATTATTGATTCATTCTATATATATATAAATTATGTGTTACTTTCTGGGCAGATGTGAAGCTTATTGGCGTTGGAGAGTCGGACAAGCTGGCCATTTTGCGAGGATGTCCGGGAATTCATGGAACACAAGGAATACAGGGAGTGCAAGGACCGGCAGGACTTAAAGGTAATAGTTGTATCGACCCAGAGGTTAATTATCATAATGATGTCACTGCGTCCCTTTTCCCTATGATTTATCCTTTGTTTTAAAATCCAAAAATATATGTGACACACTATATTATAAAGTGAGAATTTAAGGTAAATTCAAAATGGTTTATAAAATTTAAGGTCAAAATAGCAGAACTGGAACAATTAAAGTCAGCTATGCTTTCAATACAACTACACTGGCCTTGAACTTTAAATTCACTTCAATTCTCACCTTAATAAATAACCTACTACTTACAATGTGAAATGCTCTCAGACACAATGTGTCCTCCTAACCTTTATGACTTGCTATATTTTTAGGGGAAAAAGGCTCGCCTGGAATTCCTGGGAAGATAGGACCCACGGGGGTTAAAGGTAAAGTAACTGGCCATCAATGGGGAGAATACAGAATCACATCATAATTTTAGATTGTAATTTATATCAGTCAAGGGTCTGTAATATACACATATTGCATGCCTATAATGCTTTATATTCAGACCACCTTGCTCAGCTAATATTATATATCATGTATAGTTTAATGGCAGTTATATACAGAGAGAGAGAGAGAGAGAGAGAACATTTTTTTGATGGAATTGCTCTAATTGCTCCAACCAAACAATTGAAGCTCCTTTTCCCTGATAAATAAATAAATAGTATTTAGTTTGATTCTTATTATACACCTTTTGTTATGAGGTCTCTCAGATGAAGCGATCATTGCAGCAAGTCTCAGATTGTGGTTTCAACCTAAGGTGGAGGTTCCACAACTGAACTTCTGTACCTATCCAAGAAGGTAATAAATTGTACTCCGTGTAATTTGTGGACATTTTAGAGATATTCAGTCTATCATATCTTTATTTGGTAGCTCCAGCTTCCACAACCCATACCTCCCTTTTTACAGCCAGGTACTGATCAAGGTCAACACCATTAAAACATGTTATCATATGATATCATAGTAAGCCATGTGACAGATCTTTAAACATTTCACTGGGTGCCCCAAGTTCATGGCTGCAGGATGTCCAGGATGTCCAAGTGGAAACCATTGAGTTGTACGCTATGTTGACATTTTGTATTGAAAAGGATAGAAAGAAAACACAAAATGCTTAATAAATATATTGGGCGGGGGGTTCTATCCACAGGCGATAAAGGTTCCCCAGGTGCACAAGGTCCACAAGGTAAGTCAATTTACAAAAGTCTCAAACTAAAAAAACCTGGCAACAAAAATCTAATAAATTAATGAACTCTAATGAATACATTAGTTCTAAAGCATGAGCCAGTAACTCATTAGAGAAAGTGATCATTCTCAATGTATTATACGTTGGGCTTTTATTACAATACAGTCTGATAGTTTGTAAGAATCATTAAAATTGTCAGATCTAATTACTCTGTATGAAAATATTAACACGATTTGTATTTTCTGGTTTGGGTTTCTGCAAAAAATTAAAATAAATGTTTGTTAATATTTCTCTGTGCAGGTGACAAGGGAAATTCCGGTGTACCGGCCCCTGGAAGTAAGTTTGACATTTTATAAATTAAAATAAATCCATTTAGTTTTGGTTTGAATCAAGTACTCAAAGCATTGTGCATATAGTGGAATATAAGTAGATGCCTTGGTTTATAGCAAGATTTAACCTCGCTTTTTGATTGGCTGCATTAAATTGCATCAGGAAGTCAAGCAGGCTAATCATCCAATCAGAATCATTTCACCAATCTATATCTTCCAGCTGCCCAGAACTGTAAGGAGCTCTTGGACTATGGAGCTTCTCTGAGCGGTTGGTACACAGTATACACAAGCAATGGGCTTCCTCTCACTGTGTATTGTGACATGGAGACTGACGGAGGAGGATGGCTAGTAAGTATGGCCACTAAGTTTTACTTTCCTAGCAGACTACAGCTGAGGCAGACATTAGACAGGTTGGTAAAACAGGCAATAGCGGAGTGTTTCCAGGGCTGCTCTTAAATAGAATAAATATGTTCTACCAGCAAGATTATTTTAGTGCTTTATGTAACATTGTCACCATAAATCTGGATCAGGGCCGTCTTTAACGCGGGGCAAACGGGGCAGCTGCCCTGGGCCCTGTCCCTGCTGGGGGCCCAAGGCAGCTGCCCTGTTTGCCCTCTGCCTGCAAACTATGGGGGCCCATCGTTTGGCCCATGCACTTAGGGCCACCCGGTGGGCTTGTGTCAGCCGGGGCCCGGTCAGGCGCTGTGGAGCTTTAACAGCGCGACCGGGCCCATGCTTTTTGGCAGCCGGCTGGGAGGAAATGACAGCCGCACGTCACTTCCTCCCACAGAAACAGGAGCCGCGCGGGAGGAAGGAGCTGTTCCGGAGGGGGCCAGGCCGGGAGAGAGCGAGAGCTTAACTCCCAGCCACCCCAGCAAGCCCACTGGACCCCAGGGAAGCCACCCTCCAGGAAAAGGTAAGAAACTGGAGGGTGGTTAGCAAATTTTGCATGAGTGTGTGTCAGTATGTATGTATGTAAGTGTGTATGTCTGTCTGTGTATATGTGTGCCAGTATGTGTGTCAGTGTATATGTATGTCTGTGTGTGAGAGTCTGTCAGTGTCTGTGTGGTTCAGTATGTCTGTCTATGTGTATGTGTGCCAGTATGTCTGTCATTGTATCAGCATGTCTGTGTCTGTCAGTGTCTGTGTGGTTCAGTGTGTCTGTGTGTGTCACTATGTCTGTATGTGTGTATGTCTGTCAGTGTTTGTGTGTATGTGTGTCAGTATGTCTGTGTGTGTGAAAGTCTGTCAGTATCTGTGTGGTTCAGTATGTCTGTCTGTGTGTATGTGTGCCAGTATGTCTGTCAGTGTGTCAGTATGTCCGTGTATGTCTGTGTGTGTCAATATGTCTGTCCGTGTTTGTGTGTTTCAGTATGTCTGTGTGTATGTGTGCCAGTATGTCTGTCAGTGTGTCGGTATGTCTGTGTGTGTGTCTGTCAGTGTCTGTGTGGTTCAGTACGTATGTGTGTATGTGTGTTTCAGTATGGCTGTCTGTGAGTTTTAAAATGTCTTTATGTGTGTATGTCTGTCAGTGTCTGTGTGTTTCAGCATGTCTGTCTGTCTGTGTGTATGTGTGCCAGAATGTCTGTCTGTCAGTATGTATATGTGTGAGTCTGTCAGTGTCCATGTGGTTCTGTATGTCTGTGTTTGTCAATATGTCTGTCAGTGTCTGTGTGTATGTGTGTTCCAGTATGTCCATCTGTATGTGTGTATATGTGCCAGTATGTCTGTCAGTGTATCTGTATGTCTGTGTGTGTGTCAGTATGTCTTTGTGTATGTGTGTGTTTCAGTATGGCTGTCTGTGTGTGTCTCTGTGTCAGTACGTCAGTCAGAATGTGTCTCTGTATCTGTATGTTGTCCGTTTGTGTGTGTGTCGGTGTATCTATATGTAGTCAGTGTGTGTACCTTTGTATCTGCATGTATGTCCCCAGTGTTTGTATCTGTTTATCTGCATGTGTATCAGGTTGTGTATCTGTGTGTGTGTCTATGTGTGTGTTAGTGTATCTATATGTAGTCTGTGTGTATCTGTATGTTCTTGTGTGTATCTATATGCGGTCAATGTGTATCTGCATGTGTGTCAGGTTGTGTATCTCTGTGTGTGTCTATGTGTGTGTTAGTGTATCTATATGTAGTCTGTGTGTATCTGTTTGTTCTTGTGTGTATCTATATGCGGTCAGTGTGTATCTGCATGTGTGTCAGGTAGTGCATTTGTGTGTATCTATATGTAGTCAGGGGGCCCAAGTAAATGCTTGCCCAGGGTCCAATCAAAATTAAAGACGGCCCTGATCTGGATTCATGGTTTTTTAACATTTAAGAAGCAATCCATGGCCCAGATCACCAGAGCCTATCCTTTAAGAAGAAATGTGGTAAGTAGCAAGTAGCATACAAGATTAGGATTATTTTTATAAAAGGTTGCAAATGCATGGAACGGCCTTACAACGGAGCAGGAAGCCGTTAATTAAATGATAAATATAAGAATACAAGTTGTTGTTTTTTTTTCATATCGAAGAAGCAAGTTAGATTGGCTTATTGGCCGTATGGCCGTATTTGCTGGTAAAATTATTATATATATATATATGTTAGATCACTATATATAACCTGCTCCCTGCGGCCAATGATAAAGTTAATTCCCCTGGATATCAGAGCAAAGCTCAGTTTAACCCGATCACTGACCATCTATTAGAACAAGGTCACACAGATAGAGAGCAGTGGTTAACCACTATCCCCTTATTTTGTAATTAGGTTTTCCAGAGAAGGATGGATGGGTCGGTGGATTTTTTCCGAGATTGGAATTCCTACAAGCGAGGGTTTGGCCACCAGGCCAGCGAGTTCTGGCTGGGGAACGATCATATTCACCAACTTACGTCCACAGGTAATATTCATGTTTCCTACTGCAAGACCCCACTGTGGTTCTTAACCTGCTTTTTACATACAAGAAATATAGCATCACATTTATCAGAAACCTGAGATGAATAGTTAGCACAGTGACATAGTGAGAATAATTAAAGATAATTAAATTACATATTATTTCTCTCAATGGGCAAACAGTGGTAGGCTGTGAGCGTCAACTTACTCATCTGCCACCTGGCTAATCCTTTTCGAACTGCAGTGCAGCAAGAAAGGAAGCCACGAGACAGTAAGTAAGAAAGGAAGCCACGAGACGGTAAGAGGTGCCAGAACCCTAATTTCTGGGTTAAATCATTGTAAAACAGTTTAATCCTGAAGGTAAGAAGGATCTTAGTAACTCCTGCACCCAAAGCAACTTAAATACGTTAATTTGTTATGGAGGTGGGAATGTTCCTTTAATTAGTATTTCATGGTTTAGTTTTTGGGATATTCCTTATACTTTAATGAGAGAGTTGTGACAATTTAAAATAGCAGCTGATTTGTAGAACTGTTTCAAGGTGGTAATTTTAGCCTAAATATTCCAAATCAGCCTTTGATACCCAACGTCACTGCTAAGAAAATATCCATAAATTTAATTTCAGATTCCGTGTCACTTTCCTTCCTCCTCCTGGCAGACACCCAAACAGATACATAAACAAACCTCGACCGTGTCCGTCAGTATGTGATAGTACATGGTGCTTTATTCCATGTTTACCTTCTATGGATTCTTTATAAACCATGTTGTTTTGCCCAGCGCTGCACGTAATAAATAATAATTCACTTTTCTGATAGGAACATATGACCTCCGCTTCGATTTCATGGATTTTGAAAACAACAGAACTTACGCCACATACAGCAACTTCAAAATCGCAGGGGAGAATCTGAATTACACTCTGCGTTTGGGGTCATTCACTGGAGGGACTGCAGGTATGACAGACACCAGCTGTCTGTGTATTTTCAATGGTCAATTAACTTGCTTCTCAACCAGAGATACGCGCACACCAAGGAGTACACCAAGAGGTGGTCGGCTGGCCACCTTAGCGCCCCCATGATGCTCCGCTAAGGCAGAGCAGACACCTGCTTACATGAACAGCAGGTTCTTCTCCTGCCCTCATACTGTGTCTGGGGGGAGAATGGAGGCACCAAAGGACCTGTAATCTTAATGATCATACAGCTTTGCTCTCTCACGCACCCTGCAGTGGTGCCAGGAGCTACTGCTCCCTCGTGTGCTGTTTACTAAAGGAATGATCCCAAAGGTAGAGAGGCTGGGTGGACTTAAATACAAATATATTTTTTTAAATAATAATGTGTGAGTGTTTGTGAGAGAATGTGTATGTGTCTGTCAGTAAGTGTGTGCCTGTAAGTAAATGTTTGTTCATCTGTCAGTGTGTGTCAAATCAGTGAGAGTGTGTGTCAGTGAGTGTGTAAATCAGTATGTGTCAAACCAGTGAGTGTGTGTCTGTCAGTGAGCATGCGTGAGTGTCAGTGTTCTCTGTGTGTAAATGTGTGTGTGTCAGTGTACACATTGTTTAACTATCCAGTGACATACAGTATTGTTTAACAAAGTTAAACTCAGTGAAACAGCAGGAAGCACCTAAAGTGGCTGTCTGATAGACAGCCACTAGAGGCAGTCTTAAAAATCTCTAAAATTGCAATGTTTTTACTTGCAGGGCTAAGGGTCCCTGCATCTAGACCACTTCAATGAGGGATAGCGTCACTGCATCTAGACCACTTCAATCAGGAGAAGTGGACTTGCTTCCCATAGTATCCCTTCAAGGTGCTTTTCTGACATCTTGATGTAATTTTTGGAACTGCAGTAATAATGTCTAATAGACTATTTAAATATATGGAGAAGAGAGGGTCACAATACACAGTAAGCCTCCTTAATATATATGTTAAGCATTTGAGCACATATCACTGGATAGTTTATGTATTTAAGGGACTGCGCTAGTTGTTTACACATCGTCTTCTCTTCCATTTACAGGTGACTCCTTCTATGTTCAGAGAAACACACCATTTTCTACTAAAGATAGAGATAATGACCTCTTTAGCACTGGTAGCTGTGCAAATAGTTACAAAGGTGCCTGGTGGTATACTGGGTGTCATCATTCAAACCTGAACGCACTGTACCTGCGGGGAAATCACAACAGCCACGCCAATGGGATAAACTGGAAGACTGGCCGTGGTCACAAATACTCATATAAGATATCAGAGATGAAGATCCGACCTCAGTCTAACTAACTGCTAACTGGTAGTCACTGTATACATGGAGAAAAACAATGTATTAGAGCGTCACATTCTGCCCCATATGAAATGTTGACTGTAATTAACCAGAAGGTCTGTCATGTAAAAGTTTGGCAATACAATGTTCCTCCCTACCCTAATGTGTTCTTTTTTTTAGATGTTTTTATTGGTTTAAAAGGTATAAACACATAAACATTACAAATGCAGAAAGAAAAGTCCTGCGCTCAACTCCCATCACTACTGGACGGCTGCAATGACTACAGTACACATCAGCCCCAATACATAGTAAAAACCAAAGAAAAACATGTTACTTGCGCTCTCTCCTTTATCCCTATGTATTTTTAAAACAAATGGAGGTATTTTAGTTACCTCCAATGGCCATGAGAGGTTGAGCCCACCTGCCACATCAAGGCAGACCCCCCTAGGTGGTTCCTAACTCTAACCATTCACCTTGCTTCCTTGAGCCTCTGGCAAAAATCTCTAATGAGACAGAAAGGGGTATTTTTTATATACACCCCTATACATTATTAACCCTTAATAGGGAACACATGGGATGGGCGGCTGCATTGTAACAAGGCTGAGTAATACAAACATTACAATTGTGATTAAATCATATGCAGAAATGTCACACTGAGCAATCAATCAATCAATGATGTCAATCAATCTGAATAAAACAAGAAAAATAATATATGATTTAGTTACTGCTGTTTTCATGTGATTTTCTGGTTGCTTTCGGCTCTCACCTTGTTCCTGTAATCGAGATTTGTTGGTGATTAGAGTTGAGCGGACACCTGGATGTTCGGGTCCGGCGGGTTCGACCGAACTTTGAAAAAAAGTCCGGGTTCGGGCCCGAACTTGACCGCGAACCCCATTGAAGTCAATGGGGATCCAAACTTTTGGCCACAAAAAATGCCTCTAAAAAACTCCTGGAAAGGGCTAGAGAGCTGCAAAAGGAAGTAAAATGGGGGTAAGAGTAGGACAAGGGCCCTGCAAACAAATGTGGATAGGGAAATCACTTAAAATAACATACAAATTAAAAATACAGCTGAGCCATAAAATAGAATTATCCATTTGAGAGAGGGTTGGAGTGCAGGGTATTCTCTTTCATTGTTAAAACTGAGCTCAACTCCTGATGCATGGAGAAAAGGCCTTCACAAGCCTCTGCTATTGTGTACATAGTTTATACTACATGACCCATAGGTTGAGGAGGCGGTGACCGTGGCAGTGTAGGTGGAAGCGGCGGTGGAGGAGGAGGAGGAGGTAGCCAACACTATTTATATATATATATATATTATTTTTATTTTTTTATTGGGGTAGCCCCCAAAATATTGAGACATACAAAAAAAGAAACATTTGTGGCCTGAGGTGCTTTTCTTGCAGTCCTGATGCATGAAGAAATTTGAATGGGGCAGACCCATTAGTCAGTACGTGTAGACGTGTGCACACGTACTGTTCCACCATGTTGCTGAAATGCTGCCTCCTGCTAAGACGTTCCATATCAGAAGGTGGTGCTGGTTGTTGTGGCGTGCTGACAAAGCTTTTCCACATTTCGGCCATGCTAACCCTGCCTTCCGAGGTGCTGGCGGTGCCCCACCTGCGTTGGTGACCTCTTCATCCTCCTCTGCCTTCGCCTTGTGCTTCCACTGAGCCCCTGGTGTCAGTTGGGAATGCCCTCAGCAGCACGTCTACCAGCGTACGCTTGTAGTCACGCATCTTACGATCACGCCCCAGTGAGGGAATTAAGGATGGCACGTTGTCCTTGTAATGGGGATCCAGCAGGGTGGCCACCCAGTAATCAGAACAAGTTAGAATGTGGGCAACTCGGCAGTCGTTGCGCAGGCACTGCAGCATGTAGTCGCTCATGTGTGCCAGGCTGCCCAGAGCTGTCCTCTGTGGGAGGTGTATCGTCTGCGTCCTCCGTATCCCCCCAGTCACGCTCCAGTGATGCCCACGAGCTGCGTTGGGTGCCACCCTGCTGTGAACACGGTTCCTCCTCTACCTCCTCATCCTCATCATCCTCCTCCTCATCCTCCAGAACTGTGCCCTGGCTGGACAATTGTTTACCTAGCCTATGCAGGTGCAGGAACCCACCCTCCAAGCCACTTGTGAATGACTGGCCTGATAACCGTGGAAATGACCCCTCTTCCTCCTGTGCCACATCCTCTTCTATCATCGCCCGCAGCGTTTTTTCCAGGAGACATAGAAGCGGGATAGTAAGATATGAAGTGCACACCCCAAAATGTACTATTGAGCAGATTAGCACCCAGAAAATAAGAATGTTTACCACTGCGCTGTAAGCGCACTATTAGACGCTTCTATTTGAATCTCAGATATGAAGTGCACCCCACTAATGTACTAGTTTGCAGAATTCTTTCCTAAGGTGTCCCTCACAGCTGCAGCATCCTCTCCCTACACTAATAAGACCTCATGTGCGTGCGGCGCTACGCGACTCCAGCTTATATATAGAGGCTGGGTCACATGCTGCACTGGCCAATCACAGCCATGCCATTCTAAAAACAAGTTCTTTTTTGTCAATTTGGTTGCTGCCAATTCCAGTTTGTAGATGGGTAAAACAGGTTGCCAAGTAAGAAAGACAAGCAGGACTGCCCATTTGCAGAGCACTATTGAACAATTTGTGTTGAAAGGCCATGTAAGGCTTACCAAGCAGAGCCGCACTGTTTAAACATTTGTTGCATTATTTTCTGGTGTACCCAAAAGCCGGCCACCAAAGAAAACACCAGGAACAGCAAGTCAAGGGCCTAAAATCAGAACTGTCCCACTGTAGGATAAATAACTATTCGCAAGTAGACATTTAATCCCCACTTGCTCCAGTGCCCACTTCAGTTTCTCCTCCCCATCTGTGTCTTTTTCCTCCATTCATCCCCACTTGTGCTTCTGTATCCCATCACTTACTGTGTTACTCTTCCATTTCCTCTACTGACCCATTATGTCTCGACATCCTCCTCCTCGCATGTACCTTCCCTGTGTGTCTCCACATACCCTCTCTTACCCATACTCGAGGTAGCCATGCCGATCATTGCTGTGCCAGAAGCATACACTTCCTTCCCCCTCGTTCCTTCAATGTAGTTTCAGTGCCAATGCAGGGTTAGTGGATAGAAAAACACAACATCATGTTAAACACTCCTAGTTCTGGCAGTATGCTGAAAACTTCACTGGAAGAATAGGCAAAGGAAACGGTCATGGCCAATGCAATGGTCCTGCTTGGCTGACCTACAACAGTAAATGCATTGGGGGAGAAGGTGTACTAATAGGATGTGGTTCTAAATGCCATGGAAGTCTGTTAATGGCACCCCTTGACAAAGAGGATGCATAGCACCCCACCTTGAAATAGGTACAATTTCTAAATTATTTAAAGCCCCCTTCAATGAACATAGAGCATAAAAGGGGCCGTCATGTCCCACCAAATATAACTTAGCTGTGCCTGGATGCCCTTTTATATAAGAGGAAAACCAGTTACGGACAAGGGGACCAACTAGAGACTGAAATATAGAATTGCTTCAACAAATATCAGTTGGTAACACAAATACCAAATTGGGGTTTGGACTGAATATTTGAATTGCACATTTGCGTGTGAATTCTTTCTGCATTAAATCCAGGTAACTGTCTTAACACTGGTGTGGGGTTGGGGGACCGTCCTGTCCTAAGAAGATGATCTTGCACAAACAATGAGGCAGGTATTAACCCCTTAACGCCGTTACGGCGTTCCATGCCGTTGCGCTTTAAATGGGCTTTAAAGCCGTTGCGCTGGCCCCGAGGACCTCGGCGGTACTCACTTAATTAAAATTTGATTGACATGCCTGACAACACAGGGAGAAAGTGCAGAGAATTTAATTCGCAAGCACTATATTTGACCCTGTAACTCTCCAAGACACCATAAAACCTGTACATAGGGGGTACTGGTTTACTCGGGAGACTTCGCTGAACTCAAATATTAGTGTTTCAAACTTGTAAATTGTATTACAACGATGATATTTTAAGTAAAAGTTAAGTTTTTTGCATTTTTTACAAACGAACGGCACTTTTATGGACTATATTATTGTTGTAATATGTTTTACTGTTTTAAAACACTAATATTTGTGTTTAGTGAAGTCTCCCGAGAATAACAGTACCCCACATGTACAGGTTTTATGGTGTTTTGGAAAGTTAGAGAGTCACATATAAGGCTTGCATTTCATTTTTTTGACATTGAAATTTGCCAGATTGGTTATGTTGCCTTTGAGAGCGTATGGTAGCCCAGGAATGAGAATTACCCCCATGATGGCATACCATTTGCAAAAGTAGACAACCCAAGGTATTGCAAGTGAGGTATGTCCAGTCTTTCTTAGTAGCCACTTAGTCACAAACACTGGCCAAATATTAGTTTTTTGCTTTTTTTCCACAAAAAAAAATATGAACGCTAACTTTGGCCAGTGTTTGTGACTAAGTGGCTACTAAAAAAGACTAAACATACCCCACTTTCAATACCTTGGCTTGTCTACTTTTTCAAATGGTATGCCATTATGGGGGTAATTCTCATTCCTGGACTACCACACCGTTGTAACGGATCGCCTGGCACCCCGACTGGGTACCTCCGTTAAAGGATGCTCCTAGCGTTTCCTGAGGACTTCAAGCACTTCAGCAGACACCACAACCACCAAATTTGAGAAGCATAGGAATCCTCTCTAGCATCTGAATGCTGTATACAGCCGAATAGGAAAAACCATACGAATAGGTTTACACTCCTAGCAGTCAGACTGGAACAGCATACAATAAATCCTCCCCCAATAATGAGACGACACTTCACTTTGAGGGTTAAACAGGAACTCACTGTACTAGCACATACAGTCTCTTTTATTCCCAATCCACAAACATAGTACAGCCCACAGGGTTTTACAGAACAACCAATCAATCCGTACAATACACACAGACACTCCCACACAAAATCCTCCCCTCTGTCTGTAACAGGATTACTGAACACAATGGGTAATCTCATTATCACAGGCAGAAGAATACAGTTTTATAAAACATATCACAGGGACCCCAAAACATGCAATAACCCCATAAAGTATATCCTCGGAACCAGGGGATCTGGGTGAACCACATATCCAAAATTCACCCAGATCCATTCAGTAGTTTGGAAGATACAGTTTAATGCAGATTCCGCAGAACATATACAGATTATATAAAAAATAATTACTGTATAATGTGTCCCCTGTTGTATAGTTTAAAACTACTGCACAATGTCTTTGTGCACCAAATACCGGCGAGATGGCACCGTGTAGAAAAGTCACAACAGTGTCTGTGAGTTAAAATGGCCGCCATCCATTGTTCTCACCATGTGCTTCATCCATTGTTCTCACCATGTGCCTCTGATACATGAAATGGTGGCCACCCAGTAACTCCACAGTATGTCCCCAGATGGTTCTTAAAGGGCCAGTAGCAGTATAATATAATACAACATGCCCAAATCAGTTATTTCAAATTACAAATTTACCAGGGGCCATAGTCAGCAGGTAGGAGGCGGGCAACCAGGCTTCTCCAGTGTCCAGTGGCGAGGCTGGTTCCTCCACAACCGTCTCAAAGGTAACATTATTACCGTATATACTCGAGTATAAGCCGAGTTTTTCAGCACATTTTTTGTGCTGAAAAACCCAAACTCGGCTTATACTCGAGTCAATTGTCTGTATTATGGCAATTTGCATTGCCATAATACAGACTGGGGCTGTGGGGGCTGCAGAGAGATGTTACTTACCTTTCCTGCAGCTCCTGTCAGCTCTCTCCTCCTCCGCCGGTCCGTTCAGCTCTTCTGTCAGCTCACAGTGTAAATCTCGCGAGAGCCACGGCTCTTTCGAGATTTACACTGGGAGCTGACCGAGGTGCTGAACGGACCGGCGGAGGAGGAGAGAGCTGACAGGAGCTGCAGGAAAGGTAAGTAACATCTCTCTGCAGCCCCCACAGCCCCCTCCTACACAGTGCTCATCCACTGGACCACCAGGGAAGGAGAGCCCCCCTCCCTGGCCAGCTAGCAAGCAGGGAGGGGGGGACGAAAAATTGTATATATGTTAATAAAAAAATAAAAATAATAAAATTAAAAAATAATAATAAAATAAAATATAATAATAAAATAAAAAAATAATAATAAAAAAAATTTAATGAAACAAAAAAAATATTAAAATAATAATTAAAAAATAAAAAATGCCCACCCCCCACCAAGGCTCTGCATCACACTCTGCATTACACACACACATACACACACTGCACTCATGCACACACACTGCATTCATACACACACACACTGCATTCATACACACACACACTGCATTCATACACACACACACAGGGCCGGCCTTAGGCATTTTGACGCCCTGTGCGAAAAATCTTCACAGCGCCCCCCCCCTCCCCCCGTCATCCATGTATGCTGTAATGTTTGTGTTGTCTGTGTATGTGATAGTAGGTGTGATGACTGTGTGTGATATGTATGCTATGTGTGATATTTGTAATGGGTGTATTAACAGTGTGTGATATGCGTGTATTGGTTGTATGTGACACACACACACACACACACACACAGAGTCAGACGGCCATACACACACACAGGAAGACATCCACACACACACACAGGCAGACAGTCATACACACACACAGACACACAAAGGCAGACAGTCAGTCATACACACAGACACAGACAGTAATACACACAGACACACACAGAGGCAGACAGTAATACACACAGACACACAGAGGCAGACAGCCATACACACAGAGGCAGACAGCCATACACACAGACACACAGAGGCAGACAGCCATACACACAGAGGCAGACAGCCATACACACAGAGGCAGCCATACACACAATCACACACACAGAGGCAGCCAGTCATACACACAGAGGCAGACAGTCATACACACAGACACACACACAGAGGCAGACAGTAATACACACAGACACACAGTGGCAGACAGTCATATACACACACACACACACACACACACAGGCAGACAGTCTCACACACACAGACACACACAGGCAGACAGTCAGTCATACACACAGACACAGACAGTAATACACACAGACACACACAGAGGCAGACAGTAATACACACAGACACACACAGAGGCAGACAGTCATACACACAGACACACACAGAGGCAGACAGTCATACACACACACAGACACACACAGGCAGACAGTCATACACACAGACACACACAGAGGCAGACAGTCATACACACACACACAGACACACACAGGCAGACAGTCATACACAGACACACACACACAGGCAGACAGGCATGCACAGACACACACACACACAGGCAGACAGTCATACACACAGACACACACAGGCAGACAGTCATACACACACAGACAGTAATAAACACAGGCAGAGAGTCACACTCACCTGACAATCCCACAGTTACCTGTGGAGTTCATTGTGGAGGCAGTGCAGCTCCTGGTGACTGTTTGGTGGGGAAGCAGGGACTCCTTCCTGCTTCCCCTGCAGCAGTTTTCCGGCGCTTTTAGCTCCGCCCCCGCCGCACGGTAAGCTCCGCCCCCGCTGCAAATTTAAAAAAAAAAAAAAAAAAAAATTTTTTTTTTTTTTTTTTTAAATCAACGGCGCCCCCTGCTCCATGGCGCCCTGTGCGGCCGCACAGCTCGCACACCCCTAAGGCCGGCCCTGCACACACACTGCATTCATACACACACACTGCACTCATACACACACACTGCACTCATACACACACACTGCACTCATACACACACTGCACTCATACACACACTGCACTCATACACACACTGCACTCATACACACACTGCACTCATACACACACTGCACTCATACACAGCATTCTCATACACACACACTGCACTCATACACACAGCATTCTCATACACACACTGCATTCTCATACACACACTGCATTCTCATACACACACTGCATTCATTATATACACACACTGTAAATAAATATTCAATTAATATATTTTTTTTAAGGATCTAATTTTATTTAGAAATTTACCAGCAGCTGCTGCATTTCCCACCCTAGTCTTATACTCGAGTCAATAAGTTTTCCCAGTTTTTGGGGGTAAAATTAGGGGCCTCGGCTTATATTCGGGTCGGCTTATACTCGAGTATATACGGTAATCTGGCAAATTTCAATTTGAAAATGGAACGTTCTATATTTGACCCTGTAACTTTCCAAAACACCATAAAACCTGTTAATGGGGGGTACTGTTGTACTCGTGAGACATTGCTGATTACAAACATGTGCATAACAGTATTATGACATTCACAGCTAAAATGTCAGACGGAAATACAAATTTAAAAAAAAATCTTATTTTCTCACATTTTTTTACATTTTATTCATAATAAATTAAATTCCATATATGAATAGTTATTGACAAATTAAAGCCCTGTTTCTCCGGAACAAAATGATATATAATAAGTGTGGGTGCACTTAATGTGACAGCGGTGAATTACGGTTGAACAGACATATATATATAGCGCAAATTCCAGTTTTTGTTTACGTTTTGTTTTGATCAGAACGTGCACTATTGACTCCGTCCTGAAGGGGTTAATGTTAATTTCCTGGCTAATCTATGTCAGCATCACTCATGGGTTAAGCTCCTCCATCTGAAAATCACAGTGAGAAGCGCGGAAGCCCTCTAACGGCTGTCAACGAGACAGCCACTAGAGGCTGGATTAACCCTATTGTAAACATATCAGTTTCTCTGAATCTGCTATGTTTATAGAAGAAATGGTTAATCCTAGATGGACCTGGCACTCAGACCACTTCATTAAGCTGAAGTGGTCTGGGTGCCTATAGTGGTCCTTTAACATCATAATCCAGTTCAGTCCTGGCACAGTCACGGCACACATCACACTGAAGGAAGAGAACCTGAAACATTGTCACTCTTTCACCTCCACTTACTATATCAATAATGGTAAAGGGCAGAGCTTATAATGATGATTGACAAGGAGACAATATGGAGTCACACCGTTCCAGAATAGAAGCATAAACAGCAGTGAGGATTTTTATAATTAATTATTTTATTTTTTTACACCTCACGTGTATTTTGCATTCTTAAATTGCCACAATCCATTATTTGTTGTGAATATATTGGGTTTAACATATAAGGGTCTTCTGTCCCATTTCTATCCTGATAATAATACAATCCTTTTCATCTCTTTGAATTCTTTCTAACTCTTTTATTAATTGAATCTTCACACGTCTCCCACTGCAGGAAACACAGGCAGTGCTATTCTCTGCCAATTGCCAAAATATCTGAGAAAGGAGATTTCTTTTCATTATGGGCCAACATGATCAAACTGGATTGGGTTTTCTAATTAAATAATTTCAGTCTAAAAGCTATTCACTTTGAATTCACTTTGAATTCAAAACAACTTTATAGAATAACTCTGCAAGTAGTCTGTGAACTTGTGAAGTTTAACAATGTAGGCCAATGAAATTTCCCACTTGGGGAGCACTTTGTCCAACTCAGACACTTTATTGAACCATAGCACAGCTCATTGTTGTTGAACAAACCCCGTACCCCAAATGTACTTGAATATAGACATCAAATAAAAAGGTTATGCTGAATATTTCTCCAAACATTATTTTATATTTAATTGCAATTTAGTCATACAAGATGTTGGTAGAAGTACAAATATTGTTAAGAAAGTAAATATTCACAAATATAGACCTGTGTGCTTTAACATAGAAACATAGAATGTGACGGCAGATAAGAGACTTTTGGCCCATCTAGTCTGCCCAGTTTTCTAAATACTTTCATTAGTCCCTGGCCTTATCTTATAGTTAGGATAGCCTTATGCCTATCCCAAGCATGCTTAAACTCCTTCACTATGTTAACCTGTACCACTTCAGCTGGATGTCTATTCCATGCATCCACTACCCTCTCAGTAAAGTAATACTTCCTGATATTGTTTTTAAACCTTTGCCCCTCTAATTTTAGACTATGTCCTCTTGTTGATGTAGTTTTTCTTCTTTTAAATATGGTCTCCTCCTTTACTGTGTTGATTCCCTTTATGTATTTAAATGTTTCTATCATATCCCCCCTGTCTCGTCTTTCCTCCAAGCTTAGTAGCCCTTCTCTGAACTATCTCTAAGGTATCAATATCCTTCTGAAGATACGGTCTCCAGTGCTGCGTACAATACTCCAAGTGAGGTCTCACCAGTGTTCTGTACAATGGCATGAGCACTTCCCTCTTTCTACTGCTAATACCTCTCCCTATACAACCAAGCATTCTGCTAGCATTTCCTGCTGCTCTATTACATTGTCTGCCTACCTTTAAGTCATCTGAAATATTTACCCCTAAATCCCTTTCCTCAGATGATTATTAGATCAAGCTATAGTTCTCTGTTCTTAAAAAATAAAAAATAGCACACAATTTGCCTGTGTAACTCTCAACAGTTAAAAGAGAGAGTGTTTACATACTCACCGCTCCATATGGTGAAATTTGGGTTGCTAAATACCGGAAATTCCGTTATTGGCATACAGTCGTGGCTGCCTATTTAAGGTTAAGGGGCTTGTTGGATTTTACACGGTACATTCTATCTGTTCTGGAGATATCATTAAAATCAGAGACAGGAAGATTCACAATGAGAAGCAGCTCATGGACATCACTAAGTGCCCTCCTATCGCTGGCCACCATGATGTGTTATGCTGAAGAAACCTGTCCAGGTGAGCTCTGAATGACCCCTTACCCTAATCTGTTATTATATTTATTTGCTAAGTGGAGAAAGGCAATAGAAGTTTATTCAAATTTGTCGTGAGCTGTGATGAGCTAACAGCTCATTAAAAATGTAGGACAGAACAACAATATACCGAAAATGGTCCATTTCTATTCAGCACAGGTGTTTTGCTCTAACGTTTTATATCATTTTTCAAAAAGTTTACAAAACTTTAATAATAAAGTTATTTATTTTACTACTGTAACAACTTGACTTCTTTCTGACATGCTCTCCTAAAATTTCCAGAACTTTCCACAAATAAACAATTATGAGGTGGTAGCGAGATCCCACCAATTTATTTTTATATAAAAGTATACATTTAAATCTGTTGTTTCAATGGCTTTATGACGGACCTGTGACCTTGTTGACTGTTTTCACATTATTGGCCCATTCTCGATATATAATTATTTTCTGTAGATGTGAAGCTTATTGGCGTTGGCGAGTCGGACAAGCTGGCCATTTTGCGAGGATGTCCGGGAATTCCTGGAACACAAGGAATGCAGGGAGTGCAAGGACCGGCAGGACCTAAAGGTAATATCAGCTGTATCAAACACGAGCTAATTACTGCTATGATGTTACATAGTTACATAGCTGGTAAGAGACGTGCGTCCATCATGTTCAGCCTTCCTCACATTCATTTTTGTTGTTGATCCTAAAGAAGGCAAAAAAAAACAGTTTGAAGCGCTTCCAATTTAGCAACAAACTAGGAAAGAATTCCTTCTTGACCCCAAATGGCAGTCAGATATCTCCTTGGATCAAGAAGCTATTACCCCACTAATTAAAAATGATATCCCTGTATATTATGTTTTTGCAAGTATTTATCCAATTGCAGTTTAGACATTTGTACATATTCTGATAAAACCACCTCTTGTGATCATTGCATTGAGTCCCTTTCAGCTATGAATTGGTTTTAAAAAAACAAAAATACTGACATATAATGCCATAAATTGACATGCTATATTATAAGGTGACATACTATATTATAAAGTGACATAATATAATATAAAGTGACACACTATATTATAAGGTGACACACTATATTATAAAGTGACACACTATATTATAAGGTGACATACTATATTATAAGGTGACATACTATATTATAAAGTGACATACTATATTATAAGGTGTCATACTATATTATAAAGTGACACACTATATTATAAGGTGACACACTATATTATAAAGTGCCACACTATATTATAAGGTGACATACTATATTATAAGGTGACATACTATATTATGAGGTGTCATACTATATTATAAAGTGACACACTATATTATAAGGTGACACACTATATTATAAAGTGCCACACTATATTATAAGGTGACATACTATATTATAAGGTGACATACTATATTATGAGGTGTCATACTATATTATAAAGTGACATACTATATTATAAAGTGACACACTATATTATAAAGTGACACACTATATTATAAGGTGACACACTATATTATAAAGTGCCACACTATATTATAAGGTGACACACTATATTATAAGGTGACATACTATATTATGAGGTGTCATACTATATTATAAAGTGACATACTATATTATAAAGTGACACACTATATTATAAAGTGACACACTATATTATAAGGTGACACACTATATTATAAAGTGACACACTATATTATAAGGTGACATACTATATTATATGGTGACACATTATATTATAAGGTGACATACTATATTATAAAGTGACACACTATATTATAAGGTGACATACTATATTATAAGGTGACATACTATATTATACGGTGACACATTATATTATAAGGTGACATACTATATTATAAGGTGACATACTATATTATAAGGTGACATACTATATTATACGGTGACACATTATATTATAAGGTGACATACTATATTATAAAGTGACACACTATATTATAAGGTGACATACTATATTATAAGGTGACATACTATATTATACGGTGACACATTATATTATAAGGTGACATACTATATTATAAAGTGACACACTATATTATAAGGTGACATACTATATTATAAAGTGACATACTATATTATAAGGTGACACATTATATTATAAAGTGACATACTATATTATAAGGTGACACATTATATTATAAAGTGACATACTATATTATAAAGTGACACGCAATATTATAAAGTGACACACTATATTATAAAGTGACATACTATATTATAAGGTGACATACTATATTATAAGGTGACATACTATATTATACGGTGACACATTATATTATAAGGTGACATACTATATTATAAAGTGACACACTATATTTTAAGGTGACATACTATATTATAAGGTGACATACTATATTATAAAGTGGCACACTATATTATAAAGTGACATACTATATTATAAAGTGACATACTATATTATAAGGTGACATACTATATTATAAAGTGACATACTATATTATAAGGTGACACACTATATTATAAAGTGACACACTATATTATAAGGTGACACATTATATTATAAAGTGACATACTATATTATAAAGTGACACGCTATATTATAAAGTGACATACTATATTATAAGGTGACATACTATATTATTAAGTGACACTATATTATAAGGTGACATACTATATTATAAAGTGACACACTATATTATAAGGTGACACACTATATTTTAAAGTGACACACTATATTATAAGGTGACATACTATATTATAAGGTGACACATTATATTATAAGGTGACATACTATATTATAAAGTGACACACTATATTATAAGGTGACACACTATATTATAAGGTGACATACTATATTATAAAGTGACACACTATATTATAAAGTGACACACTATATTATAAGGTGACATACTATATTATAAAGTGACACACTATATTATAAAGTGACACACTATATTATAAGGTGACACACTATATTATAAAGTGACATACTATATTATAAGGTGACATACTATATTATAAGGTGACATACTATATTATACGGTGACACATTATATTATAAGGTGACATACTATATTATAAAGTGACACACTATATTATAAGGTGACATACTATATTATAAAGTGACATACTATATTATAAGGTGACACATTATATTATAAAGTGACATACTATATTATAAGGTGACACACTATATTATAAGGTGACACACTATATTATAAAGTGACACACTATATTATAAGGTGACACACTATATTATAAAGTGACACACTATATTATAAGGTGACACACTATATTATAAAGTGATTCACTATATTATAAGGTGACACACTATATTATAAAGTGACACACTATATTATAAAGTGAGAATTTAAGGTAAATTCTAAATGGTTTATAAAATTTAAGGTCAAAATAGCGGAACTGGAACAATTAAAGTCAGCTATGCTTTCAATACAACTACACTGGCCTTGAACTTTAAATTCACTTCAATTCTCACCTTAATAAATAACCTACTACTTACAATGTGAAATGCTCTCAGACACATTGTGTCTTCCTAACCTTTATGACTTGCTATAATTTTAGGGGAAAAAGGCTCGCCTGGAATTCCTGGGAAGATAGGACCCACGGGGGTTAAAGGTAAAGTAACCAGCCATCAATGGGGAGAATACAGAATCACATCATAATTTTAGATTGTAATTTCTATCAGTCAAGGGTCTGTAATATACACATATTGCATGCCTATAATGCTTTATATTCAGACCACCTTGCTCAGCTAATATTATATAATATCATGTATAGTTTAATGCCAGTTAAATACAGAGAGAGAGAGAGAGAGAGAGAGAGAGAGAGAGAGAGAGAAACTTTTAACCTGGAATTGCTCGAATTGCTCCTACCAAACGGACCCTTTTATTTGATAAATATAGTATTTTGTTTCATTCTCATCACGCACCTATTGTTAACATGTCTCTCAGATAAAGCTCAGATTGTGGTTGCAACGTCGACCTAAAGGTGAGGTTCCACAAATTGAGCTTCTTTAACTATCGAAGAAGATAATAATTGAGTTCCATCTAATTTGTGGATATTTTAGAGATATTCAGTCTATCATAGTTTTATTTGGTAACTCCAGCTTCCAGAACCCATACATCCATTTCCCCAGCCAGTTACTGAGCCTGGTCCACACCATTTAAACATGTGATCATATTATATCATTGTAAGTCATGTGATCTACAAATATCACACCGTGTGTCCCAACTCCATGACTGCAGGATGTCCATGTGCGAACTGTAGTCATAATCTGTGATGACATCCTAGATTGATAAGGGTGGAAAGAAAACACAAGATGATTTATAATGATTTTCTATCCACAGGTGATAAAGGGGCCCCAGGTGCCCAAGGGCTAAAAGGTAAGTCAATTTGCAAAAGTATAAAACTCAAAAATCGAATAAAGAAACAATAAATAAATTTGCTGTACAAATATAACATTAGTTCTAAAGCATGACCAGTGGCCAGGCATTGATTAGAGACAGTGATCATTAAAAATGTCAGATGAAAATATTAACATGAATCGTATTTTCTGGTTTGAGTTTCTGCAAAATGTGAAATAAATGTTTGTAAATATTTTTCTGTGCAGGTAACAAGGGAGATCCCGGTGTACCGGCCCCTGGAAGTAAGTTTCACATTTTCTAAACACATTGTAGAATTAAATATAAATCAATTCCTTGTTAGTTATTTTGGGGTTAAAACAAGTACTCAAACCATTGTGCGTAGAGTGAAATATAATATGTGACAGTGTGAAAGATTCAACTGCTGTATTACATGCCTTCCATATTGTACCCATTGTACAGCGCTACGGAGTCTGATGGCGCTATATAAATAATAAAATAATAAAATAATAATAATATTAGGTGCTGTGATACATAGCAAGATTTATTTGTACAATTTGATTGGCTGCATGAAACTGCATCAGGAAGTCAAGTGAGCTAACCGTCCAATCAGCATGATTCTCTCTCTTTCTCTCTCCTCCAGCTGCCCAGAACTGTAAGGAGCTCTTGGACTATGGAGCTTCTCTGAGCGGTTGGTACACAGTATACACAAGCAATGGGCTTCCTCTCACTGTGTATTGTGACATGGAGACTGACGGAGGAGGATGGCTAGTAAGTATAGTTTTTTGGCAAAACCATTGCCAAACAGCACAAAAAGGATATTTAAAAGGGCTGCTCTCATTTAAAATAAATGGTAAACTGGCATTATTTTACTTGCATTTCCTATTATGTACACAATGGGTCTTTGCCTTGATGTGGCATGTGAGCTTACACTCAAATGGCCACTGGATTGATACTAAAAAGACTCCAGTTATTTAAATGTGCATGGGGATTTGGGATAGTGAGCAAGTATTTTTTTTCTTTGGTTGTTATTCTATGTATTGGGGCTGATGTGTACTATGGTCATTGTTGCTGCCAAGGAGTAGAAGGAGTTAGAGCCCAGGGCTGAATTTTATCAAAGCTCAGAAGATATCAATGGCAAAGATATAGTTATGTTTATTTTTAATTATAGAAATAGTTAGTTATGAGTGCGTGGAAAAGCCAACAGGCCAAGCTGGCTAAAGGTTATACATGGAGAGTTTAAGAATGAAGGTTAACACGATTAAAGGAGTAAAATAGTGCTTTAAATATTTTATTTTTACATTTATATTAGGTCATTATTGAGAAGGTCCTGTGACCAATAATATAGACAGATAGCCCTGTACAACTCAGAGACAGATTCCCAAATTCTGATACAGTCAGTGTACAAATTCTGGAACTCAAAAAATCACGATTAAATACATGTGCTCAACGGGGAACTTTGGATTAGTTAAATATAACCCCCTTCCTCCTCTGATTGCTTTTAGGTTTTCCAGAGAAGGATGGATGGGTCGGTGGATTTTTTCCGAGACTGGAATTCCTACAAGCGAGGTTTTGGTCACCAGGCCAGTGAGTTCTGGCTGGGGAACGATCATATTCACCAACTTACATCTACAGGTAATATGTTTCCTATTTCTGCCACTCTTCTACTGTACTTTCTATCGTACTTCTTTCATTCCATTTTGTGAATGGGGAGCTACTGACGCTCAGTGTGGCCTCTGATTAGAACCTCATACTGGAATGGAAGTGAAGGGAAATAGCTGACTGTGCCTGATTGAAGACTTTCAGGTTAAACTCCTACAGGTAAACCAGCGTTCGGGACCTCCTTGCACCATAATAACTCCATTCAGATTACGTATTTATGGTGCCGTGTGATCTTTTCAAAAAAACAAAAAAAATTGCCATTTTTGAAAAAAAATTTGACCCAGCTATTTGCAGTTGGCAATTTACCAAAGCTCGCTGTAGAATATGTACTATCATATAAACTGTTGTATGTAAATAAGAATGCCTGTAATTATATTACCTTCCTCATTCATCAAGTCAGCGTATGAATAACTACATTGTGGTTAATTTCATGCAACGTATAACTGTATATCAGCTTCGTTAAAATTTCAGCTCTGCAAACGTTGCTATCGTTTTAAATAAATATAATGATAAAGTAACCGTAACCAGCTCCTTCCTTTCCCCCCCCCCAAACTTCTGGTCAAGTAGGAACATACGAACTCCGATTTGATCTCACAGATTTTGAAAACCTCCTCACGTACGCTACATACAGCAACTTCAAAATCACTGGGGAAAATCTGAACTACACTCTGAGTTTGGGAAAATTCACAGGAGGGTCAGCAGGTACGGTAGACACATTCCTCTTTAATGAACATGAGGTTTATTTTTCATTATTGCCATAAAATTCTTCTATTTAACATGGAAGAATATTCAGTTCCCAAAAAATCTGTCACTTCAGATTTTTTGATACATTTTATTCTGTTTCATTCTCTAATAACTAAAAACGTTCAATTATAATCCTGCATTGTTTACAAAATACACTTTAGATTACATAAGTAATATGGTGATTATGGTATTATGCATACCTTTTCCTTTTAGGCATTTCTGTCCATCTAATTAGAATGCATAATTTATTTAGTTATCTAGGTGACTGCACTATTGTTACACATTTTCTTCTCTTCCATTTACAGGTGACTCATTTTACAGCCACAGAAACACAGCATTTTCTACTAAAGATAGAGATAATGACCGCCGTGTCGTGGGCAGCTGTGCTAATATTTATAAAGGTGCCTGGTGGTATACAGAGTGTCATGTATCGAACCTGAATGGGCTGTACCTGCGCGGCAATCACAGTAGCTTTGCCAATGGGGTTAACTGGAGGTCAGGCCGAGGATACAATTATTCGTACAAGATTTCTGAATTGAAGATGCGGCCTCAATCCGAGAAGTAACGACGTCCGATAGCCGATTGATGGTTTGGCAAATGAATTACTACTTATAACTGGGTGCTTCAATAACTCCAGCCGTTCTAGTGAGAACACTTCTATTGAAGCCATCTTTAGATATTTGAGTAACCACCTATGGTAGAAGGTTGTTTACTGTGTGAGAATTGTCAGCAATTCAAAGTGAATTAAAACATTTAGGACAAAATCACTGTTTTAAAATAAGTCTCCGAATCATTTCTGTTTTCAGTTTTCTGTTCTGGGCTTTACCTTAGATTTCACCTTGAACGTAGTTTGAATTCCTGGCAAATCTCACGTAACCCCGTCTTTTTCAGTGACCCCCACATTCTATAACTTATAATAACTGCATTCTTCTTTAACTCGGCAAAGAAACCAAATGGATGAGATCATTTTCACTCCAAACTTGAAACTAAAAATAAATATATAGTTATACAAGGAAAGCTTAAACAAACACTCATCTAACTAAGGTCTTTAGTAACAGAACTATTACTTATATTATTTGTTTTTATTTTCCACTTGGCATAACAAATTCTGCCCATATCCCAGTCACTGTCTGTGGATTAAAGCAGAGCCTGTTCCTCTCTACACTGTGTACGTATCACTATATATTTTACTGGCATACGGTGGGTACATAAAGATACACACATTGGCATTTGCCCCCCTTCCATATCTCTCCATTGTTTATCATGTTGAGTGTGTGTGTGTGTGTGTGTGTGATAGATGTTGTGTGCTAGACGTTGATTTAAAATTCTAATTCCAAAATGTGCGTGCGTCCGTGCATGCGCAGTGCTCCCGCGCCACACGCATGCGCACTTATTGTCTACACACGCACACGCCACCAACACACCACGCACAGACGCAGATTCCAACAGTCGCGTGCATGCGTGCAAGATATCAGGACCAGACATACTTCTAAACACGCAGACGTGCGGCAGCAGACAACAATATCTGTATTGCACACGCACCAACGCCATATGTTCCACGCATGTGCGCAAAAAAAGGCTAATAAAACAGCATAAAGCATCCAAATATCCTAAATAGGTATAGTTATATACTAAATCACAACTTCCATTGGCTGAGCATAAAGCATCCAGATATCTTAAAATGTATAGGTATATACTAAGTTACAACTTCCATTGGCTGAGAATTTCTTTCAATTGTCACTGCCTTGTACAGTAATAGTTAACTCCCAGATCTAAAGTTGTTCTTATTTTTAATTCGGACAGACCATATTGTTTATTACTTATCTTAATATAAAAATATTCCTACAAGATCCAAAGCAGGGAACACTGGGAATCAGAGAAGTGAAGTGTATCTGACAAACTACCACCAACGGCAGCACACCGAATAAAGGCCAATCTGTAAGAAAAATGATATATGTAAGAAAACATATTGTACACTTTAAAATTTAAATATATTAAAAACAAGTTTCAAATACACGTGATGAGGTCATATTCCTGACTTAAACCGTTAAGGTTAATAGCACCTAGTTCTTTGATCCAAAAATTATTTTTCAAAATAATAATTTATTTTGTCTATCCTCACGTCTTACGTTTTTCTGCATAGAGTTGCAGCATATGCAATTGTAACAAGGGAAATTACCACTCGTGCGTGATCCTTGTGTAGGTGACATAGGCAACATCAGCCAAAATACAAAGTTACCTGCACAGTATCACAATTCTTTATGTACATTTGAATAACTGGAGGGTTTTGTAGTATCGCTCCCATTAAAGTGTAAGCTCACCTGCCACATCAAGACAAATGTATTTGGTGGGTCCCAAACTAACAATACACCTTGCCGAAATCAAATTTTGTAAAATGATTTTTTTACATTTTTTTTTACGTGAGTGTGTGTATTAATATGTGTAAATGTGTGTGTTAGTTTACGGAAGAACCTTTTTTGTAAAGATTTGGTAATATTTGTAATAATAATGTTTGCTTTCCTAAAACTACAAAAAAAAATAAAAAATCACGTTTTGACAGATAATTTTTTTACAAACTCCAGAAACAGAATCGGATTATCTCTGCAGCAGTTATTACAAAATAAGACGTTTGCAACGTTGTTACCCAATATTCCATCCACGAGCACTTCCTGCACAGTTCCCTGTTATGTGGAGAGAATGGATTGCAAAATAGTCCTGGGCTCGTTGAGTAACAGTTTGAGTAACAATGCTGCAGTAACATTTAGTAACACAGTCCTTCAGTAAACAGATCTGTGTGTTAGCAGGTTGGGGCTCAGACTAGTAGCTTGCTGGGTAGCACCAGGTCTCTACTATCCAGACACTGGCACATATCTGCTGTAACTGCTCATTAAACCAACAGACTATATAAAGCGTTAACCCCTGTGTGATCAATAACCTTTTATACCGGCTGATGATCAAACACAGCTAACGCACGATCAGGACAAGTTATATCCGTGATTTAACGCCTGTTATACCAGTAACTCTGTCTCAATAACATTTCACACTATTGTATCCATGTTTGTCAGATATATACTCACACACTAAATGGGAACAGTCCCTTCTCTGGGAATTACACCGATTAATAAAATATTGAAAGTCACAACTTGTGGTAGCTTTTTTCACGATATGCTCTGTGTTCTTTTAGATAGTCATTATATCTGAGATGCCGTATTAGTCTAAATATAAAGCATGCTGTAGACTTGACAAAGGGAGGAACTCCTGAAAACTCGCCATTACAAATTTCTGTTAGCCCTATAAAAATGTAGCCCAAGGAGCAGTGCATCTAAGTGGAATGAGCCTTGACATGACTAGGAGACAGGTTACTGTGGGGGTTTGGCTGTAGAAAGTGGGGGTGGGATGTCGTCAGTCACGTGAGCGAGCATGGGGGTATAATTAGCCTTGGATCCGCAGAGGCCAGCGTCCATTATCATGCCGCAAGTTTCATTCATGCAGATGCATGGCCGCTGACCACAAGGTGAGGATGAATATGTTACATTACCCCCACCTGAAGACCGCCCACCAGGCAGGCAGGACTAGGCTTAAGAAGAAATTTGGCATGAAAATAGCGGATCTTGCATATATATCAGAGGCTGATATATCAACCAGTACTCCAATTTCCAATCAACCAGTACTGTAAAGTGCCCCGAGAAAATCTAGAATCAATTATAGAAGAGACCTCATACTCTTCCTGTCCAGAAACAACCAAGGCATATTTATTGCAAACAAGGGGTTTGAGCAAGGAGACAATAAAGGTGTTGGGAATTTTCAAGGAGGCTGGAAGGGCCAGAGAGTACGAAACGGGATTGAGCATCCGAAGGACACGAAAAGGCCCAAGGAACCTAGGAGCAAATGTCATACTAGGGACCTTAAGCCGGTTGTTGCGCGAAGATAACCAAACCCTCTCACCCACTTGGTAAACAGCATAATGCTTGAAACGGTCAGTAGCAGTCCCCAGGGCAGAGTGAACTTTGACCCAGGTATCCAGAATAGAGGCAAGACAGTCACCTAAAGCAGGAAAAGCCATGTCAGAAAAGACAGCCGGGAGGACAGTAGGGTGTCGGCCAGTATTAACGAAAAAATGGGCTATGTCCAGAGGAGTCATGGTCAGCATTGTTTCTCACAAACTAGGTAGTAATTCGGACCAATTGTCTTGGGTGCTATTAACAAAACAACGCAAATATAATTCCAAAGACTGGTTAGCCCTTTCAGCCATACTATTAGTCTGGGGGTGATAAGAGGATGAAAATGATAATTCAATCCCCAACTGCTTATTGAAAGCCCAGAACCGAGATACCAACTGAGAACCTCTATCAGATACAATATTGTGAGGAATGCCATGCAGACGGACGATCTCACGTATAAAGATCAGTACCAGGTCTTGAGATGAGGGCAATTTCTTGAGTGGGATAAAATGAGCCATTTGAGAGAAACGATCAACAACCATGAGAATAGTGGTATAATCATTAGAACTAGGAAGTTCAACAATGAAATCCATGGATAAGTGAGACCATGAAACCTCAGGAACCGGAAAAGGTTGCAACAAGCCACAAGGAAGTTTATGAGGTACTTTAGAAACTGCACAAACAGAACAAGCCTGAACATACTCCTTAACATCCTTCCTGAGGGAATCCCACCAAAATGATCTCATGATCGCGGATGTGGATTTATTAATACCCGGATGACCAGCAGTCAAGTTGTCATGGAACACCTTCATGAGATTAACCCTTTCACCCAATGGGACGAACAATCTATCCGGAGGTTTACCACAGGGCGCCTGAGACTGGGCCTCCATTATGGAGCCAAGCAGCGGAGAGGACAATGAAAGGATAGTGGAAGCAATGATACATTCAGGGGGGATGATAGGGGATGTCTCTTGTTCTTGTATAGACTCAGTATCAAACTGTCTGGATATGGCATCGGCCTTGACAAATTAGACCCAGGTCTATAAGTTATAAAAAAAATAAAGCGAGAAAGGAATAGTGACCACCTAGCCTGTCTAGAAGACAATCACTCAGCATCACTAACGTAAGTCAGATTTTTGTGGTCAGTAATGATCAAAAGGGGGTCCTTGGAACCCTCCAAAAGATGTCACCACTCTTTGAGAGCTATAATAATGGTCAACAATTCTCTATTGCCAATATCATAATTGCGCTCAGCAGGGGACAACTCAAAGACAACTCAACTCAAACTCTACAGAAGTAGCAACAAGGGTGCAAAGGAGTATCCTGGTTCTCCCTCTGGGAGAGAACAGCTCCTACTCCCGTCTCTGAGGCATCAACCTCCAGTGTGAAAGGTTTACTGGTGTCTTGATGTATTAATATGTCTGCAGAGGCAAACCTTTGTTTGAGAATTTCAAAAGTTTCTATAGCCTCCTTAGACCATATTGTACTGTTAGCCCCCTTGCATGTCATATTGGAAATGGGAGCTATTAAAGATGAAAAACCCTTTATAAACCTTCTGTAATAATTGGCAAACCCAATGAACCTTTTAATGACTTTTAACCCAGTGAGTAAAGGCCACTGTAGGACCGATTCCAGTTGTTTAGGATCCATCTGAAATCCCGAGGCAGAAATATTATATCACAAAAACTGTACTTCTGAATGATCAAAGATAAATTTCTCCAATTTGCAATAAAGGTGATTTTTCAATAAGTTTGCAAGACTTGTCTAACATGACCGTGGTGAGCTTTCCTTGATTCTCACTAAATTGGAAGCGCTTCTAAGGTCAAGCTTAGTAAACACCTTAGCGCCCTGGAGCCTGTCAAATAATTCAGCAATAAGGGGAATGGGGTAGGCTTCTTAATGGTGATTTTGTTCAATGCCCTGTAATCGATACATGGGCGCAATTCACCATCCTTTTTAGATACAAAAAAGAATCCTGCACCAGCAGGCGAGGATGATTTACGTATATGGTCTTTACTCAGTGAGTCCTTAATATATTCCTCCATTATTTTACTTTCCTGTAGGGATAGAGCATAAACTGCTCCGTTAGGTGGCATAGCGCCTGGTAGTAAGTTTATGGAACAGTCATACGGTCTGTGGGGAGGCAATACATTAGACTGAGTTTTGCTAAATACTTCCTTAATGTCCTGGTATTGTATGGGAACCTCGGGAGTTTGAGAACTTAGTGACAGCGGGTAATTCAATAGTACCTACTCTCTTGGTGATCTGTAATATGCACCTTTCATTACAATCCTTAACGCATTACAATATTTTCCCATTAGCCCAATCAATATGAGGGTTATGCTTACTAAGTCGAGGAAAGCCTAATATGATCAGACAGAAAGGGGATGCAATAACCTGAAACATTATATCTTCCTTATGCAAGGCTCCAATGGATATACTAATGGGTAAGGTTTTGTGAGTAATCAATGGTTGTGAGAGTGGTCTTCCATCTATAGCCTCTACAGCTAGAGGTGATAGTCGTTCCTTGATAGGTAAAGTATTACCCTTAACAAACTGGACATCAATGAAGTCCATCAGGGTTTTGCATAAAAAGTTATTTTTGTCAAGTATAATCTATAATAATATATCAAGGAGAAATCTATATTTATTCTTTTCAGAGGACGTCTCCATTACATCTAAGAACTGTCCCCTTAAGGTGCGGTAGTTTTCCGGATGAATGGGACAATTGTTTTTCATATGTCCTTTCCTACCGCATTATAGACATAGGCCTTCTTTTCTCCTATATTGTCTTTCTGTTTCCGACAGTCTAGTGACACCCAACTGCATGGGTTCAGGTTCGGACTGAACAGGAATTTCAGGGACAATAGGTCTGGAGAAACGGGGTGTTAAAGGCATAGTCATACGTCTGGTCTTATTTTTAGTAGCTTCGCTGGTTCTTAATCTATTTTCAATTTGCATAACGAATGTGATAAATTTATTACGTTTTTTGGGTAGGTCTTTGGCGGCAATCTCATGTAGTATAGTGTCAGATAATCCCTTCTTAAATGCGGAGATTAGCCCACTGTTAGTCCAGTCTACCTCGGAAGCCAGGGTACGAAATTCTATGGCATAGTCCGAGATAGACCGGCTCCCTTGTTTGATGTGCATCAGGGCAGTGGAGGCGTCTTCCTCCCTGCCTAATGGTTCAAATGTAAGTTTAATTTCTTAAGGAATTCCTGGTAATTACTCTCCCATAACGGATTGGCCCAAGCTAAAGCTTTACCCTTAAGTTGATTGATGAAAAGATCCCGGTGAGGCCCCAAAATCATACTCCATTTGATTAAGGAATCCCCGGCATTCTTGAATATTACCATCAAAGTGCAGGGGAGGAGATAGAGAGATAGTGGGGCCTATGTCTATACTGCCATAGTGTGTACTATAGGCGGAGGTACATAAGGCAGAGGTGAGACAGAAGAAGAGACCAGAGGCTGTAGATGCGCTGTTCGGGTAAGAAGCGTACTGAGGCAAATTGATCCATGCAGTGGGCAAATTCTGGGCAAATCGATCCATGCGGTGATCATTCTCCTCTAGTTTCCTTTCGCAAGCAGCAATGTGCTTTCAAAATTCTACAGGATCGATGGCCCTGTCGAAATGTCAGGATTACAGTATGATCCAGCACGTAGAATTGTGTAACACAGGAGACCAATAGGTCACATATTATCGGACCCTAGAATGGCTGGACTAACTTACCAAAGAATGGTCATAGAAATAGCCGAGGTCAGGGGACACAGAAAGGGACACAACAATAAAGAAAAAGCCAGGGGTCAGGGATACCAGAATAGAGGGAAGGCAAAATCAAAGCCAAAGTCAATAACAAGAATAACCAGAATACGGAACGCGCTCTCTTGGAGAACCACTAGGGAAACCATGACAGGGCAATGAGGAAAGGTAATTCTAGGCTTTTATACCTGCTCCACCTTTCCAATTGGCCGGGATCACTCTTTGACCCCAAAACGTGCGCGCGCTTTGTGTGAACGACGTCATGTGCACGCCAACGTCGTCAGTCACGTGAGCGAGTGTGGGGGTATAATTAGCCTTGGATCTGCAGTGGCCGGTGTCCATTATCATACCGCAAGTGTCATTCATGCAGATGGACGGCCGCTGGCCACAAGGTGAGGATGAATATGTTACACCAGGTTTACAAAATTGAGATGCACATTAGATTTGACGACACATTAGAGTCGAGTAATACCAAGAAATAGAAAATATTTGTTTGTTTGCCTTAATACATCTCAATTTAAATTCGTGCTCTACTAAGCCAGATCAGATAAAATGATGGCATGACTATGAGTGGTTAAAAGAGGTATGTCTACAATTAAACCACTCCCTATGTTGAAATTCTCGTTGCTTAACACCAGAAATTCCGTTCCTGGCATACAGTCGTTGCTGCCTATTTAAGGATGAGGGGCTTGTTGTACTTTAGACGATACTCTCCATCTGTTCCAGAGATACCATAAAACTCTTCCACTCCAGCAGCTACAGGGAGTGAGATGAGGAATTGCGCATATTCGTCACTGAGCATTCTCGTATCGCTGGCCGCCATTCTGTGTTATGCTGAAGACACCTGTCCAGGTGAGCTACGAATGATCCCTCACTCTAATCATTGAGTTTATATTTTTACTGATTGGAGAAGCGCACTTAGAGTTTATTTTTCAAACAGTAAGCTACTGTGAACCGACAACTGAATTAGAAACATTTTGGTAAACTTGCTTATAAACTACTTACAATTATAAAATAAGTAGCGAAAAGTAAAATGTTAACTAAAAGTTAATGTGAACACTTGTGCTAGGTGTGAAAAAAAACATATTATACACAATCCTCCTTTATAAACGGATACCCATGCTTTAAATGTCAGTGAGTGATTGGATGGCTTGATAGCTAAAGAATCAGATCACTCTGACAGGCAAGTCTCAATTCTCAACGGTCTTGTCCAGTAATGTATATAGACGTACATCTATACTATTTATGTTTTATTACTGGGAAGACTCAATTGGATGTCAGATCTCTCTTTGGATGAATGGATAGCTGGATGGATAGATGGATGAGTTTTGGATGGAGGGAGGGATGGATATTGCTAAAATCAGTAAACACAAGTAATTATTTCTATAGGTTGAAGATGTAAAATAACAGATGAAATTAAAGTCTTCTAAAACTGCTTTTATAGGACTAACAGAATTTAGATCTTCCCTTTATCAAGTCTGAAGCTAAGAAAGTGAGAAATGCTTTAGACTTGAGAAACAGAGGATCTATCCAAAGTTTGCCAAAACCCCAATAGTCCAATAAATAAGGACTTACTAGATACTTATTCCATCTCTTATTTTAATTCTTCATCACTGAACTCATACGGCTAAAGTTTCAAACCAAATCTTGAATCAAGGAAAGTCTTTATATCAAAACAAACTGTATAATGTAATGTCACTGTCACAGATCTTTACATTATAATGTTTCTAATCATGTAGTCAATAAATAACTAATTGTAGTGACTTTAGAACCAGTTTGGAAGACATTGGATAAAATAATCGTGTTTGTATGTATCTCCAGTTCAGCAGATATGTTGATTTTTATTTTCAGTTTTCTCTTTTGGACTGAAAGTTTAAATCCCATTCTTAAATTATCCCATATATTTTTAGTTAATAGAACTCAATATCTTCTGTAAAATATGACGAGTGTAAGCTTGCAGATAAAACCATTGAACCCTACGATGTCAGTAACTGTGTTGAAAGGTAAGTAATTGACAAAGCTGTAATTATTATCCATGTTGTCAGTATTATTATTGTCATTTCTATAGTATTGTAAATTTACACAGTGTTCTACTATGCAGTTATTTTACAAGAAGTAAAGACGTGAGACGAGAAAAAAGCCTTGCTCAAATGAGCTCACAATCTAAACGTGATTAATAGCAAAAGGGCATTTTCTTTTTCTTTTTTTCGTTTTTATTCACTTAACAGCACTATCGTCCCAGCTTGGCTTTTTTTTAACCTAAAATATGTAATTTGGTTTTTAATTCACTACAATTTGATATTCTGTGAATAAACCCCTAACTGGTGAAAGATATATATATATATAAATTATGTTTTACTTTCTGGGCAGATGTGAAGCTTATTGGCGTTGGCGAGTCGGACAAGCTGGCCATTTTACGAGGATGTCCGGGAATTCCTGGAACACAAGGAATACAGGGAGTGCAAGGACCAGCAGGACTTAAAGGTAATATCAGTTGTATCGACCCAGAGGTTAATTATCATAATGATGTCATTGCATATTTTTCAGTTACAATGTATCCAGTTTGAGAGTCCTAAATTACAATGTAAAATGGTTTTGGACAAAATATATTCTCCTAACCCCTGTGGTGTCTTATATTTAGGAGAAAATGGCTCACCTGGAACTCCCGGGAAGATGGGACCAACAGGCGTTAAAGGTAAACTAACTCTATAGCAATATATTGGCAGAACACTAAATTAGAATACAGAATATGGGATCACATTTATATTGTCATGACAACTGTACAAAGCTCTTTCTCTCTTTCACTTTATATGTAGAAAGAGAGAGAGCAATAGGAAAGTCGAGTTCTAATCCTGATACAATCACCATAGAAATTAGATTTTGAATGTAGAACCTTATCCCAGAATCGAAGAGCAGAGTCATCATCAGGGGGTAAAGCTGGTACCCAGGTAAGGGGCTCTGGCAATACGCTGGGGGCCATCTATGCGGACTGGTTGGGTTCTAACACAGCGGGCCCCTTACCTCATGCTTTCCTTTTACCCACATGGGGCATCGCTGCAACTGCGCCACCCCAACCACCGCAGAAGAAAACCACGTGGGAGGGAAAGGCATAGACTGCAGCACTGGTTCAGCCCATTCCCCACTAGACACCATGAAAGTCATCGATCCTGCAGCAATGGATAGACAGACAGGAAGATGGCTAGAACCAAGAAGGATTTAGTGTAAAAATATATCTCTGGCCATGTGTTGATGTGTGTACCTGTGTGAGTGTGCTAGTCACTGAATCAGCAAGATACGTGGACTATACATTGTCATCACGTGGTCCCAATGCGTGGCCAGGTTATCTCTGCATCTTACATTGAAAACGGTGGAAAGGACCTACTGAGGGTCTTATAATTATACAGATTTTATTCTCTTCCACAGGTGATAAAGGGGTCACAGGCGCACAAGGACAAAAAGGTAATACATAGGTAAATTCAGGATAAACTCAGACTTGTGACTATAAATAGCAGATAAAAAGTTATAAAGAATAAAGTAATGAACAACCAATATTGCTTCTTGAGATGTGAATGTGTGAAAACAATAGTTTCATGCACGTTTTGTTTCAGTTGGTTGACTTTTGAATTGTCTGGAATTCAGAAATGATCAATTTGGGACAAATCGAAATTCAGAAAAATTTCAGAACCAAGTTCAGACGCAATTATTTTTCCAAAGGAGACCAAATCATATAAACGTTTAACATATAGCTCCCTAATTAGAAATCCTTTAACATAGTAATCATCCTACATAAGGATACCAAAATAGGGAGCTATCTGCTAATCACAGCTGCCTGAAAGATCGAAGTTAATAAAAGGTTTCCAGCTGTTTAGTGACACTCCCTAAGTATCCATCCTTGTTTGAGATTACCATATTTAAGGTTATCCGGTTTAAGGACTTCATCTAGAAAACAAGTGAAAGACCAAATTTAGGAGAAAGGGTTTTTATTATTTTTGCTCTTTCAGCTGTTTAATAGATAGCTCCCTAATTTGGTGTCCTATACTTACGTGGGATTGCCATTATTAAGGGTACCAAATAAGGAATGTATGTGCTAAGCAACTGGCGGAGAAAATTGAAGAAAATTATTTCTTATTTTTGCTATTTAGGGAGCTATCTACTAAGCAGCTGAAAGAGTATAACGGAATCCATTGTACAGCGCTACGGAATCTGTTGGCGCTATATAAATAATAAAATAATAATAATAATAATAATAACATAGAGAGAGCCCTTTCTTTTAATGTTGCTACTTCAATTGTTTTGTAAAGAAATCAGAAATGTGGACACATCCGAGAAAGAAAGAAAGTTCAATGTCTGTTTCTTTAATTTAAATATATGTTTCATTTAAGAGGAACTGAAACAATTATTGGTGAATCTAGGGGAATCCACTAAACGTGACACTTTTAACACAAAACATTTGAAATGTGGAATGCGATTTTATCAACGCTGCATTTATTAACTCCCAATGCTATTACAGAGCCGTTTATAGTGATACCATACGTAATGTCTCTATTTATACATACTAAATAAAAAACCTTGAATTACAACATAAGTGGTGAAAATGTATATATTTTATTTTTGCAATATTTTTTTTTTATGTTTTATTTATATTTTAACATTTCTTTGTTCAGGTGACAAGGGAGATCCCGGTGTACCTGCCCCTGGAAGTAAGTATCACACCTTGTAAATACATATAAGTCCATTTTGTTACATAATATATAAGGTAATTATTTGTTCCATTAATTGTAATCAGAGATACTAAATGCATGCTAGATTCAGTTGCTGTCTATCAACAAGTAAAGTCTGGCATTCTGAGTGTTTTAATAAGCGGCGATATTCAATCTCCCTTTTTGATTGGCTGTATTAAATTGAATCAGGAAGTCAAACAGCTAACCGTCCAATCAGCATGATCCTCTCTCATTCTCTGTCCTCCAGCTGCCCAGAACTGTAAGGAGCTCTTGGACTATGGAGCTTCTCTGACCGGTTGGTACACAGTATACACAAGCAATGGGCTTCCTCTCACTGTGTATTGTGACATGGAGACTGACGGAGGAGGATGGCTAGTAAGTATGGTCACTAAGGTTTACTTTCCTAGCAGACTACTACAGCTGAGGCAGACATTAGACAGGTTGGTAAAACAGGCAATAGCGGAGTGTTTCCAGGGCTGCTCTTAACTAGAAAAAAAGTGTGTTCTACCAGAAAGATTATCTTAACTTGCATTTCCACTTATGCCCACCAGGGGTGTCTGCAATATTGCTCTATGTAACATTGCCACCATAACTCTAGATTCATTACTTTTATATATAAGAAAAATTCCAGGGCTCAGATCACCAGAGCTTATCCGTTAAGAAGAAATGTGTAACGATAAGATTAGGATCACTGACCATCTATTAGAACAAGGCCACTCAAATAGAGAGCAGAATATTTACCATTGCTTGGAACCTATTGGGTTAACCACTATCCCCTTATTTTGTAATTAGGTTTTCCAGAGAAGGATGGATGGGTCGGTGGATTTTTTCCGAGACTGGAATTCCTACAAGCGAGGGTTTGGACACCAGGCCAGCGAGTTCTGGCTGGGGAACGATCATATTCACCAACTTACGTCCACAGGTAATATTTATGTTTCCTACTGCAAAACGTGGTTCCTGTTCACTGCAACAAATTGCTTTTTACTTCCAAAAAGTATAGCATAACATTTATCAGAAAGCCGGGATGAACAGCTAGCACACTCGTGCAGTTAGAATAGTTAGAATAGTTAGAGAAATAGTCCGTATTATCTCTCACAATGGTCGGCCTGTGATTGTGAGCTTCAACTTAGTCTATAAGTATATCAACTGTTACTCAGTTAAACCTTCCTCATACTGTAGTGCAGAGAAGAAGGAAGCAGGGAGACAGAGGTACTAGGTGCCGGAGCCCCAATTTAGGCTTAAACTGTTGAAAAACAATCTAACCCCTAAAGGTAAGATAGCTCCCAGAAACCCCTACACTCATAAGATCTCTCTTTGGATTAAGAAGCTATAACCCCCCCATATTATAATTATATCCCTGTATATTGTGTTTTTGCAAGTATTTATCAAGTTCCTGTTTAAACATCTGCTGTTTATTCTTACTATAATGAACCTTTTCCTTAGACTAATTCTCTTTTCTTCCAGTCTGAATGCAGGAACCTGTGTCGTACGTATGGTCCTGTTTATGAATAGATTTCCAGACAATAGATTGTACCGGCCCTGAATATATTTGTATTATGCAGTCATATACCCTCTGATGTGCCGTTTGTGTAGATTTAAATTTGTTAACTTTTCTTCAGAAAAAAATGTTCTAGTGCCAGGTGCCCAAAATTGCACAGCATATTCAAGGTGTGGTCTCAACTGAGTCTCAACTGACTCTCAACTGAGTTATAAAGAGGCAAATTATATTTTCATTCAGAGAATTAATGTCCTTTTTATACATGATAATATCTTACTGGGCATAGCAACATTGATTAACATTGCACATTATTGCATAGTTTGTCTATAACAATTCCCAAATATTTCTTATGTGTTGTTATCCCTAATTCACTACTATTTAGGGTATAAGTTACTTGTGCATTCTTTACCCCAATGCTTAAATTTGCATTTTGCTACATTCAATTTCATCTGCTATTTGAGTGCCCAGTCACCCAATCTACCTAAGTCCCTCTCCGGTGAAATAATCTGCTGCCCACATTGTATTACTTTACAGAGCTTTGTGTCATCTGCAAATACTCAAACATGACTTTCAATGCTTATTTTAAGATCATTTATAAATATGTTAAATAGAATCGGTCCCAAAACAGAACCCTGTGGGACACCACTTCTCCAGCTTGAAAATGTACCATTAATGACAACTCTTTGTAATCTATCTTTAATCCACTCTTGGGTTACCTATGTTTCATAAAACCATGCTGATTTTTACTAATAAAAATGTTCTCCCCAATGAATTCCTGAAAACGATCCCTTAATAACCCTTCAAATACTTTCCCAGCCATAGAAGTTAAGCTCACAGGTCTATAATTTCCAGTCAATGATGTTAAACCCTTTTTGAAAATAGGAACCACTTCTGCCTCCAATCTTCCAGTACAATTCCTGAAAGAAAATAATTTTGAAAAATTAGAAACAGAGGTTAACTTATTTCCACACTTAGCTCCTTAAGTACTTGTGGGTGAATATCATTAGGCCGCATAGCTTTCTTTACAGTAACTATCTTTACCTTGTCTTCAGTCATCCAATCACAATTTTCTTCAAGTTTTTTGCAGCAATCATTTGCATATCTACTTAATTCATACTGAGGAAAAATAGTTTTTTTTAGTTTCTGCCTTTTCCTGATTTGCATAAATAACACGCTCTGTTTTCAGTATACCTACACTTCCACTTTTTTTTTTTTATTTATGTACATAAACATTTTTGTGGATGGTTTGCCTATCTTTTTCTCATTTTCTAATTTAGTCAATCTAATCGCCTGTTTCCATGCATTATTTCCTTCCTTATATCTTGTAGCAACAGCGCTCACACAAAAAACAAAAATACAGTTTAAAATTTTACAAGGCTACTTAAAATCACCTATCTCAGCAAACATATATGGGGATTCAGCTACACCATATGGCCATATTGTGTTAAAGGGACTCTATAGTCACCAAAACAACTGCTACTTAATGTATTTGTTATGGCAAGTATAATCAGTCCCTGCAGGCTTTTTGCTCTAAGGCACACCTCAGATGGCCACTAGAGGTGCTTCCTGGGTCAGTGTTGCACAGTGTGCAACACTGACGGTCAGCGTCTCCATACTCTGCATGGAGACGCTGAACTTTCCCCATAACGATTCACTGATTCAATGCATCTCTAAGAGTAGATGTTGATTGGCCAGAGCATCGTTTGGCTCCAATCCCCGTCTTACCTCCTTGGCTGAGATAACCAGAATTGATAATCTCAGCCAATCCAATGCTTTCCTATGGGACCCACATGTACAGCTTAACCCAATTTGCTATAACCACTAATCTTCCTCGTCGATATCAAAATTAGGTGGTTTATCACATATGCCAACCTGTAATTAATTTCCTCCATTTATTTATGAATTTTATTAATTGCATGTATATCTAAAAACAGTTTGTATAAGCTGTAGATCTCTCGCCTGAAGTCTTTGCAGGCCCTCCCCTTCTAACCCCGCCCAGGCTTTTTGAGGCTTTCCAATCAGAGACTTCCCAATACAGTTCAATGAGAAGTCTTTACAAGGCAGAAGCTCGGGGCAATTGCTGCCTCTTGAATTTAGCTCCACTGACCTGAATAAACCAGGAAGTAACAGGACGGGCTGGGGAGGAGGGGAAGGCGGGGAAGAGGGGGTGTAACCAGGTTAATTTATTAAAGTGTCATTTTCTACTAAAATCTGCTTTTTTTTGCAAAATGAAAAAAAGAGGACACATGCATCACACATAAAGCTTTTCAGCTACTTAAAGTGCTTTAGTGGCTTTGTTGTGGATGTGTAAGTGTTCTTTTAAATATGATTTCATGGGTTACTTTTTGTTTTACTTTTAACATTAAACTATGTATACACAGGGCTGGTGGAAATGACGATATTCCTTAGAATTTAATTAGGGAGTTGTGACAATTTAAAATAGCAGCTGATTTGTAGAATTATTTCAAGGTGATAATTTTAGCCTAAATATTCCAAATCAGCCTTTGATATCCAACGTCACTGCTAAGAAAATATCCATGAATCTAATTTCAGATTCCGTGTCACTTTCCTTCCTCCTCCTGGCAGACACCCAAACAGATACATAAACAAACCTCGACCGTGTCCGTCAGTATGTGATTGTACATAGTGCTTAATTCCATGTTTACCTTCTATGGATTCTATATAAGCCATGTTGTTTTGCCCAGCGCTGCACGTAATAAATAATAATTTACTTTTCTGATAGGAACATACGACCTCCGCTTCGATTTCATGGATTTTGAAAACAAAAGAACTTACGCCACATACAGCAACTTCAAAATCACAGGGGAGAATCTGAATTACACTCTGAGTTTGGGGTCATTCACTGGAGGGACTGCAGGTATGACAGGTGCAGGTTGTCTGTGTATGGGATACTCCCTTCTACATATATAGAAATGGTCTATTTCCGTGTTTTCCTGGGTCTTATATTAATTTTTCTCCTGAAAAATGCATTAGGACTTATTTTCAGGGGAGGTCTTATTTCAGGGGAAAATGGTAGCAAGCATGTGCTAGAAAAACAGGTCTACATTTGTGTGAATTCCCTCGGACATAGACCAGTTCACTAACACATGGAATCCCATGAATTAGCGAACTTGCTACCAGCAACTAGGACTTATTTTCGGGGTAGGGCTTACAGTCAGGTCCATAAATATTGGGACATCGACACAATTCTAATCTTTTTGGCTCTGTACACCAACACAATGGATTTGAAATGAAACAAACAAGATGTGCTTTAACTGCAGACTTTAATTTGAGGGTATTTACATCCAAATCAGGTGAACGGTGTAGGAATTACAACAGTTTGTATATGTGCCTCCCCCTTTTTAAGGGACCAAAAGTAAATCAAACTTTCACTTTTTAATACTTGGTTGCAAATCCTTTGCAGTCAATTACAGCCTGAAGTCTGGAACGCATAGACCTCACCAGACGCTGGGTTTCATACCTGGTGATGTTCTGCCAGGCCTCTTCTGCAACTGTCTTCAGTTCCTGCTTGTTCTTGGGGCATTTTCCCTTCAGTTTTGTCTTCATCAAGTGAAATGCATGCTCAATCAGATTCAGGTCAGGTGATTGACTTGGCCATTGCATAACATTCCACTTCTTTCCCTTAAAAAACTCTTTGGTTGCTTTTGCAGTATGCTTCGGGTCATTGTCCATCTGCACTGTTAAGTGCCGTCCAATGAGTTCTGAAGCATTTGGCTGAATATGAGCAGATAATATTGCCCGAAATACTTCAGAATTCATCCCGCTGCTTTTGTCAGCAGTCACATCATCAATAAATACAAGAGAACCAGTTCCATTGGCAGCCATACCTGCCCACGCCATGACACTACCACCACCATGCTTCACTGATGAGGTGGTATGCTTTGGATCATGAGCAGTTCCTTTCCTTCTCCATACTCTTCTCTTCCTAGCACTCTGGTACAAGTTGATCTTGGTCTCATCTGTCCATAGGATGTTGTTCCAGAACTGTGAAGGCTTTTTTAGATGTTGTTTGGCAAACTCTAATCTGGCCTTCCTGTTTTTGAGGCTCACCAACAGTTTACATGTTGTGGTGAACCCTCTGTATTCACTCTGGTGAAGTCTTCTCTTGATTGTTGACTTTGACACACATACACCTACCTCCTGGAGAGTGTTCTTGATCTGGCCAACTGTTGTGAAGGGTGTTTTCTTCACCAGGGAAATAATTCTTCGGTCATCCACCACAGTTGTTTTCCGTGGTCTTCCGGGTCTTTTGGTGTTCCTGAGCTCACCAGTGCGTTCTTTCTTTTTAAGGATGTTCCAAACAGTTGATTTGGCCACACCTAATGTTTTTGCTATCTCTCTGATGGGTCTGTTTTGTTTTTTCAGCCTAATGATGGTTTGCTTCACTGATAGTGACAGCTCTTTGGATCTCATATTGAGAGTTGACAGCAACAGATTCCAAATTCAAACAGCACACTTGAAATGAAGTCTGGACCTTTTATCTGCTCCTTGTAAATGGGATAATGAGGGAATAACACACACCTGGCCATGGAACAGCTGAGCAGCCAATTGTCCCATTACTTTTGGTCCCTTGAAAAGTGTGAGGCACATTTACAAACTGTTGTAATTCCTACACCGTTCACCTGATTTGCATGTAAATACCCTCAAATTAAAGCTGAAAGTCTGCAGTTAAAGCAAATCTTCATTTCATTTCAAATCCATTGTGGTGGTGTATAGAGCCAAAAAGATTAGAATTGTGTTGATGTCCCAATATTTATGGACCTGACTGTATATTACAAACAAACCCTGAAAATAAGCTAGGGCAAATGTCTTATTTTAGGGGGAATGGGGGGGATTGTGAATTGATGAGTTGTATGAAATTGAAAAGATATTTGCTGGTTTTTTTTTTTAACAAAATAGTGGCATTTAAAGAATTTGAAGGTTTCTCTAAATCAACTGTATGTCTGTCTTTACTGTTCTTTTGGCTCAAATGTACAATTCCCCTAACATTTCTATAAAATACCAGATTATTCCAATAAACCCCAATGTCTAATCCATGAAATATTCACTGTCTCTCTAATAGGACAAGAAACTGACAGCTTTATGCCAATCGTTTACAGATAGATTTTGAAATAAAGATATAATTAATAGCCACATCCAATTTTCCAGTAAACTCAGGGTTATAAAATTTTACCAGGTTTATTTACAAGGAATTGTCAGTAACTGAGCACAAGAATTGATAGATGATGTACAAGATCTCCAGTCTAACGAGTTAAGCTTGCTCGTGTTTCCCAGAGAGTAAAGCTCTGTAATTACTTGTTTGCTGGTCTGGGCAAACATCTAGAAATATATTTACACAAAGTAATATAGAATACACCATATTTAAATGTTCGATATAGAGGATCTCTGTTTATGTTAACATGTATCACTGGATAGTTTGTGTATTTAAGGGACTGCACTAGTTGTTTACACATCGTCTTCTCTTCCATTTACAGGTGACTCCTTCTATGGTCACAGAAACACACCATTTTCTACCAAAGATAGAGATAATGACCTCTATGCCACTGGTAGCTGTGCCAATGTTTACAGTGGTGCCTGGTGGTATACTGTGTGCCATTCATCCAACCTGAATGGACTGTACTTGCGGGGAAATCACACAAGCTACGCCAATGGGGTAAACTGGAGTTCTGGCCGTGGTCACAATTACTCATATAAGATATCAGAGATGAAGATCCGACCTCAGTCTAACTAACTGCTAACTGCTAACTGGTAGTCACTGTATATATGGAGGAAACAATGTATGAGAATGTCAAATTCTGCCCCATATCAAATATTGACTGTCATCAGGCAGAAGGTCTGTGAATTCAACTGAAGATCAATCACGTAAACGTTTAGTAATGCAATGGTTCTCCCTAACCCGATGTGTTGTTTTTTTGGTTTTTTTGTAATCCTTTTATTGGCTTTTCAAATGTTAAACACATAAACATTACAATTGTGAATAAATGACAGGTGGAAATGTGACGATGAACAGACAGAACATCAATCAATCTGAAAAAAACAAGAAAGATAATATATTAATTGGCTACTATTGTCTTCCTGCTCTCAGCTCATTATTAACATATTCCACAGAGTGTTACAATTATAGAAAGGGGGATATCTAGAGGATAAGAAGGCCCTGCTCAAACAATCTCACAATCTATATCATTAGGTGACTTTCCAGGGACACTTACTGGTGGCGTTGGGTGAACAGTATTCGAAGCTGGGTTTCACAGTTTTAAGGCTGTGACAGTACCATAGCTCTAACCAGACTCTAAAGACTCACCTTGTTCCTGTCATTGAGGTTTGCTGGTGGTATCCCTCAGTTGGTTCCCTACAGGCCTTGCATTAACACTCATAATAATATAATTTAGAGAACTTTCTTGTTAATTTAATAGCTTCCAACACCATGGCCATAACAAGCTACACTGGAAAAAGGACAAGCAAGACTGCCCGTGTGAAGAATATTACTTAAGCGTGTATGTCATGCCGAGCAAAATTGCACTGTTTAAACCTTCTTTTTTTTTTTTTTTTAATATATATAATTATATAATGAAATGCTTATAGGAACACTGATACAACTAAGGATGTGGATCATATTAAATATCACTTATGTGTTTATATTTTCCACTTGGCATAAGACTCTCCTGGAGTGGAAAGGCAACATTTCGGCTCACACAACAGCCTTTCTCAAGTTGTATACCGCCCATTGTCTGTAGATCATAGTTGCACCTGTTGCTCTCTACACCATGTATGTATCACTATACATTTATTGTCATATGGTGGGTACAGAAAGATACACAAAGTGACATCTCATCCCCCATCTTTCATCATTGTTTTACTTTATTGGTTATGGTTGGTGTGGTACATCTGTGTGTTTGTGTAAATGTGTGTGTTCATTTCTGTAAAAACTTTTTTTGTAAAGATTTGGTAATGTTTTTTAAAAGCGTTTCTTTTTCTAAATCTACATAGAAATCATATTTCTAAATCATAATCATATTTTGTAAAATGATTTTACAAACTCCAGAAACAGAATTGGATTATCTCTGCAGCAGTTAATACGAAATAAGAAGTTTGTAACGTTATTACCCAATATTCCATCCACGAGCACTTCCTGCACAGTTCCCTGTTACGTGGAGAGAATGGATTGCAAATAGTCCTGGGCTCGTTGAGTAACAGTTTGAGTAACAATGCTGCAGTAACATTTAGTAACACAGTCCTTCAGTAAACAGATCTGTGTATTAGCAGGTTGGGGCTCAGACTAGTAGCACCCTACTACCACCAGATCTCTACTATCCAAACACTGGCACCAGGGCCAGCCTGTACATTGGTCTAAGTGTGGCCATGGTTTCAGGTGGCACTTTTGCAACCCCAGTACAATTTAAAATGCATATATACATATACATGCACTAAACACACACACTGCATCCACTAAACACACAGACACTGCATCTACACACACAATCTGCATCCAGTACACACACACAATGCATTCACTACACAAACACACACAATGCATTCACTACACACACTACATAACGTAATAGATGTGTGTGGTTTTGATGAGGCGTGGGTGCCGCATTTCTTCCTTGTACCCAGGCAGCACAATGTCTTGGGCCAGCCTTGACTAACACAAATATGCTTTAACTGTTCATTAAACAAACAGGCTATATAAAGGGTTACCTTTTGTTTTGTCTTATGAACAGATACAGCTAATGCACAATCCGGCCAAGTTATATCCGTGCTTTAACACCTGTTGTGCCAGTAATATTAAATAAAATTAAAACGACCCAAGGTGCAGTATAATGACAATCAAAGTGAAGAGGTATTTACCCTTCCACATTTAGGTATAACAAAATGATCCCTCTTTTCCCTCAATCAATATAAACAAAACAAAGATATACCTAAAATCCTCAATCAATATAAACAAAACAAAGATATACCTGAAATCCTCAATCAATATAAACAAAATGAAAATTGTAACAAAGATTGTAACAGGAACATTGTAACTCTATCATTTCGCACTATTTTATCCATGTTTTGCAGATATGTACTCACAAACTAAAATGGTAACAGTAAATTCTCTGGGAATTACACCGATTAATAAAATATTGAAAATAACCTATAATGTTTTACCATTTTTCATGAGATGCTCTGTGTTCTTTCAGACGTGTATTAAAGATTGAACTATTGACATCACAATCCAGTTGAGTCTTGGCACAGCCAGACACACCTCGTGTTATGGGAGGAGAAATAGAACCAGTGTTTCCGTTTCTCCTCCTATCTCTATGTTCGCCCTCAATGACGAAGTGACTCAACGATGGAAGGAGGTAAAGAGTAAAGAGAGGTTTGACAAATTACATGGAGCTTAACTAAAGCTCCGCCCTTTCTCGACTTTTGTCATCCGGCATCTCATACAAAAGGAAAAGTATGAACTACTTTATCTCTGTATAACTATGTAAGGAAAGGTTTGGGGGGGTTTTAAAGAAAAAAAAACGAGCTGCCCACGGGATTTACAATTCCACAAAAAAGAGAAAACAAGCGACATAGTGCTTTCAATTTGAGTTGTGGGAATTCGAAGAGAATTAAAGTGAATTAAAAAATTCAGATCAAAATAATAAATTGCCCTGCAAGCTGACGTTCCACTGAATATAACCACAATAAAGCATATTCCAGCTTCGTCAAGCTGAACATATTTCCAACGTAGTCGCCACTACCTACATATAGCAAGTTATTACTTCGCTCCCCGCAGCTCCCCTTTTCTTTACTTAGCAGAAACTCCCAAAATATTTTGAAATATATGGCACCCCGTTTTTAAACTAATGATCACAATTGCATAACACTTTCCTCCATGTCATTATGTAAATCTAATATTACAGGATAAAGATAGAAGCAAATTAATGCCAAGAAATGGAAGCATTCCGAAAATATTGGTTAATTTATGATTTAAATTCCTGCTCTACAATGCCAGATCAGATGAATAAAAAGAAGGTGTGACTGTCAGTGGTTAAAAGAGGTCTGTCTGCAATCCACCCGCCCCCTATGTTGAAATTCTCGTTGCTAAAGACCAGAAATTCCGTTCCTGGCATACAGTCGTTGCTGCCTATTTAAGGATGAGGGGCTTGTTGTACATTAGACGATACTCTCCATCTGTTCCAGAGGTACCATAAAACTCTTCTACTCCAGCAGCTACAGGGAGTAAGATGAGAAACTGCGCATATTCATCACTGAGCATTCTCGTATCGCTGGCCGCCATTCTGTGTTATGCTGAAGACACCTGTCCAGGTGAGATATGAATGATCCTAATCTTTGATTTTATATCTTTACTGAGAGGAGAAGTTCACTTAGAGTTTATTCATTAAAAAGTAAACTATTGTGAACAGCCAAATGATTTAGACACATTTATTTAGTAAATGTACTTATAAAAGTTCACATTTACTACTTACAATTATAATATAACGGCATAAAATAACAAACTCATTGTGAATAAAACCATAGGTATAGACACAATTATCCTTCATAAAAAGGCCCCCCATACTTTGAACGTCAGTCAGAGCACAGTGATTGGTTGGCTTGATAACTAACCAGTAAAATCGCTCAAAGTACTCGTTTGTCATGGGCCTTGTCCAGTAATGTATATCGACGTACATCTGTACTATTTATGTTTTATTACTGGGAAGACTCAGTTGGTTGTCAGATCTCTCTTTGAATGGACAGATGGATGGACAGATGGATATTGTGAAAATCAGTAAAAGAAGTAATAGTTTTTATAGAATGAAGATGTAAAATAACAGATGAAAATTTGATCTTTTATTACCACTTTTATTGGACTAACAGAATTTTGGAAAGACAAGCTTTATCAAGTCTGAAGCTAAGAAAGTAAGAAATGCTTTAGACTTGACAAACAGAGTATCTATCCAAACCGTGCTGGAATTCTGATAGTCAAATAATTTGTTGCAAGATACCAATTTTAACTGTCATTTACATCTGCATCACTGGACTCATACGACTAATATTTCAAATCCAAATATTGAACAAAATAAATGTATATATAAATGGAATATACAGCCCTTCCATACAGCAAAACAACCTTCATAATGTAACGTAATGTATAGTATAGTGTTTCTAATCATGTAATCAATAAACACCTCATTGGTTTAACTCGGGAACCATTTGGGAAGATGTTGTTGAATCTTATTTGTATTTATCTACAATTCAGTAAATATGTTTATTTTCATTTTCAATTTACTATTTGGGACTATAATTTTTATCCCATTCTAAATAAAATAACTTTTAGTTAAAGGGACACTATAGTCACCTGAACAACTTCAGCTTAATGAGGTTGTTTAGGTGAGTGCTACAGCTACCCGGAGCCTTTTTCTTGTAAGCACTGTATTTTCTGAGAAAATGCAGTGTTTACATTGGAAGCTTGGAACACCTCTTGTTGCAGTCAATCAGACGGCCACCAGAGGGACTTCCGAGTTCAGAGGCCCTAAAAAGGCCTCTCGTCCGATGCATTCTGGGTGAATGCATCAGACGGGCTATCAGCACACAAAGCACTGTGAACGCGCTTTGTGTGCTGACAGCCTGTCAGCACTGCTGTGGGCGTGGCTTCAGCTGACAGCTGAAGCCCGAACCCACAGGGATGCTGTCCGGCCACAATAGTGGTTGAAGGGGGGGGGGGGGACCTACTCTCCTCCCCCCCCCCCCGGCCCCCACCCCTGAGCGGTGAGTGGGGGCCCTAAAAATAAGGGTGGCACATACTGCCCCCCCGGCCCCCACCCCTGTGCGGCGGGTGGGGGCACTAAAATTATCAATAAGGGGGGACCTGTTGTCCCCCCCTGGCCCCCACCCCTGTGCGGTGGGTGGGGGCCTTAAAATAAAAAATAAGGGGGGGACATACTGCCCCCCCCCGGCCCCCACCCCTGTGCGGCGGGTGGGGGCCCTAAAATTCACAATAAGGGGGGGGGGGCTACTGCCCCCCCCCCCCCCGGCCCCCACCCCTGAGCGGTGGGTGGGGGCCCTAAAATTCACAATAGGGGGGGGACCTACTGTCCCCCCCGGCCCCCACCCCTGTGCGGCGGGTGGGGGCCCTAAAATTCACAATAAGGGGGGGGACCTACTGCCCCCCCCCCGGCCCCCACCCCTGAGCGGTGGGTGGGGGCCCTAAAATTCACAATAGGGGGGGGACCTACTGTCCCCCCCCGGCCCCCACCCCTGTGCGGCGGGTGGGGGCCCTAAAATTCACAATAAGGGGGGGGACCTACTGCCCCCCCCCCGGCCCCCACCCCTGAGCGGTGGGTGGGGGCCCTAAAATTCACAATAGGGGGGGGACCTACTGTCCCCCCCGGCCCCCACCCCTGTGCGGCGGGTGGGGGCCCTAAAATTCACAATAAGGGGGGGGACCTACTGCCCCCCCCCGGCCCCCACCCCTGAGCGGTGGGTGGGGGCCCTAAAATTCACAATAGGGGGGGGACCTACTGTCCGCCCCCCGGCCCCCACCCCTGTGCGGCAGGTGGGGGCCCTAAAATTCACAATAAGGGGGGGGACCTACTGCCCCCCCCCCGGCCCCCACCCCTGAGCGGTGGGTGGGGGCCCTAAAATTCACAATAGGGGGGGGACCTACTGTCCCCCCCCGGCCCCCACCCCTGTGCGGCGGGTGGGGGCCCTAAAATTCACAATAAGGGGGGGGACCTACTGCCCCCCCCCGGCCCCCACCCCTGAGCGGTGGGTGGGGGCCCTATAATTCACAATAGGGGGGGGACCTACTGTCCCCCCTCCGCCCCCACCCCTGTGCGGCGGGTGGGGGCCCTAAAATTCACAATAAGGGGGGGGACCTACTGCCCCCCCCCGGCTCCCACCCCTGAGCGGTGGGTGGGGGCCCTAAAATTATCAATAGGGGGGACCTATTGTCCCCCCCCGGCCCCCACCCCTGAGCGGTGGGTGGGGGCCCTAAATACAAAGGGGGTGGGGACCCTAGTTAACCCTCTCCCCCCCCCCCCCCAAAAAAAAAAAAACTTATCTCCCTACCTACCCCCCTCACCCTAAAAATAATGAGGGGGGACCCTTTAAAGGGACTCTATAGTCACCATATAAAAGCAAGAAAGACAGGTCCCCCAGCCTTCCTTCTTGCTTTTATATGAACTTTCATTCATTAAAAAAAAAAAAATCGGTGGTTTTATATTAAAAACTTACCTCCGTTCCAGCGCCGAGCTCCCCGCTAGGCCGCGCCCCCTTTTTCGTCAAAATGACGAAATCGCGGGGCCCAATGGGACGGCTTCGCGCTGGACCAATCGCGTTCTTCATAGAGCGGCATTGAATGCCGCCCTATGAAGAACCTGAGCGCTTTACCGCGCATGTGCGCGGAATGCGCGTTCGCGAGCTGAGCTGTCTGACTGACAGCTCAGCTCGCTTTCTAAAATTATCAATAATAATTTAGGGCCCCCACCCGCCCTGTGCGGCGGGTGGGGGCCCTAAAATTATCAATGAGGGGGGGGACCTACTGCCCCCCCCCCGGCCCCCACCCCTGTGCGGCGGGTGGGGGCCCTAAAATTATCAATGAGGGGGGGGACCTACTGTCCCCCCCCGGCCCCCACCCCTGAGCGGCGGGTGGGGGCCCTACAATTATCAATAAGGGGGGGGACCTACTGTCCCCCCCCGGCCCCCACCCCTGTGCGGCGGGTGGGGGCCCTAAAATGATCAATAAGGGGGGGGACCTACTGTCCCCCCCCCCCCGGCCCCCACCCCTGAGCGGCGGGTGGGGGCCCTAAAATGATCAATAAGGGGGGGGACCTACTGTCCCCCCCCCCGGCCCCCACCCCTGAGCGGCGGGTGGGGGCCCTAAAATTATCAATAAGGGGGGGGACCTATTGTCCCCCCCCGCCCCCACCCCTGAGCGGTGGGTGGGGGCCCTAAATACAAAGGGGGGGGGGGACCCTAGTTAACCCTCCCCCCCCCCAAAAAAAAAATATCTCCCTACCTACCCCCCTCACCCTAAAAATAATGAGGGGGGACCATTAACTAAAAACCTGTAAAAAAATGAGATAAAATCAACTTACCATTCGATGTTTTCTTTCTTCTAAAATCTTCTTTCTTCAGCCCCAAAAAAGGCCAAATAAAAATCCATAATAACCGACGCAATTAAAAAAAAAAAAAAAAAAAACCGAGCGCAAAAAAAAATAATCCATCTTCACCCATGGAGGGCTCTGCGCAGACTGAGCTCCGCAGGGCGGGGGAAGGCTTATAAAGCCTTGCCCCGCCCTGCAATTAGGCTAAGAACACTCTGATTGGTGGGTTTAAGCCAATCAGAGTGCTCTTTGTCATTTTACAAGCGTGGGAAAGTTCTTTGGAATTTTCCCACGCTTGTAAAATGACACAGAGCACTGTGATTGGATGGATTTCAAGCCATCCAATCACAGTGCTCTGTGTCATTTTACAAGCGTGGAAAAGTTCTTTGGAATTTTCCCACGCTTGTAAAATGACAAAGAGCACTGTGATTGGATGGATTTCAAGCCATCCAATCACAGTGCTCTTTGTCATTTTACAAGCGTGGGAAAGTTCTTTGGAATTTTCCCACGCTTGTAAAATGACACAGAGCACTGTGATTGGATGGATTTCAAGCCATCCAATCACAGTGCTCTGTGTCATTTTACAAGCGTGGGAAAGTTCTTTGGAATTTTCCCACGCTTGTAAAATGACAAAGAGCACTGTGATTGGATGGATTTCAAGCCATCCAATCACAGTGCTCTGTGTCATTTTACAAGCGTGGGAAAGTTCTTTGGAATTTTCCCACGCTTGTAAAATGACAAAGAGCACTCTGATTGGCTTAAACCCACCAATCAGAGTGTTCTTAGCCTAATTGCAGGGCGGGGCAAGGCTTTATAAGCCTTCCCCCGCCCTGCGGAGCTCAGTCTGCGCGGAGCCCTCCATGGGTGAAGATGGATTATTTTTTTTGCGCTCGGGTTTTTTTTTTTTTTTTTTATTGCGTCGGTTATTATGGATTTTTATTTGGCCTTTTTTGGGGCTGAAGAAAGAAGATTTTAGAAGAAAGAAAACATCGAATGGTAAGTTGTTTTTATCTTATTTTTTTTTTCTTTACAGGTTTTTAGTTAACAAGTTTGCAGACAAAACCTTATGACATGAGAAATGAAGTTTTTAATACCCTGTAATAATTATTCCTATTATCAGTAATATTATCATTTTTATAGTGTCGGAAATGTCCACAGAGTTCTACGATTATTCTATGAGACGTAGACGAGTAGATCTACGACGTAAAGAAAGCCTTGCTCAAACGAGATGAAAATCTGAATGTGGTTAATAAGAAAAATAATGCTCCCTACAGTTGTTTTCTATGAGGTTTATTCACTTAACACAAAATTGTGCTGAATTAAAAACCAGAACGCAAATATAAAGGAAAACCAGCTGATTTGGAAATATTCACCAACTGCACTATAGTCCAAGCTTGGCTACTGTAACCTAAAATGTGTCATTTGGTGTTTAATTCGTTACAATATGTTTTTCAGTGAACCAAAAAAAATAGATAGATGATAGATGGATAGATAGACAGATAGACAGACAGACAGACAGACAGACAGACAGATAGATAGATACATACATAGATCAGGGATGTATTAGCCACGAGGCAAACAAGGCATTTGCCTTGGGCGGCATTTTCCAGGGGGTTGCAAAAAAAGCCGCCCCCAAATGCCCAGGCAAATGTCCTGTTAGCCTTGGGGCTAACTGACATGCCTGGCGGGCGGCGCTGGCAAGGGAGCACTTTCCCCTGAGCGCTCTGCTCAGCTCCCTCGCGCGCCGCGCACAGAGTGAGGCCGGGAGCCGGAATATGACGTCACCTTCCGGCTCCCGGCATCACTCTGCAGGCAGCGCGAGAGGGAGCTGAGCAGAGCGCTATGGGGAAAGTGCTCCCTCACCAGCGCTGCCCGACCACCCGCCCAGCAGCCACTGGACCCCAGGGAAAAGGAGAACCCCCCCAGCATGCCCAGAAGTAAGGAGGCTGGGGGGTTAAATTTAAAAAAAAGTGAGTGAGTGTGTATGTCTGTGTGTGTCTGTTAGTGTGTGTGTCTGTTAGTATGTGTGTCTGATAGTGAGTGTGTGTCTGTTAGTGACTGTGTGTGTGTTAGTGTGTGTGTGTGTGTTTACAGACAAACACACACACACACTAACAGACACACACTCACTAACAGACACACACACACTCACTAACAGACAAACACTCACTCACTGACACACACAGACACACACACTAACATAGTGTGTGTGTGTGTGTGTGTGTGTGTGTGTGTGTTTGCATGTTAGTGTGTGTGTTTGTCTGTTAGGGTGTGTGTGTTTGTCTGTTAGTGTGTGTCTGTGAGTGAGTGAGTGAGTGAGTGAGTGAGTGTGTGTATGTTAGTGTGAGTGTGTGTATGTTAGTTTGAGTGAGTGTGTGTATGTTAGTGTGTGTGTGTCTGTTAGTGAGTGAGTGTGTGTCTGTCAGTGTGTGTGTTTTTCTGTTAGTGTGTGTGTTTGTCTGTTAGTGTGTGTGTGTGTCTGTTAGTGAGTGAGTGAGTGAGTGAGTGTGTGTCTGTTAGTGAGAGTGTGTGTGTGACTGTTAGTGTGTGTGTGTCAGTGTGTGTGTGTCAGTGAGTGAGTGTGTGTCTGTTAGTGAGAATGTGTGTGTGTCTGTTAGTGTGAGTGTGTGTGTCTGTTAGTGTGTGTGTGTGTCAGTGTGTGTGTGTCTGTTAGTGAGTGTTTATGTTTGTTAGCAAGTGTATGTGTATCTGTCAGTGAATGTGTGTGTGTGTGTATTTAGAAGGCGGGGCAGGGGGGAAGGGTCGGGTGGCAGGGGCGGAGGGGGCGCCTGAGTTTTGTCCTGCCTAGGGTCCATGATACACAACTGACATAGATACATAGTTACATAGCTGAAAAGAGACTTGCGTCCATCAAGTTCAGCCTTCCTCACATTTGTTTTTTGCTGTTCATCCAAAAGAAAGCAAAAAAAAAAAAACAGTTTTGACCCCTTAAGGACCAAACTTCTGGAATAAAAGGGAATCATGACATGTCACACATGTCATGTGTCCTTAAGGGGTTAAGCACTTCCAATTTTGCAACAAACTAGGAAACAAAAATTCCTTCTTGACCCCAGAATGGCAGTCAGATTTATTCCTGGATCAAGCAGCTATTACCATACATTGAAAGATTATATCCTTGAATATTCTGTTTTTGCAAGTATGCATCTAGTTGCTGTTTGAACATCTGTATGGACTCTGATAAAACCACTTCTTCAGGCAGAGAATTCCACATCCTTATTGTTCTTACAGTAAAAAAACCATTCCTTTGCCTTAGACGAAATCTTCCTTCTTCCAGTCTAAACGCATGGCCTCGTGTCCTATGTAAAGTCCGGTTTGTGAAAAGATTTCCACACAATGGTTTGTATTGGCCCCGAATATATTTGTATAATGTTATCATATCCCCTCTAAGGCGACGTTTTTCTAAACTAAAGAGGTTTAAATTGGTTAACCTTTCTTCATAGCTGATATGTTCCATTCCTTAATAATTTTGTATCCTGCACTTTTTCTAGTGCCATAATATCCTTCTTTAGAACAGGTGCCCAAAATTGCACAGCATATTCAATATGTGGTCTTACCAGTGATTTATAAAGAGACAAAATGATATTCTCGTCTCGAGAATGAATGCCCTTTTTCATGCATGACAATACCCTACTGGCCTTGGCCACTGCTGATTGACATTGCATATTGTTGCATAGTTTGTTGTCTATAACAATTCCCAAGTCCTAGATAGATAGATAGATAGATAGATAGATAGATAGATAGAGATGAATAGATATATATTTAATTACTTTCTGGGCAGATGTGAAGCTTATTGGCGTTGGCGAGTCGGACAAGCTGGCCATTTTGCGAGGATGTCCGGGAATTCCTGGAACACAAGGAATGCAGGGAGTACAAGGACCAGCAGGACCTAAAGGTAATATCAGCTGTATCGACCCAGAGGTTATTAAACATTATGATGTAATTGCGCTTATTGTCACTTACAATCTATCCAGTTCCAGAATGCGAAATATTTCCAGACAAAATTTACCTTCCTAACCTCTACGGTGTCTAATCTTTAGGAGAAAAAGGCTCGTCTGGAACTCCCGGGAAGATAGGACCAACAGGGGTTAAAGGTAAACTAACTCTGAATAGCGATATATGGGGAGAATACTAAATTAGAATACAGAATATGGGATCAAATGTCATTTACATTGCAATGTACTTTCTACATAATTAAATATTAATAAATCACTAAATTAATAAAAAAAGAAATCACTGTCATGTCATCCTGCAAAGTTATATATATATATTTGTGGTCGTGGCGCTAAGGCCGTATCATAGCCGATAGTACGTAGATATGTGTAAAATTAACATATTGCTACGTGAAAGTTGGTCATGGTGTGCCGAAATCGACGTTTCAGCAGGCCTGTAAAATAAAGAGGATCCATCAAAAAAGAATAAGATAGAAATTATGGAGAAAGAAAAAGAGAGAGAATATGAGAATAAGGGGAGTGGAGGGAGGGGGAATCAGAATCGCCAATAAGGTAGCGGTATGGAGCAGTGAGAGGAGTTCGTTAAGGTAAACAAGCCCCTGCCAAAACTTCAGGCTTCACCTACATATGAAGCCAGCCGTGGGTGTGCCAGTCACAGAATGAGCAAGATACGTGGACCATGCACCCCAATCCGTGGTTAGGGAATCCGTGGTTAGGGAATCTCTACATCCCACATTGAAATGGGTGGAAAGGACTTACTGAGGGGCTTAATAATTATATAGATTGTATTCTCTTCCACAGGTGATAAAGGGGCCACAGGCGCACAAGGACAAAAAGGTAATAAATAGGTAAATTCAGGATAAACTCAGACTTGTGGGTAGAAATAGCAGATGGAAATCAAAAAGAATCACACAATTAACAAACAATATGGCTGGTAGAGATATGTATGTGTGAAAAATGTGTTCCTGTTCATTAAGTTTTAATTCATTCACTTTCGAATTTGGGATCGTCCGAAACTCAGAGATTAGCATTTTAATATGAAACAGTAAACATTAAGAAAAAGTGCATTTCTTAATTTTGGTCTTTTTTGATGTTTAGTGGATAGCTCCCTAATTTTGTGCCCTATCCTTACGTGTGGTTGCCATAATTAAGGGTACCAAATTGGTAACTTATCTACTAACCGAGCAGATTGAAGAAAGAGGGCTTCTCCTATGATTAAAGAGGAACTGAAACAGTTATTGGTGAATCTAGAGGGATCCATTAAATATGCCAGTTTTTTAGAAAAACATTTGGAATGTGGAATGTAATTGTATTAACTCCCAATGCTATTACAGATCTGTGTCTAGTGATACAATATATAATGTCTCTATTTAAACATACAAAAAAATCATTGGTTTACAGAGTAACTTTCCAGAATGAATATTTTACGTGTTTTACAATATTTTATAAAATGCTTTATTTTTTATGTTTCTAAATATGTCTTTGTTCAGGTGACAAGGGAGATCCCGGGGTACCTGCCCCTGGAAGTAAGTATCACACCTTGTAAATACATAGAAATCCATTTTATTATACAGTAAAACTGACTAGGAATTGGCCTCTTTAGGTTTAAGGTAATTATTTGTTCCATTATTTATAATCAGAGGTAGTTTATATTTTATACATATATGATTCAACACATGTAAGATTCAGTTGCCGCCTATTAAAAAAAGTGATTTCTGTTAAAGTCTGGCATTTTGTGTGTTTTAATAAGCAGCGATATTTAACCTCCCTTTTTGATTGGCTGCATTAAACTGAATCAGGAAGTCAAACAGCTAACCGTCCAATCAGCATGATCCTCTCTCATTCTCTGTCCTCCAGCTGCCCAGAACTGTAAGGAACTCTTGGACTATGGAGCTTCTCTGAGCGGTTGGTACACAGTATACACAAGCAATGGGCTTCCTCTCACTGTGTATTGTGACATGGAGACTGACGGAGGAGGATGGCTAGTAAGTATGGCCACTAAGTTTTACTTTCCTAGCAGACTACAGCTGAGGCAGACATTAGACAGGTTGGTAAAACAGGCAATAGAGGAGTGTTTCCAGGGCTGCTCTTAAATAGAAAAAATAGGCTCCACCAATAAGATTATTTTAACTTGCATTTCCACTTCTGTCCACAAGGGGTCTCTGCACTATTGTTCTATGTAACGTTGCCCCCATAACTCTGGATTCATGATTTTTTTTTTTAATTGATAAGAAACGGAGATTAACTCGCCAGAGTTTATCCGTTAAGAGGAAACATGATAAGGAACATACAAGATTAGGATTGTTTTCATAAATGGTCACATATACATGGGACAGACCTCCAATAGAGGAAGGATGCATTAATGCAGAGATAATATATAAGAATATGGAAGGAGCAGGTTAGATTGGCTAATTGGCCACATTTGCTGGTAAAATAATTCTGTGTATTAGATCACTTTACATAACCTGCTCCCTGCGACCAATGATAAACTTAATTCCCCGATCACTGACCATCTATTAGAACAAGGTCACTCAAATAGAGAGCAGAATATTTACCATTGCTTGGAACCTATTGGGCTAACTACTAATCCCTTACTTTGTAATTAGGTTTTCCAGAGAAGGATGGATGGGTCGGTGGATTTTTTCCGAGATTGGAATTCTTACAAGCGAGGGTTTGGCCACCAGGCCAGCGAGTTCTGGTTGGGGAACGATCATATTCACCAACTTACGTCCACAGGTAATATTCATGTTTCCTACTGCAATACCCCACTGTGGTTCTGTGCACGGTCCCCACCTGTTCACTACCAAGTACTTTTTTTTCCTTAAAAAATATAGCATAACATGTATCAGAAACCTGAGATGAATAGTTAGCACACTGGCGTAGTTAGAATAATTAATTCAATAGTATGCGTTATTTCTCTCTATGGACAAACAGTGATAGGCTGTGAGCGTCAACTTACTCCATCAGCTTCTTAGCTGCAGCCCAGCTAAAGCTCCCTTGTGCTCCATGCTGATAGTTAGGAAGCTGGGAGACAGAGGGACTTGGTGTCAGTACCCCAAATTTGGGTTTAGACCATCCACAGGGCCCACCCTTGAGTCCACCCACAAGGATGCGTGAAGAGAGAGAGAGAGAGAGAGAGAGAGAGAGAGAGAGAGAGAGAGAGAGAGAGAAAGAGAGAGAGAGAGAGAGACTGTGTTTTTTTAAATATGATTTCATGAATTAACATTTGTTTTACTTTTTAAATTAACCCATGTGTAAAAGGGAACTCAGAGGCGATGGGATATTGATATCCAAAAAAATGTAATTAGGGATTTGTGACATTTTAAAATACCAGCTAATTTGCAGAATTGTTCCAAGGTGTTTTTTTTAAACCTAAATATTCCAAATCAGCCTTTGATACCCAATTTCAATGTTTAGAAAATATCCATAAATCTAATTCCAGATTCCGTGTCACTTTCCTTCCTCCTCCTGGCAGACACCCAAACAGATACATAAACACAAACCTCGACCGTGTCCGTCAGTATGTGATTGTGCATCGTGCTTTATTTCATGTTTATCTTCTATGGATTGTTTATAAACCATGTTGTTTTGCCCAGCGCTGCACGTCATAAATAATAATTCACTTTTCTGATAGGAACATACGACCTCCGCTTCGATTTCATGGATTTTGAAAACAACAGAACTTACGCCACATACAGCAACTTCAAAATCACAGGGGAGAATCTGAATTACACTCTGAGTTTGGGGTCATTCATTGGAGGGACCGCAGGTATGACAGACACAGGCTGACTGTGTATTGTGACCCTCCGTTGTCCAAATATTTAAAGAGACACTGTCGCCATTAGGGGATTTTGCCAAGTTCGCAATTTCCCCGATTGTGACATCTCCGCTGGGGGTCCGGTGGCTCTGGAGGTAGGTAAGCGTGAGCGTACGTACCTGAAACTCTCTCTCGTGGGTGCTGCCATCGTTCTTATACTGTTCTTCTTCATTTCCTGACTCTGTAGAATCAGGTGCCGACGTCACTGCTCTCACAGCACTGCAGCTAAGGAGGATCCTGCAAGACCTCGGGATCCTTCATTGACACAGTCAATTCCCTGCAGCCATCACTGGAGAGGCTGTCGGGATTGACTTTTAGACTCCGCTTTGAGCCTAAAAAAAAAAAAGTTAGATGTAGGAAATACAAAGAGACCAATAAGTCCTTATTTTGTCTCGGTATATCTCTTGACTGGATTGGAATTTTTAGTGAAATTCTAAAACAATCAAAATGAGTATTTCATAAAGATTATATCTTTATGAAATCCAATTTTTTTATGGGGTGGTGACAGTGCCACTTTAAATGGTCCATTAGATGTTATTCCTACAGTTCCCAAAATATCCTCTGGGTGTCAGAGAACACAGAAGTTTCTTTTCTATTCTTGCTATGGCTCTGATTTCATTGGGGAGTAATGCACTAAATAATGAGTTATACAGAATGGATAATGGATTTGCAATTGGTTTCACAAAAGTGTGAAATTGAAAGATTTTTAAGAATTTTGTAGCTCAAGTATACGTTCACATTGGTTGTTATAAATTACCAGATTTATCCAATAAACCCCCCCATGTCTAATACTCGAAATATTATTGGTTGCTCTCATAGGATAAGAAACTGGCAGCTTTATACCAGATATTTATATATATATATATCTCAAATACAGGTTTTAAATCAAGATATAATTAATAGTCACATCTAATTGTCCAGTAAACTCATGGTCAGGTTAATATAATCAGTTTTTTTTTACAAGGAATTGTTGGTAACTGAGCACTAAAATTGATAGATGATGAAGATCCTCGGTTTAACGAGTTAGGCTTGCTCATGCTTCCCAGAGAGTAAAGATCTGTATTACTTGTTTCTTGGCCTGTGAAAACATTTAGAAATAGAGCAAAACTGATATATAAAAGTTTAGTGTGTAGAAAGTGAATTAATAATAATTAAACAATAGAAGCTGAAAACACTTGTGTGGTGTTAACCTTACTCCCCTCACCAGAACAATCAACAGTATGTGTATAAGTGAAAACCACTATAAATAGTGAAGCGATGACAACGGGGTGTATCTTAACAAAATACGTTTAATTAGACAAACTATAGTGCAGATGGTTTAGTATTCACAAAATAACTAAAACATTTAGAAATACTTACACAAAGTAATATAGAATCCACAATATTTACGTTTGATTTAGAGGATCTCTGTTTATTTTAAGCATTTAAACACATGTCACTGGATAGTTTGTGTATTTAAGGGACTGCACTAGGTGTTTACACATCGTCTTCTCTTCCATTTACAGGTGACTCCTTCTATGGTCACAGAAACACACCATTTTCTACCAAAGATAGAGATAATGACCGTCATAAAACGATTAGCTGTGCAAATAGTTACAAAGGTGCCTGGTGGTATACGGAGTGCCATATATCAAACCTGAATGGGCTGTATCTGCGGGGAACTCACAAAAGTGCGGCCAACGGGGTAAACTGGAAGACCGGCCGTGGTTACTATTATTCATATAAGATATCAGAGATGAAGATCCGACCTCAGTCTAACTAACTGCTCTCTGGTTGTCACTGTATACGTGGAGGAAACAATGTATTAGAATGGGCAAATAAAAATTCATATCAAATATTGACTGTAATCAGGCAGAAGGTCTGTGAATTCAACTGAAGATCAGTAATGTAAAAGTTTGGTAATACAGTGTTTCTCCGTATCCTGATGTGTAATTTTTTTTAAATCCTTTCATTGGTTTGAAAATTATAGACATTATAAACGTTACAATTGTGAATAAAATCACATGCGGAAATGTGACAGATTGCACATCAATCAGAATAAAACAAGAAAATTAATATATTAATTGGGTATTATTGTCTACCTGCTCTCAGGTTATTATTAGGACATTCCGTAGAGCTTTACAATTATAGAAAGGGGATATCTGGAGGTGAAGAAACAATCTTATGACCTATTAGGATTTGAGGTAAGCAGACATATAACGTTAGGTGCAATGGTGGAACTACGCGGGAGGGAGAGGTGGTGAGCGAGATACCACCAGATGGCGGCCTAGGATTGCTGCAGCCCTGGGAATTATTATTATTTTATACTTATCAAAACTCCCCCCCCCCCCCCCACACCAATTGCACCCTTGCTATACAATAGCCATGCATCAATCCTGGATTCCCGCCAGGGCTGAGAGGCGGCCCCAGGGCCTGGGAAGAGGCATTGACCCCACTATCGCCAACTCTATTGTGCCGCTGGTGGATCAGGAGTGAGGATCGGATCCCCAAATGTGAAATACACCATTTAAAGGATGCTGTTATTGCGCAAGGTGCAGTTCAAGGACTTAAAATAAATATTTCAACGTTTTTTAATATATTTGGTTGCACACCAACTTTTGGGTTTACTGTGTAATGTATATCTATGTGTCAGTGTGTATCTGTGTGTGTATGTGTACGTGTGTTTATCTCTGTGTCATTGTGCATGTGTGTGTGTGTGTATATGTATCTGTGTCAGTGTGTATGTGTATATGTGTACCAATGTGTGTATCTGTGTGTGCATGTGTATCTGTGTGTGTGTGTGTGTATGTGTTTCTGTGTGTCAGTGTATGTATATCTTGTGGATGTGTATGTGTGTTCAGTATGTATCTGCATATGTATGTGTATCTCTGTGTCAGTGTGTATCTGTCTGTCTATGTATCTGGTTGTCACTATGTATCTGTGTGTCTGTATGTATCTGGGTCTCAGTGGGTATCTGTGTTTGTGTGTATGTGTATCTTGGTGACAGTGTCTGTGTGTGTGTGTGTGTGTCCCACTGTGTATGTCTGTGTGTCAAGGTGTGTGCATATGTGTCTTTCTATGTGTATGTATGTGTCAGTGTGTATATCAATGTATGTATTTGTCAGTGTGTTTATATGTGTGTATCTGTGTGTTAATGAGAATGTATGTGGTAGTGTGCAATCAAATACCAACATGCAAACACACATCTGCAATCATACACAAACATTACATAAAAATACACTCCTGCATTCAAACTCCAAAATGATATCCAAACACACCCCTTCATTCAAACACCACTACTACACAGAAATGTACATCCACATTTAAAAGACAAGACTACATCCATCACACCGCAACACTCAAATATTACACACAAGTATACCATTGCATTTCAATGACAACAGTATGTGGAAATACAACCCTACTTGCAGACTAACACACGCTATACAAAAACACCCTTAAATTCTAACAGACACACTGCTCACAAATACAACCCTGCAAGGATGGGCAAATAGTAGATCCCCAGCTAGCATAGAAATGTACAATTGATGGGAATCTATATTTTGGCCACACTTGCGCTAGAGGGGGGGCCAAAACAATTTCTTGCACCGGGGCCCACTCTACATTAGTTCCTCCACTGGTTAGGTGACCTTCCCAGTGAGGCTGTCCGAACGAAAATTGAACCTGGGTGTCCCAATTTTAAGGTAGAGATATCACTACAACTCTAGCCAGGATCTAAAAACTCACCTTGTTCCTGGCATCAAGATTTTCACGGATATTCCACTGTTGGTTCCCTATTAGGATCACCTCAATGCTCATGATTGACTCCAAAAGATTAGAGTTCTCTTCTGTCTATTTAATAGCTGCCAACATTAGGTTGAAGATGGTCATGACTGACTACCCTTGAAGAAGGATAAGCAAGACTGCCCATACGAAGAACGCTACTCAAGCTTATGTGTACAGGCTGAAACACAGAGGAAGTTGTGCCTAGTGCGGCTGCACTGTTTAAACTTTTTATAATAAAACTTGATATAAATATATAAGGAAAGCTCATAGGAACACTGACCCATCTCAGGAAAATATTACTTATATAATTTGTTTTTATATTCCCCTTGGCATGACAACATCTGACCATATACCAGTCATTGTCTGTGGATCATAGCTGGGTATCACTATGTATTTTACTGGCATACAATGGGTGCAGAAAGATACACACATTGTTTATTATATTGTGTGTGTGTGTGTGTGTGTGTGTGTGTGTGTGTGTGTGTGTGTGTGTGTGTGTGTGTGTGTGTGTGTGTGTGTGTGTGTGTGTGTTTGTCTGTCTGTCTGTTTTTTTAGATTAATATGTATACATGTGTGAGTTAATTTATGTCATAACCCTTTTCTCAATATTTGGTAATATTTTCTACAATAATGTTTGCTTTTCCAAATCCACATAAACATGGAATCAAATTTTGTCAAATATTTTTTTCCAAACTCCAGAAAAAGTATCTGATTATCTCTGCAGCAGTTATTACAAAAAAACTTTGCAACGTTGTTACCAAATATTGCATCCATGAGCACTTCCTGCACTGTTCCCACACAAATCCGCTGTAACTGCTCATTAAACCAACAGACTATTGTGATCAGGGCCGTTTGAAGGAATTTGGGGGCCCCAAGCAAAACGGACATGGAGGCCCCCCCAAACTCCAACCCCCCCCACCCCCCACATGCACGCTCAAGGTCTGGGCCCCCCGGCGCCCCCCCCCTCTCTCCCTCCCCCCCCTGAGTCCGCCCACAGGGATGCAGTGTCTGCAGGGCCGGTGCAAGGATTTTTGCCGCCCTAGGCAAAAGTAAAGTTTGCCGCCCCCCATCTGACATCACAGTGCCCCACCCATATGATCTGCCATGTTAACTAACACAGTGCTGCAGTGCCGCCGTGTTTACAATAAAAGGCCTGCAGGGACAGGCTATAGACACCAGAACCACTACATTAAGCTACAGTGGTTCAGGGGACTATAGTGTTTCTTTAATGTGAGGTTAATTAGAGATTAGTGCCACGAATAATATGCTAGATTGCCTACTTACAACCAGATGAGGATGATGATGGGCTTCAGCTGCCGTCTGGCTCCACTGGTCTGGTGTAGAACAGGCTCTCTGGAGGTGGTTTGTAACTGTGGTCACAAAAATCAATGTTCTGGGAGAACGGGAAGCAGCTCCATTTTTTGAGGGCCATTTACACAGTTTAAGGTCTGGGTCCCAGGGTCCACCTTCATGTTCCACCAATGAGTTTGTTCACAGGGTTGTGTGTGTGTGTGGGGGGGGGGGGGATGTCCTGATGTGTGTAAGGAATGCATTGTGTGAATCTGTGTTTGTATGTGTAAGGGCTGCAAGGTGAGTTTGTGTATGTATGGGATGCAGTGTGTGTGTCTGTAAGGCAGTGTTTCCCAGCCCAGTCCTCAAGGCACACCTACCAGTCCAGGATTTAAGGATTACCCAGTTTTGTCTAAGGTGTTTTTAGAAAAAAAAGAAAAAACACCTTAGACACAACTGGGTCACCCCTAACTCCTGGACTGGTAGGTGTGCCTTGAGGACTGGGTTGGGAAACACTGCTGTAAGGGATGCACTGAGTGTGTGGAAGGGGTGCATTGTGTGTTGCTGTGTGTAAGGGATGCATTGCTTGTGTATGTGTGTAATGCATTGTGTGTTTTTCTGTGTGCAAGGGGTGCATTGTGTGTGTGATGGATGTCAATCTCTCCCCCTACCCCCGTCAATTTCCTTCTTCTCCCCCCCCTCTCATTGCCTTCTCCCCCCCCCCTCCAATTTCCTTCTTCTCCCCCTCCCTCTCATTTCCTTCCTCCCCCCTCCAATTTCCTTCCTCCCCCTCCAATTTCTTTCCTCTCCCCCCTCCAATTTCCTTCCTCCCTCCCCCCTCAAATTTCCTTCCTCTCCCCCTCCCTCAAATGTCCTTCCTCTCCCCCCCAAATTTCCTCCCTCCCTCTCCCCCCACTCCCTCAAATTTCCTCCCTCCCTCTCCCCCCACTCCCTCAAATTTCCTCCCTCCCTCTCCCCCCCACCCACTCAAACTTTCTCCCTCTCCCCCCCACTCAAATTTACTCCCTCCCCCCCACTCAAATTTTCTCCCTCCCCCCACTCAAATTTTCTCCCTCCCCCCCACTCAAATTTTCTCCCTCTCCCCCTCCCTCAAATTTCCTTCCTCTCCCCCCCAAATTTCCTCCCTCCCTCTCCCCCCCATTCCCTCAAATTTCCTCCCTCCCTCTCCCCCCACTCCCTCAAATTTCCTCCCTCTCCCCCCCACTCCCTCAAATTTTCTCCCTCTCCCCCCACTCAAATTTTCTCCCTCCCCCCACTCAAATTTTCTCACTCCCCCCCCACTCAAATTTTCTCCCTCTCCCCCTCCCTCAAATTTCCTTCCTCTCCCCCCCCCAAATTTCCTCCCTCCCTCTCCCCCCACTCCCTCAAATTTCCTCCCTCCCTCTCCCCCCCACTCCCTCAAATTTCCTCCCTCCCTCTCCCCCCCACTCCCTCAAATTTCCTCCCTCTCTCTCCCCCCCACCCACTCAAATTTTCTCCCTCCCCCCCACTCAAATTTTCTCCCTCCCCCCACTCAAATTTTCTCCCTCCCCCCACACTCAATTTTTCTCCCTCCCCCCCACTCAAAATTTTCTCCCTCCCCCCCAAATGTCCTCCCTCTCCCCCCAAATGTCCTCCCTCCCTCTCCCCCACCCCCACTCACTGAAATGTCCTCCCTGAGTCCCTGACACCCGGAGGGCGCGCGAGGGAGCACTCTCCCTGGCTGAGTGCTTCCTCTTCAGCTCCCTCGCGCGCCGCGTACTGATGCCGGAGCCGGAAGATGACGTAATCTTCCGGCTCCGGCATCAGTACGGTGCGCGAGGGAGCTGAAGAGGAAGCACTCAGCCAGGGAGAGTGCTCCCTCGCGCGCCCGCCGGGTGTCAGCAGGGCCAGCCTCTGGGGGGCCCTGAGGTGACCGGCTGCTGGGCCCCCCAGGAGAAGAGGCCGGCCCAGTGGGTACATACCGGGCCCCCTGCGACACGGTATGTACCCACTGAATGTAGGGCCCGGACAACCTGAGCAGTCCGGGCCCCCCAGGACCGCATGCCCATGCCGGCTCTGCTTGGGGCCCCGGGCCAGCTCGGGGCCCCAAGCAGTTGCTTGTTTTGCCTGTCGGCTAGCGACGGGCCTGATTGTGATCAATAACCTTTCATAGTCTTCAATCATTTAGGAAGGGCCTTAAAACCCATCTCTTCAGGAAAGCGTATGGCCTCCCAGAGTAATCTCTCCCTTACATACCTGTCTCTTGCTCTCTCCTATGGGATAGTGCTTTGCTCTCTTCTCCAGCTCTGCTTCACTCCTACCTGATTTTTCCTATCCTAATGTTTCTAATACCCCACCTCCTATAGACTGTAAGCTCATTTGAGCAGGGTTCTCTTCAACCTATTGTTCCTGTAAGTTTTCTTGTAATTGTCTTATTTATTGTTACATCCCCCCTCTCAAAATATTGTAAAGCGCTACGGAATCTGTTGGCGCTATATAAATGGCAATAATAATAATAATAATATCGGCTGATCAGATACAGCTAACGCACAATCCGGTCACACTATCATTTCACACTATTGTATCCGTGTTTGTCAGATATATACTCACACACTAAAACGGTGACAGTAAATTCTCTGGGAATTACACCGTCTAATAAAATATTGATAATCCCCTATAACGTTTTTCATGAGATGCTCTGTGTTCTTTCAGACGTGTATTAAAGATTAAACTATTGACATCACAATCCAGGTGAGTCTTGGCACAGACAGACACACCTCGTGTTATGGGAGGAGAAATAGAATAAAATAGGAATAGAATAGAATAGATTGTTTCTCCGGCTATGTCTATGTCTGCCCTCTGCTGGCTGCTGGGTGTAAGAGGCAGATCGTATAACAACAATTAAAACGTGTATATTGCATTTATCCTTCTAAGTTAGTTTATGCAAATACACAAAAATAAATCCTGCACTCAAAATCCCACTACTCCTGGGTGGCAGTAACGACCATAGTATACATCGGCCCCAATACACACAACAAAAATGTGAGTTTGGAGAATTCAAAGAGAATTAAAGTGAATTAAAAAATTCAGACAAAAATAATGAATATATCTGCACGTGGTCTATTCAATAAACAACAAACTGTGAAGAGTTGACATTTCACTGAATATAGCCCCAATAGAGAAACTCCAACATAGTCGCCTCTACCTACATATAACAAGTCTTCACTTAGCTCCCACAGCTCCCCTTTCTTTACTGAACAGCAGGGCCGGACTGGGGAAAAATTAAGGCCCGGGCATTTTTCAATCAGAGCGGCCCCCTAAGAAGGGGGCAGGGCCGGAGAGAGTGTGTTTTGTCATCATTAATGACAAGCACGCCCCCCTCAAAGTGAGCATGTTGGTTCAATGCGCAGAGCCCCGCTGAAGAGCTCTGGCATTAGAAAAAGGCCCTGAATTTGTTCGGCGCAGCGCAAGCAAATTTAATAACATGCTTGCGCTGTGTTTGCTTTTAAATTGCCTCTGGTGTCTCCACAAGTGGGATACCAGAGGACAAAAGGGCCAGGATAGTGCATGGTGCATGTGTTTGGAGCCTGCTTGTGGGATTGCGTGTGTGTAGAGTGTGGTGTGGTATTGTGTAAATAGGTCAATTTCATTTGTGTTTGTGGTGTAATATGTGTGGCTAGGGGCTGTAGAGAGTGTGTGTATAGGGAGCATAGTGTTATAGGGGATGTAGCGAGTGTGTGCATACGGGCTGTAGTGTGTGTGTATAGGTGACGTAGTGTGTGTAGGGGTTGTAGAGAGGGTGTGTTTAGAGAATGTTGTATGTGTTTGCTGACAAGGAATGTAGTGTGTGTGTGTAGGTGGTGCAGTGTGTGTGTAGGAGATCTACTGTGTAAGGGACCCAGACTGTGTATAGGAGATTTTGTGTGTGTATATATATTTATTTGGACGTATTGTACGTGTGAGGGGCGCAGTGTGTGTGTATGTAAGAGGGGTGCTGTGTGTGAGGGTGGTTTGATCTGCCGTCACATTCTAGGTTTCTAATTTTCTTTGTCTGTTAACTCACTGAGGGTTATTTTATATATTATATATATATATATATATATATATATATATATATGTGTGTGTGTGTGTGCTGTATATGTGTGGGAGTGTGCTGTGTGTGTGAGCGAGGGTGCTGTCTGTCTGAGGGTGCTGTGTGTGAGTGAGGGTGCTGTGTGTGTCTGGGGGTGCGCTGTGTGTCTGGGGGTGTGCTGTGATTACTCTTCACTTCCTCCCAGCCTACAGAGCAGCGCATGGGAGAGAGAGAGGAGGAGGCATGATTTACTCTTACAACAAATCCACTAAGCAAATCTTTATAAATTTGGGGGGATCAGCTCTCCACAGTTTATTGGTGTTTACTCTGATGTCTGTATTAATATTGAGGGATTTCTAAGTAGTAACATCAGTGTGTGTCAGCAGGGCCAGCCGTTGGGGTGTGCAAGCTGTGCGGTCACGCAGGGTGCCATGACAACAGAGGCGCCCAGTAGCCAACACAGCTCACAAGTTGGGGACACCAGCATATTCAATTTAAACGATTCGCTGGTGGTCCACCGGTGCGCACCAGCAGTAGGTGCAGTCAGATTATATCCTCTCCCTCGTGGTTCCGGCGCTCAGTTTATGAGTCAGAGCACAGGCTCAGAGATTCTCAGCCTGCGCTCTGACAACATTGAAAGTCAGAGCCGTGAAGGAGCGGGTATGGCAAAGAGCTACTGGTTAGCTACTGATTAGCATAACATCAATATCCGTTATAAAACCAGGAAAAGGTGGGCATGGATGGTGAACTGATTTTGTGGTGCAATGGGCCACTTGACTGGTTTTGCCCCCCAGGCCTAAGGTTGCCAGCCCTCCCCTGGTGATGTGTGTGTCTGCGGGTGATGTGTGTGTGTCTGGGGGTGATGTGTGTGTCTGGGTGCTGTGTGTGTCTGGGGGTGCTGTGTGTGTCTGGGTGCTGTGTGTTTTTGGGTGCTGTGTGTGTCTGGGGGTGCTGTGTGTGTCTGGATGCTGTGTGTGTCTGGGGTGCTGTGTGTGTTTGGGTGCTGTGTGTGTCTGGGGGTGCTGTGTGTGTCTGGGGGCTGTGTGTGTCTGAGGGTGCTGTGTGTGTCTGGGGGTGATGTGTGTGTCTGGGTGCTGTGTGTGTCTGGGGGTGCTATGTGTGTGAGTGTGAATGTATTTTTTATTTAAATTTAAATATATATTTTTTATTAATAAAAAAAAGTTATACCCCCCCCCCTTCTTACCTTAGCCTTGGAGGGGGGGAGCATTTCTGCCTGGAGGGGGGGGGGGAGCCGTTCTGTCATCCTTCCCTGGTGGTCCAGTGGTCCAGTTCACTCTTGCGAGAGCTGAGCGTTGCCGCTCGGAATCCCGCGAGAGGACCCGGCGGAGCTGCTGGCTAGAGCTCCGACGGTCCTCTCTCCTCCCTCCCTCCCCAGCAAGCGGCCGCCTCTAATTGCCTCTGGGCCGGTGAGGGAGATCTTTGATCTCCCTACCGGCCCATGGAGGCACACAGCAGGGCCGGTGCTCGGGTAGCGCTGGCCCTGCAGGGGCTGGCAGGGGAGATCCTGTGATCTCCCCTGCCAGCTTCGGCCCCACGGCCATCGCGGCCCACCGGGCATTTGCCCGGTATACCCGATGGCCAGTCCGGGCCTGCTGAACAGATACTCCCAAAAAGGTTTTTTAAATATATAACACCCCGTTTTAAGGTGATACTGAACATTTCTTAAAACTGTCTTCTCCATGTAATAATGCAAATCTAATCTTACAAGATATATTCAGAAGCAAATTAATTCCAAGTAATGGAAGCATTCAGAAAATATTGGTTAATTTATTATTTAAATTCCTGCTCTACAATGCCAGATCAGATGAATAAAAAGAAGGTGTGACTGTCAGTGGTTAGAAGAGGTTTGTCTGCAATCAACCCACCCCCTATGTTGAAATTCTCGTTGCTAAACACCATAAATTCCGTTACTGGCATACAGTCGTTGCTGCCTATTTAAGGATGAGGGGCTTGTTGTACTTTAGATGATACTCTCCATCTGTTCCAGAGGTACCATAAAACTCTTCTACTCCAGCAGCTACAGGGAGTAAGATGAGAAACTGCGCATATTCCTCATTGAGCATTCTCGTATCGCTGGCCGCCATTCTGTGTTATGCTGAGGACACCTGTCCAGGTGAGCTACGAATGATCCCTCACCCTAATCATTGATTATCCTTCATAAAAAGTCAGTCGTTTGTCATGGGCCTTGTCCAGTAATGTATATCGACGTACATCTGTACTATTTATGTTTTATTACTGGGAAGACTCAGTTGGTTGTCAGATCTCTCTTTGAATGGACGGATGGATGTGGACAGATGGATATTGTGAAAATCAGTAAAAGAAGTAATAGTTTTTATAGAATGAAGATGTAAAATAAGAGATGAAAATTTGACCTTCTATTACCACTTTTATTGGACTAACAGAATTTTGGATAGACAAGCTTTATCAAGTCTGAAGCTAAGAAAGTAAGAAATGCTTTAGACTTGACAAACAGAGGATCTATCCAAACCGTGCTGGAATTCTGATAGTCAAATAATTTATTGCAAGATACCAATTTTAACTGTCATTTACATCTGCATCACTGGACTCATACGACTAATATTTCAAATCCAAATATTGAACAAAATAAATGTATATATAAATGGAATATACAGCCCTTCCATACAGCAAAACAACCTTCATAATGTAACGTAATGTATAGTATAGTGTTTCTAATCATGTAATCAATCAACGCCTAATTGGTTTAACTCGGGAACCATTTGGGAAGATGTTGTTGAATCTTATTTGTATTTATCTCCAATTCAGTAAATATGTTTATTTTCATTTTCAATTTACCGTACTATTTGGGACTATCATTTTTATCCCATTCTTAATAAAATAACTTTTAGTTAACAAGTTTGCAGACAAAACCTTATGACATGAGAAATGAAGTTTTTAATACCCTGTAATAATTATTCCTATTATCAGTAATATTATCATTTTTATAGTGTCGGAAATTTCCACAGAGTTCTACGATTATTCTATGAGACGTAGACGAGTAGATCTACGACGTAAAGAAAGCCTTGCTCAAACGAGATGAAAATCTGAATGTGGTTAATAAGAAAAATAATGCTCCCTACAGTTGTTTTCTATGAGGTTTATTCACTTAACACAAAATTGTGCTGAATTAAAAACCAGATCGCAAATATAAAGGAAAACCAGCTGATTTGGCAATATTCTCCAACTGCACTATAGTCCCAGCTTGGCTACTGTAACCTAAAATGTGTCATTTGGTGTTTAATTCGTTACAATATGTTTTTCAGTGAACCAAAAAAAATAATTATTACAGGGTATTAAAAACTTCATTTCTCATGTCATAAGGTTTTGTCTGCAAACTTGTTAACTAAAAGTTATTTTATTAAGAATGGGATAAAAATTATAGTCCCAAATAGATAGATGTTAGATGGATAGACAGACAGACAGACAGACAGACAGACAGATAGATACATACATAGATCAGGGATGTATTAGCCGCGAGGCAAACAAGGCATTTGCCTTGGGCGGCATTTTCCAGGGGGTGGCAAAAAAAGCCGCCCCCAAATGCCCAGGCAAATGTCCTGTTAGCCTTGGGGCTAACTGACATGCCTGGCGGGCGGGCGGCGCTGGCAAGGGAGCACTTTCCCCTGAGCGCTCTGCTCAGCTCCCTCGCGCGCCGCGCGCAGAGTGAGGCCGGGAGCCGGAATATGACGTCACCTTCCGGCGCCCGGCATCACTCTGCAGGCAGCGCGAGAGGGAGCTGAGCAGAGCACTCAGGGGAAAGTGCTCCCTCACCAGCGCTGCCCGACCACCCGCCCAGCAGCCACTGGACCCCAGGGAAAGGGAGAACCCCCCAGCATGCCCAGAAGTAAGGAGGCTGGGGGGTTAAATTAAAAAAAGTGAGTGAGTGAGTGTGTGTCTGTTAGTGAGAGTGTGTGTGTGTCTGTTAGTGTGTGTGTGTCAGTGTGTGTGTGTCAGTGAGTGAGTATGTGTCTGTTAGTGAGAATGTCTGTTAGTGTGTGTGTCTGATAGTGAGTGTGTGTCTGTTAGTGAGTGTGTGTGTGTTAGTGTGTGTGTGTGTTTACAGACAAACACACACACTCACTAACAGACACACACACACTCACTAACAGACACTCACTGACTAACAGACAAACACTCACTCACTGACACACACAGACACACACACTAACATAGTGTGTGTGTGTGTGTGTGTGTGTGTGTTTGCATGTTAGTGTGTGTGTTTGTCTGTTAGGGTGTGTGTGTGTGTGTGTGTGTGTGTTTGTCTGTTAGTGTGTGTCTGTGAGTGAGTGAGTGAGTGAGTGAGTGTGTGTATGTTAGTGTGAGTGTGTGTATGTTAGTTTGAGTGAGTGAGTGTGTATGTTAGTGTGTGTGTGCCTGTTAGTGAGTGAGTGTGTGTCTGTCAGTGTGTGTGTTTTTCTGTTAGTGTGTGTGTGTGTCTGTTAGTGAGTGAGTGAGTGTGTGTCTGTTAGTGAGAGTGTGTGTGTGTCTGTTAGTGTGTGTGTGTCAGTGTGTGTGTGTCAGTGAGTGAGTATGTGTCTGTTAGTGAGAATGTGTGTGTGTCTGTTAGTGTGAGTGTGTGTGTCTGTTAGTGTGTGTGTGTGTGTGTGTGTGTGTGTCAGTGTGTGTGTGTCTGTTAGTGAGTGTTTATGTTTGTTAGCAAGTGTATGTGTATCTGTCAGTGAATGTGTGTGTGTGTGTGTGTGTGTATTTAGAAGGCGGGCAGGGGGGAAGGGTGGGGTGGCAGGGGCGGAGGGGGTGCCTGAGTTTTGTCCTGCCTAGGGTCCATGATACACAACTGACATAGATACATAGTTACATAGCTGAAAAGAGACTTGCGTCCATCAAGTTCAGCCTTCCTCACATTTGTTTTTTGCTGTTCATCCAAAAGAAAGCAAAAAAAAAACAGTTTTAAGCACTTCCAATTTTGCAACAAACTAGGAAACAAAAATTCCTTCTTGACCCCAGAATGTCAGTCAGATTTATCCTTGGATCCAGCAGTTATTACCCTACATTGAAAGATTATATCCTTGAATATTCTGTTTTTGCAAGTATGCATCTAGTTGCTGTTTGAACATCTGTATGGACTCTGATAAAACCACTTCTTCAGGCAGAGAATTCCACATCCTTATTGTTCTTACAGTAAAAAAAAAACCTTTCCTTTGCCTTAGATGAAATCTTCCTTCTTCCAGTCTAAACGCATTACCTCATGTCCTATGTAAAGTCCGGTTTGTGAATAGATTTCCACACAATGGTTTGTATTGGCCCCGAATATATTTGTATAATGTTATCATATCCTCCCTCAGGCAACATTTTTCTAAACTAAAGAGGTTTAAATTTGTTAACCTTTCTTCATAGCTGATATGTTCCATTCCTTTTAATAATTTTGTAGCCCGCTCCTGCACTTTTTCTAGTGCCATAATATCCTTCTTTAGAACAGGTGCCCAAAATTGCACAGCATATTCAAAATGTGGTCTTACCAGTGATTTATAAAGAGACAAAATTATATTCTCGTCCCGAGAATGAATGTCCTTTTTCATGGCCTTAGCCACTGCTGTTTGACATTGCATATTGTTGCATAGTTTGTTGTGTATAACAATTCCCAAGTCCTAGATAGGTAGATAGATAGATAGAGATATATAGATATATATTTAATTACTTTCTGGGCAGATGTGAAGCTTATTGGCGTTGGTGAGTCGGACAAGCTGGCCATTTTGCGAGGATGTCCGGGAATTCCTGGAACACAAGGAATGCAGGGAGTGCAAGGACCAGCAGGACCTAAAGGTAATATCAGCTGTATTGACCCAGAGGTTATTAAACATTATGATGTCATTGCGCTTATTGTCACTTACAATCTATCCAGTTCTAGAATGCGAAATATTTCCAGACAAAATTTACCTTCCTAACCTCTACGGTTTCTAATCTTTAGGAGAAAAAGGCTTGTCTGGAACTCCCGGGAAGATAGGACCAACAGGGGTTAAAGGTAAACTAACTCTAAATAGCGATATATGGGGAGAATACTAAATTAGAATACAGAATATGGGATCAAATGTCATTTACATTGCAATGTACTTTCTACATAATTAAATATTAATAAATCACTAAATTAATTAAAAAAAAATCACTGTCATGTCATCCTGCAAAGTTATATATATATATTTGTGGTCGTGGCGCTAAGACCGTATCATAGCCGATAGTACGTAGATATGTGTAAAATTAACATATTGCTACGTGAAAGTTGGTCATGGTGTGCCGAAATCGACGTTTCAGCAGGCCTGTAAAATAAAGAGGATCCATCAAAAAAGAATAAGATAGAAATTATGGAGAAAGAAAAAGAGAGAGAATATGAGAATAAGGGGAGTGGAGGGAGGGGGAATCAGAATCGCCAATAAGGTAGCGGTATGGAGCAGTGAGAGGAGTTCGTTAAGGTAAACAAGCCCCTGCCAAAACTTCAGGCTTCACCTACATATGAAGCCAGCCGTGGGTGTGCCAGTCACAGAATGAGCAAGATACGTGGACCATGCACCCCAATCCGTGGTTAGGGAATCCGTGGTTAGGGAATCTCTACATCCGACATTGAAATGGGTGGCAAGGACTTACTGAGGGGCTTAATAATTATATAGATTGTATTCTCTTCCACAGGTGATAAAGGGGCCACAGGCGCACAAGGACAAAAAGGTAATAAATAGGTAAATTCAGGATAAACTCAGACTTGTGGGTAGAAATAGCAGATGGAAATCAAAAAGAATCACACAATTAACAAACAATATGGCTGGTAGAGATATGTATGTGTGAAAAATGTGTCCCTGTTCATTAAGTTTTAATTCATTCACTTTCGAATTTGGGATCGTCCGAAACTCAGAGATTAGCATTTTAATATGAAACAGTAAACATTAAGAAAAAGTGCATTTCTTAATTTTGGTCTTTTTTGATGTTTAGTGGATAGCTCCCTAATTTTGTGCCCTATCCTTACGTGTGGTTGCCATAATTAAGGGTACCAAATTGGTAACTTATCTACTAACCGAGCAGATTGAAGAAAGAGGGCTTCTCCTATGATTAAAGAGGAACTGAAACAGTTATTGGTGAATCTAGAGGGATCCATTAAATATGCCAATTTTTTAGAAAAACATTTGGAATGTGGAATGTAATTGTATTAACTCCCAATGCTATTACAGAGCCGTGTCTAGTGATACAATATATAATGTCTCTATTTAAACATAATAAATAAATCCTTGATTTACAGAGTAACTTTCCAGAATGAATATATTACATGTTTTACAATATTTTATAAAATGCTTTATTTTTTATGTTTCTAAATATGTCTTTGTTCAGGTGACAAGGGAGATCCCGGGGTACCTGCCCCTGGAAGTAAGTATCACACCTTGTAAATGCATAGAAATCCATTTTATTATACAGTAAAACTGACTAGGAATTGGCCTCTTTAGGTTTAAGGTAATTATTTGTTCCATTATTTATAATCAGAGGTAGTTTATATTTTATACATATATGATTCAACACATGTAAGATTCAGTTGCCGCCTATTAAAAAAAGTGATTTCTGTTAAAGTCTGGCATTTTGTGTGTTTTAATAAGCAGCAATATTTAATCTCCCTTTTTGATTGGCTGCATTAAACTGAATCAGGAAGTCAAACAGCTAACCGTCCAATCAGCATGATCCTCTCTCATTCTCTATCCTCCAGCTGCCCAGAACTGTAAGGAGGTCTTGGACTATGGAGCTTCTCTGAGCGGTTGGTACACAGTATACACAAGCAATGGGCTTCCTCTCACTGTGTATTGTGACATGGAGACTGACGGAGGAGGATGGCTAGTAAGTATGGTCACTAAGGTTTACTTTCCTAGCAGACTACAGCTGAGGCAGACATTAGACAGGTTGGTAAAACAGGCAATAGAGGAGTGTTTCCAGGGCTGCTCTTAAATAGAAAAAATAGGCTCCACCAATAAGATTATTTTAACTTGCATTTCCACTTCTGTCCACAAGGGGTCTCTGCACTATTGTTCTATGTAACGTTGCCCCCATAACTCTGGATTCATGATTTTTTTTTTAATTGATAAGAAACGGGGATTAACTCGCCAGAGTTTATCCGTTAAGAGGAAACATGATAAGGAACATACAAGATTAGGATTGTTTTCATAAATGGTCACATATACATGGGACACACCTCCAATACAGGAAGGATACATTAATGCAGAGATAATATATAAGAATATGGAAGGAGCAGGTTAGATTGGCTAATTGGCCACATTTGCTGGTAAAATAATTCTGTGTATTAGATCACTTTACATAACCTGCTCCCTGCGACCAATGATAAACTTAATTCCCCGATCACTGACCATCTATTAGAACAAGGTCACTCAAATAGAGAGCAGAATATTTACCATTGCTTGGAACCTATTGGGCTAACTACTAATCCCTTACTTTGTAATTAGGTTTTCCAGAGACGGATGGATGGGTCGGTGGATTTTTTCCGAGATTGGAATTACTACAAGCGAGGGTTGGCCACCAGGCCAGCGAGTTCTGGTTGGGGAACGATCATATTCACCAACTTACGTCCACAGGTAATATTCATGTTTCCTACTGCAAGACCCCACTGTGGTTCTGTGCACGGTCCCCACCTGTTCACTACCAAGTACTTTTTTTTCCTTAAAAAATATAGCATAACATGTATCAGAAACCTGAGATGAATAGTTAGCACACTGGCGTAGTTAGAATAATTAATTAAATAGTATGCGTTATTTCTCTCTATGGACAAACAGTGATAGGCTGTGAGCGTCAACTTACTCCATCAGCTTCTTAGCTGCAGCCCAGCTAAAGCTCCCTTGTGCTCCATGCTGATAGTTAGGAAGCTGGGAGACAGAGGGACTTGGTGTCAGTACCCCAAATTTGGGTTTAGACCATCCACAGGGCCCACCCTTGAGTCCACCCACAAGGATGCGTGAAGAGAGAGAGAGAGAGAGAGAGAGAGAGAGAGAAAGAGAGAGAGAGAGAGAGAGAGAGACTGTGTTTTTTTTAAATATGATTTCATGAATTAACATTTGTTTTACTTTTTAAATTAACCCATGTGTAAAAGGGAACTCAGAGGCGATGGGATATTGATATCCAAAAAAATGTAATTAGGGATTTGTGACATTTTAAAATACCAGCTAATTTGCAGAATTGTTCCAAGGTGTTTTTTTTAAACCTAAATATTCCAAATCAGCCTTTGATACCCAATTTCAATGTTTAGAAAATATCCATAAATCTAATTCCAGATTCCGTGTCACTTTCCTTCCTCCTCCTGGCAGACACCCAAACAGATACATAAACACAAACCTCGACCGTGTCCGTCAGTATGTGATTGTGCATCGTGCTTTATTTCATGTTTATCTTCTATGGATTCTATATAAGCCATGTTGTTTTGCCCAGCGCTGCACGTAATAAATAATAATTCACTTTTCTGATAGGAACATACGACCTCCGCTTCGATTTCATGGATTTTGAAAACAACAGAACTTACGCCACATACAGCAACTTCAAAATCACAGGGGAGAATCTGAATTACACTCTGAGTTTGGGGTCATTCACTGGAGGGACCGCAGGTATGACAGACACAGGCTGACTGTGTATTGTGACCCTCCGTTGTCCAAATATTTAAAGAGACACTGTCGCCATTAGGGGATTTTGCCAAGTTCGCAATTTCCCCGATTGTGACATCTCCGCTGGGGGTCCGGTGGCTCTGGAGGTAGGTAAGTGTGAGCGTACGTACCTGAAACTCTCTCTCGTGGGTGCTGCCATCTTTCTTATACTATTCTTCTTCATTTCCTGACTCTGTAGAATCAGGTGCCGACGTCACTGCTCTCACAGCACTGCGGCTAAGGAGGATCCTGCAAGACCTCGGGATCCTTCATTGACACAGTCAATTCCCTGCAGCCATCACTGGAGAGGCTGTCGGGATTGACTTTTAGACTCCGCTTTGAGCCTAAAAAAAAAAAAGTTAGATGTAGGAAATACAAAGAGACCAATAAGTCCTTATTTTGTCTCGGTATATCTCTTGACTGGATTGGAATTTTTAGTGAAATTCTAAAACAATCAAAATGAGTATTTCATAAAGATTATATCTTTATGAAATCCAATTTTTTTTTATGGGGTGGTGACAGTGCCACTTTAAATGGTCCATTAGATGTTATTCCTGCAGTTCCCAAAATATCCTCTGGGTGTCAGAGAACACATTAGAAGTTTCTTTTCTATTCTTGCTATGGCTCTGATTTCATTGGGGAGTAATGCACTAAATAATGAGTTATACAGAATTGATAATGGATTTGCAATTTGTTTCACAAAAGTGTGAAATTGAAAGATTTTTAAGAATTTTGTAGCTGAAGTATACGTTCACATTGATTGTTATAAATTACCAGATTTATCCAATAAACCCCCCATGTCTAATACTCGAAATATTATTGGTTGCTCTCATAGGATAAGAAACTGGCAGTTTTATACCAGATATTTATATATATATATATCTCAAATACAGATTTTAAATAAAGATATAATTAATAGTCACATCTAATTGTCCAGTAAACTCATGGTCAGGTTAATATAATCAGTTTTTTTTTACAAGGAATTGTTGGTAACTGAGCACTAAAATTGATAGATGATGAAGATCCTCGGTTTAACGAGTTAGGCTTGCTCATGCTTCCCAGAGAGTAAAGATCTGTATTACTTGTTTCTTGGCCTGTGAAAACATTTAGAAATAGAGCAAAACTGATATATAAAAGTTTAGTGTGTAGAAAGTGAATTAATAATAATTAAACAATAGAAACTCAAAACACTTGTGTGGTGTTAACCTTACTCCCCTCACCAGAACAATCAACAGTATGTGTATAAGTGAAAACCACTATAAATAGTGAAGCGATGACAACGGGGTGTATCTTAACAAAATACGTTTAATTAGACAAACTATAGTGCAGATGGTTTAGTATTCACAAAATAACTAGAACATTTAGAAATACTTACACAAAGTAATATAGAATCCACAATATTTACGTTTGATTTAGAGGATCTCTGTTTATTTTAAGCATTTAAACACATGTCACTGGATAGTTTGTGTATTTAAGGGACTGCACTAGGTGTTTACACATCGTCTTCTCCTCCATTTACAGGTGACTCCTTCTATGGTCACAGAAACACACCGTTTTCTACCAAAGATAGAGATAATGACCGTCATAAAACGATTAGCTGTGCAAATAGTTACAAAGGTGCCTGGTGGTATACTGACTGTCATTATTCAAACCTGAATGGGCTGTATCTGCGGGGAACTCACAAAAGTGCGGCCAACGGGGTAAACTGGAAGACCGGCCGTGGTTACTATTATTCATATAAGATATCAGAGATGAAGATCCGACCTCAGTCTAACTAACTGCTCTCTGGTTGCCACTGTATATGTGGAGGAAACAATGTATTAGAATGGGCAAATAAAAATTCATATCAAATATTGACTGTAATCAGGCAGAAGGTCTGCGAATTCAACTGAAGATCAGTAATGTAAATGTTTGGTAATACAGTGTTTCTCCATATCCTGATGTGTTATTTTTTTTAAATCCTTTCATTGGTTTGAAAATTATAGACATTATAAACGTTACAATTGTGAATAAAATCACATGCGGAAATGTGACAGATTGCACATCAATCAGAATAAAACAAGAAAAATAATATATTAATTGGGTATTATTGTCTACCTGCTCTCAGGTTATTATTAGGACATTCCGTAGAGCTTTGCAATTATAGAAAGGGGATATCTGGAGGTGAAGAAACAATCTTATGACCTATTAGGATTTGAGGTAAGCAGACATATAACGTTAGGTGCAATGGTGGAACTACGCGGGAGGGAGAGGTGGTGAGCGAGATACCACCAGATGGCGGCCTAGGATTGCTGCAGCCCTGGGAATTATTCCTATTATTATTATTATTTTATACTTATCAAAACTCCCCCCCCTCCCACCAATTGCACCCTTGCTATACAATAGCCATGCATCGATCCTGGATTCCCGCCAGGGCTGAGAGGCGGCCCCAGGGCCTGGGACGAGGCATTGACCCCACTATCGCCAACTCTATTGTGCCGCTGGTGGATCAGGAGTGAGGATTGGAGCCCCATATGTGAAATACACCATTTAAATGATGCTGTTATTGTGCAAGGTGCAGTTCAAGGACTTAAAATAAATATTTCAACGTTTTTTAATATATTTGGTTGCACACCAACTTTTGGGTTTACTGTGTAATGTGTATTTATGTGTCAGTGTGTATCTGTGTGTGTATGTGTACATGTGTGTGTGTGTATCTCTGTGTCATTGTGCATGTGTGTGTATATGTATCTGTGTCAGTGTGTATGTGTATATGTGTACCAATGTGTGTATCTGTGTGTGCATGTGTATATATGTGTGCATGTGTATCTCTGTGTGTGTGTGTGTGTGTATGTGTCAGTGTATGTATATATTTGTGGATGTGTATGTGTGTGTCAGTATGTATCTGCATATGTATGTGTATCTGGGTGTCACTATGTATCTGTGTGTCTGTATGTATCTGGGTCTCAGTGGGTATCTGTGTTTGTGTGTATGTGTATCTTGGTGACAGTGTCTGTGTGTGTGTCCCCCACTGTGTATGTCTGTGTGTCAAGGTGTGTGCATATGTGTCTTTCTATGTGTATGTATGTGTCAGTGTGTATATCAATGTATGTATTTGTCAGTGTGTTTATATGTGTGTATCTGTGTGTTAATGAGAATGTATGTATGAATGTATGTGGTAGTGTATGTGCAATCAAATACCAACATGCAAACACACATCTGCAATCATACACAAACATTACATAAAAATACACTCATGCATTCAAACTCCAAAATTGTATCCAAACACACCCCTTCATTCAAACACCACTACTACACAGAAATGTACATCCACATTTAAAAGACAAGACTACATCCATCACACCGCAACACTCAAATATTACACACAAGTATACCATTGCATTTCAATGACAACAGTATGTGGAAATACAACCCTACTTGCAGACTAACACACGCTATACAAAAACACCCTTAAATTCTAACTGCTCACAAATACAACCCTGCAAGGATGGGCAAATAGTAGATCCCCAGCTAGCATAGAATTGTACAATTGATGGGAATCTATCTTTTGGCCACACTTGCGCTAGAGGGGGGGCCAAAACAATTTCTTGCACCGGGGCCCACTCTACATTAGTTCCTCCACTGGTTAGGTGACCTTCCCAGTGAGGTTGTCCGAACAAAAATTGAACCTGGGTGTCCCAATTTTAAGGTAGAGATATCACTACAACTCTAGCCAGGATCTAAAAATTCACCTTGTTCCTGGCATCAAGATTTTCACGGATATTCCACTGTTGGTTCCCTATTAGGATCACCTCAATGCTCATGATTGACTCCAAAAGATTAGAGTTCTCTTTTGTCTATTTAATAGCTGCCAACATTAGGTTGAAGATGGTCATGACTGACTACCCTTGAAGAAGGATAAGCAAGACTGCCCATACGAAGAACGCTACTCAAGCTTATGTGTACAGGCTGAAACACAGAGGAAGTTGTGCCTAGTGCGGCTGCACTGTTTAAACTTTTTATAATAAAACTTGATATAAATATATAAGGAAAGCTCATAGGAACACTGACCCATCTCAGGAAAATATTACTTATATAATTTGTTTTTATATTCCCCTTGGCATGACAACATCTGACCATATACCAGTCATTGTCTGTGGATCATAGCTGGGTATCACTATGTATTTTACTGGCATACAATGGGTGCAGAAAGATACACACATTGTTTATTATATTGTGTGTGTGTGTGTGTGTGTGTTTGTTTGTCTGTCTGTCTGTTTTTTTAGATTAATATGTATACATGTGTGAGTTAATTTATGTCATAACCCTTTTCTCAATATTTGGTAATATTTTCTACAATAATGTTTGCTTTTCCAAATCCACATAAACATGGAATCAAATTTTGTCAAATATTTTTTTCCAAACTCCAGAAAAAGTATCTGATTATCTCTGCAGCAGTTATTAAAAAAAAACTTTGCAACGTTGTTACCAAATATTGCATCCATGAGCACTTCCTGCACTGTTCCCACACAAATCCGCTGTAACTGCTCATTAAACCAACAGACTATTGTGATCAGGGCCGTTTGAAGGAATTTGGGGGCCCCAAGCAAAACGGACATGGAGGCCCCCCCAAACTCCAACCCCCCCCCACCCCCCACATGCACGCTCAAGGTCTGGGCCCCCCGGCGCCCCCCCCTCTCTCCCTCCCCCCCTGAGTCCGCCCACAGGGATGCAGTGTCTGCAGGGCCGGTGCAAGGATTTTTGCCGCCCTAGGCAAAAGTAAAGTTTGCCGCCCCCCATCTGACATCACAGTGCCCCACCCATATGATCTGCCATGTTAACTAACACAGTGCTGCAGTGCCGCCGTGTTTACAATAAAAGGCCTGCAGGGACAGGCTATAGACACCAGAACCACTACATTAAGCTACAGTGGTTCAGGGGACTATAGTGTTTCTTTAATGTGAGGTTAATTAGAGATTAGTGCCACGAATAATATGCTAGATTGCCTACTTACAACCAGATGAGGATGATGATGGGCTTCAGCTGCCGTCTGGCTCCACTGGTCTGGTGTAGAACAGGCTCTCTGGAGGTGGTTTGTAACTGTGGTCACAAAAATCAATGTTCTGGGAGAACGGGAAGCAGCTCCATTTTTTGAGGGCCATTTACACAGTTTAAGGTCTGGGTCCCAGGGTCCACCTTCATGTTCCACCAATGAGTTTGTTCACAGGGTTGTGTGTGTGTGGGGGGGGGGGGGGGATGTCCTGATGTGTGTAAGGAATGCATTGTGTGAATCTGTGTTTGTATGTGTAAGGGCTGCAAGGTGAGTTTGTGTATGTATGGGATGCAGTGTGTGTGTCTGTAAGGCAGTGTTTCCCAGCCCAGTCCTCAAGGCACACCTACCAGTCCAGGATTTAAGGATTACCCAGTTTTGTCTAAGGTGTTTTTAGAAAAAAAAGAAAAAACACCTTAGACACAACTGGGTCACCCCTAAATCCTGGACTGGTAGGTGTGCCTTGAGGACTGGGTTGGGAAACACTGCTGTAAGGGATGCACTGAGTGTGTGGAAGGGGTGCATTGTGTGTTGCTGTGTGTAAGGGATGCATTGCTTGTGTATGTGTGTAATGCATTGTGTGTTTTTCTGTGTGCAAGGGGTGCATTGTGTGTGTGATGGATGTCAATCTCTCCCCCTACCCCCGTCAATTTCCTTCTTCTCCCCCCCCCTCTCATTGCCTTCCCCCCCCCTCCAATTTCCTTCTTCTCCCCCTCCCTCTCATTTCCTTCCTCCCCCCTCCAATTTCCTTCCTCCCCCTCCAATTTCTTTCCTCTCCCCCCTCCAATTTCCTTCCTCCCTCCCCCCTCAAATTTCCTTCCTCTCCCCCTCCCTCAAATTTCCTTCCTCTCCCCCCCAAATTTCCTCCCTCCCTCTCCCCCCACTCCCTCAAATTTCCTCCCTCCCTCTCCCCCCACTCCCTCAAATTTCCTCCCTCCCTCTCCCCCCCACCCACTCAAATTTTCTCCCTCTCCCCCCACTCAAATTTACTCCCTCCCCCCCACTCAAATTTTCTCCCTCCCCCCCACTCAAATTTTCTCCCTCCCCCCCACTCAAATTTTCTCCCTCTCCCCCTCCCTCAAATTTCCTTCCTCTCCCCCCAAAATTTCCTCCCTCCCTCTCCCCCCCATTCCCTCAAATTTCCTCCCTCCCTCTCCCCCCACTCCCTCAAATTTCCTCCCTCTCCCCCCCACTCCCTCAAATTTTCTCCCTCTCCCCCACTCAAATTTTCTCCCTCCCCCCACTCAAATTTTCTCCCTCCCCCCCACTCAAATTTTCTCCCTCTCCCCCTCCCTCAAATTTCCTTCTTCTCCCCCCCAAATTTCCTCCCTCCCTCTCCCCCCCACTCCCTCAAATTTCCTCCCTCCCTCTCCCCCCCACTCCCTCAAATTTCCTCCCTCTCTCTCCCCCCCACCCACTCAAATTATCTCCCTCCCCCCCACTCAAATTTTCTCCCTCCCCCCCACTCAAATTTTCTCCCTCCCCCCACTCAAATTTTCTCCCTCCCCCCACACTCAAATTTTCTCCCTCCCCCCCACTCAAAATTTTCTCCCTCCCCCCCCAAATGTCCTCCCTCCCTCTCCCCCCAAATGTCCTCCCTCCCTCTCCCCCACCCCCACTCACTGAAATGTCCTCCCTGAGTCCCTGACACCCGGCGGGCGCGCGAGGGAGCACTCTCCCTGGCTGAGTGCTTCCTCTTCAGCTCCCTCGCGCGCCGCGTACTGATGCCGGAGCCGGAAGATGACGTCATCTTCCGGCTCCGGCATCAGTACGGTGCGCGAGGGAGCTGAAGAGGAAGCACTCAGCCAGGGAGAGTGCTCCCTCGCGCACCCGCCGGGTGTCAGCAGGGCCAGCCTCTGGGGGGCCCTGAGGTGACCGGCTGCTGGGCCCCCCAGGAGAAGAGGCTGGCCCAGTGGGTACATACCGGGCCCCCTGCGACCCGGTATGTACCCACTGAATGTAGGGCCCGGACAACCTGAGCAGTCCGGGCCCCCCAGGACCGCATGCCCATGCCGGCTCTGCTTGGGGCCCCGGGCCAGCTCGGGGCCCCAAGCAGTTGCTTGTTTTGCCTGTCGGCTAGCGACGGGCCTGATTGTGATCAATAACCTTTCATAGTCTTCAATCATTTAGGAAGGGCCTTAAAACCCATCTCTTCAGGAAAGCGTATGGCCTCCCAGAGTAATCTCTCCCTTACATACCTGTCTCTTGCTCTCTCCTATGGGTAGTGCTTTGCTCTCTTCTCCAGCTCTGCTTCACTCCTACCTGATATTTCCTATCCTAATGTTTCTAATACCCCACCTCCTATAGACTGTAAGCTCATTTGAGCAGGGTTCTCTTCAACCTATTGTTCCTGTAAGTTTTCTTGTAATTGTCTTATTTATTGTTACATCCCCCCTCTCAAAATATTGTAAAGCGCTACGGAATCTGTTGGCGCTATATAAATGGCAATAATAATAATAATAATATCGGCTGATCAGATACAGCTAACGCACAATCCGGTCACACTATCATTTCACACTATTGTATCCGTGTTTGTCAGATATATACTCACACACTAAAACGGTGACAGTAAATTCTCTGGGAATTACACCGTCTAATAAAATATTGATAATCCCCTATAACGTTTTTCATGAGATGCTCTGTGTTCTTTCAGACGTGTATTAAAGATTAAACTATTGACATCACAATCCAGGTGAGTCTTGGCACAGACAGACACACCTTGTGTTATGGGAGGAGAAATAGAATAAAATAGGAATAGAATAGAATAGATTGTTTCTCCGGCTATGTCTATGTCTGCCCTCTGCTGGCTGCTGGGTGTAAGAGGCAGATCGTATAACAACAATTAAAACGTGTATATTGCATTTATCCTTCTAAGTTAGTTTATGCAAATACACAAAAATAAATCCTGCACTCAAAATCCCACTACTCCTGGGTGGCAGTAACGACCATAGTATACATCGGCCCCAATACACACAACAAAAATGTGAGTTTGGAGAATTCAAAGAGAATTAAAGTGAATTAAAAAATTCAGACAAAAATAATGAATATATCTGCACGTGGTCTATTCAATAAACAACAAACTGTGAAGAGTTGACATTTCACTGAATATAGCCCCAATAGAGAAACTCCAACATAGTCGCCTCTACCTACATATAACAAGTCTTCACTTAGCTCCCACAGCTCCCCTTTCTTTACTGAACAGCAGGGCCGGACTGGGGAAAAATTAAGGCCCGGGCATTTTTCAATCAGAGCGGCCCCCTAAGAAGGGGGCAGGGCCGGAGAGAGTGTGTTTTGTCATCATTAATGACAAGCACGCCCCCCTCAAAGTGAGCATGTTGGTTCAATGCGCAGAGCCCCGCTGAAGAGCTCTGGCATTAGAAAAAGGCCCTGAATTTGTTCTGCGCAGCGCAAGCAAATTTAATAACATGCTTGCGCTGTGTTTGCTTTCAAATTGCCTCTGGTGTCTCCACAAGTGGGATACCAGAGGACAAAAGGGCCAGGATAGTGCATGGTGCATGTGTTTGGAGCCTGCTTGTGGGATTGCGTGTGTGTAGAGTGTGGTGTGGTATTGTGTAAATAGGTCAATTTCATTTGTGTTTGTGGTGTAATATGTGTGGCTAGGGGCTGTAGAGAGTGTGTGTATAGGGAGCATAGTGTTATAGGGGATGTAGCGAGTGTGTGCATACGGGCTGTAGTGTGTGTGTATAGGTGACGTAGTATGTGTAGGGGTTGTAGAGAGGGTGTGTTTAGAGAATGTTGTATGTGTTTGCTGACAAGGAATGTAGTGTGTGTGTAGGTGGTGCAGTGTGTGTGTAGGAGATCTACTGTGTAAGGGACCCAGACTGTGTATAGGAGATTTTGTGTGTGTATATATATTTATTTGGACGTATTGTACGTGTGAGGGGCGCAGTGTGTGTGTATGTAAGAGGGGTGCTGTGTGTGAGGGTGGTTTTATCTGCCGTCACATTCTAGGTTTCTAATTTTCTTTGTCTGTTAACTCACTGAGGGTTATTTTATATATTATATATATATATATATATATATATATATATATATATATATGTGTGTGTGTGTGTGTGCTGTATATGTGTGGGAGTGTGCTGTGTGTGTGAGCGAGGGTGCTGTCTGTCTGAGGGTGCTGTGTGTGAGTGAGGGTGCTGTGTGTGTCTGGGGGTGCGCTGTGTGTCTGGGGGTGTGCTGTGATTACTCTTCACTTCCTCCCAGCCTACAGAGCAGCGCATGGGAGAGAGAGAGGAGGAGGCATGATTTAATCTTACAACAAATCCACTAAGCAAATCTTTATAAATTTGGGGGGATCAGCTCTCCACCGTTTATTGGTGTTTACTCTGATGTCTGTATTAATATTGAGGGATTTCTAAGTAGTAACATCAGTGTGTGTCAGCAGGGCCAGCCGTTGGGGTGTGCAAGCTGTGCGGTCACGCAGGGTGCCATGACAACAGAGGCGCCCAGTAGCCAACACAGCTCACAAGTTGGGGACACCAGCATATTCAATTTAAACGATTCGCTGGTGGTCCACCGGTGCGCACCAGCAGTAGGTGCAGTCAGATTATATCCTCTCCCTCGTGGTTCCGGCGCTCAGTTTATGAGTCAGAGCACAGGCTCAGAGATTCTCAGCCTGCGCTCTGACAACATTGAAAGTCAGAGCCGTGAAGGAGCGGGTATGGCAAAGAGCTACTGGTTAGCTACTGATTAGCATAACATCAATATCCGTTATAAAACCAGGAAAAGGTGGGCATGGATGGTGAACTGATTTTGTGGTGCAATGGGCCACTTGACTGGTTTTGCCCCCCCAGGCCTAAGGTTGCCAGCCCTCCCCTGGTGATGTGTGTGTCTGCGGGTGATGTGTGTGTGTCTGGGGGTGATGTGTGTGTCTGGGTGCTGTGTGTGTCTGGGGGTGCTGTGTGTGTCTGGGTGCTGTGTGTTTTTGGGTGCTGTGTGTGTCTGGGGGTGCTGTGTGTGTCTGGATGCTGTGTGTGTCTGGGGTGCTGTGTGTGTTTGGGTGCTGTGTGTGTCTGGGGGTGCTGTGTGTGTCTGGGTGCTGTGTGTGTCTGAGGGTGCTGTGTGTGTCTGGGGGTGATGTGTGTGTCTGGGTGCTGTGTGTGTCTGGGTGCTGTGTGTGTCTGGGGGTGCTATGTGTGTGAGTGTGAATGTATTTTTTATTTAAATTTAAATATATATTTTTTATTAATAAAAAAAAGTTATACCCCCCCCCTTCTTACCTTAGCCTTGGAGGGGGGGAGCCTTTCTGCCTGGAGGGGGGGGAGCCGTTCTGTCATCCTTCCCTGGTGGTCCAGTGGTCCAGTTCACTCTTGCGAGATCTGAGCGTTGCCGCGGTAACCGCGGCAACGCTCGGAATCCCGCGAGAGGACCCGGCGGAGCTGCTGGCTAGAGCTCCGACGGTCCTCTCTCCTCCCTCCCTCCCCAGCAAGCGGCCGCCTCTAATTGCCTCTGGGCCGGTGAGGGAGATCTTTGATCTCCCTACCGGCCCATGGAGGCACACAGCAGGGCCGGTGCTCGGGTAGCGCTGGCCCTGCAGGGGCTGGCAGGGGAGATCCTGTGATCTCCCCTGCCAGCTTCGGCCCCACGGCCATCGCGGCCCACTGGGCATTTGCCCGGTATACCCGATGGCCAGTCCGGGCCTGCTGAACAGATACTCCCAAAAAGGTTTTTTAAATATATAACACCCCGTTTTAAGGTGATACTGAACATTTCTTAAAACTGTCTTCTCCATGTAATAATGCAAATCTAATCTTACAAGATATATTCAGAAGCAAATTAATTCCAAGTAATGGAAGCATTCAGAAAATATTGGTTAATTTATTATTTAAATTCCTGCTCTACAATGCCAGATCAGATGAATAAAAAGAAGGTGTGACTGTCAGTGGTTAGAAGAGGTTTGTCTGCAATCAACCCACCCCCTATGTTGAAATTCTCGTTGCTAAACACCAGAAATTCCGTTCCTGGCATACAGTCGTTGCTGCCTATTTAAGGATGAGGGGCTTGTTGTACTTTAGACGATACTCTCCATCTGTTCCAGAGATACCATAAAACTCTTCGACTCCAGCAGCTACAGGGAGTAAGATGAGGAATTGCGCATATTCCTCATTGAGCATTCTCGTATCGCTGGCCGCCATTCTGTGTTATGCTGAAGACACCTGTCCAGGTGAGCTATGAATGATCCCTCACTCTAATCATTGATTATCCTTCATAAAAAGTCAGTCGTTTGTCATGGGCCTTGTCCAGTAATGTATATCGACGTACATCTGTACTATTTATGTTTTATTACTGGGAAGACCCAGTTGGTTGTCAGATCTCTCTTTGAATGGACGGATGGATGGACAGATGGATATTGTAAAAATCAGTAAAAGAAGTAATAGTTTTTATAGAATGAACATGTAAAATAAGAGATGAAAATTTGACATTCTATTACCACTTTTATTGGACTAACAGAATTTTGGAAAGACAAGCTTTATCAAGTCTGAAGCTAAGAAAGTAAGAAATGCTTTAGAATTGACAAACAGAGGATCTATCCAAACTGTGCTGGAATTCTGATAGTCAAATAATTTGTTGCAAGATACCAATTTTAACTGTCATTTACATCTGCATCACTGGACTCATACGACTAATATTTCAAATCCAAATATTGAACAAAATAAATGTATATATAAATGGAATATACAGCCCTTCCATACAGCAAAACAACCTTCATAATGTAACGTAATGTCACTGTCACTGAACTTTATATTATAGTGTTTCTAATCATGTAATCAATCAACGCCTAATTGGTTTAACTCGGGAACCATTTGGGAAGATGTTGTTGAATCTTGTTTGTATTTATCTCCAATTCAGTAAATATGTTTATTTTCATTTTTAATTTACTATTTGGGACTATAATTTTTATCCCATTCTTAATAAAATAACTCTTAGTTAACAAGTTTGCAGACAAAACCTTATGACATGAGAAATGAAGTTTTTAATACCCTGTAATAATTATTCCTATTATCAGTAATATTATCATTTTTATAGTGTCGGAAATGTCCACAGAGTTCTACGATTATTCTATGAGACGTAGACGAGTAGATCTACGACGTAAAGAAAGCCTTGCTCAAACGAGATGAAAATCTGAATGTGGTTAATAAGAAAAATAATGCTCCCTACAGTTGTTTTCTATGAGGTTTATTCACTTAACACAAAATTGTGCTGAATTAAAAACCAGATCGCAAATATAAAGGAAAACCAGCTGATTTGGCAATATTCTCCAACTGCACTATAGTCCCAGCTTGGCTACTGTAACCTAAAATGTGTCATTTGGTGTTTAATTCTTTACAATATGTTTTTAAGTAATCAAAAAAAAATAGATCGATGTTAGATAGAGAGAGAGACAGACAGACAGACAGACAGACAGACAGACAGATAGATAGATAGATAGATAGATAGATAGATAGATAGATAGATAGATAAATAGTTACATAGTTAGATAGCTGAAAAGAGACTTGTGTCCATCAAGTTCAGCCTTCCTCACGTTTGTTTTTTGCTGTTGATCCAAAAGAAGGCAAAAAAAAACCAGTTTGAAGCACTTCCAATTTTGCAACAAACTAGGAAAAAAAATCCTTCTTGACCCCAGAATGGCAGTCAGATTTATCCTTGGATCAAGCAGTTATTACCCTACATTGAAAGATTATATCCTTGAATATTCTGTTTTTGCAAGTATGCATCTAGTTGCTGTTTGAACATCTGTATGGACTCTGATAAAACCACTTCTTCAGGCAGAGAATTCCACATCCTGATTGTTCTTACAGTAAAAAAAAACCTTTCATTTGCCTTAGACGAAATCTTCTTTCTTCCAGTCTAAACGCATGACCTTGTGTCCTATGTAAAGTCCGGTTTTTGAATAGATTTCCACACAATGGTTTGTATTAGCCCCAAATATATTTGTATAATGTTATCATATCCCCTCTCAGGTGACATTTTTCTAAACTAAAGCGGTTTAAATTTGTTAACCTTTCTTCATAGCTGATATGTTCCATTCCTTTTATTAATTTTGTAGCCCGCTCCTGCACTTTTTCTAGTGCCATAATATCCTTCTTTAGAACAGGTGCCCAAATTTGCACAGCATATTCAAAATGTGGTCTTACCAGTGATTTATAAAGAGACAAAATTATATTCTCATCCTGAGAATGAATGCCCTTTTTCATGCATGACAGTACCTTACTGGCCTTAGCCACTGCTGATTGACATTGCACATTGTTGCATAGTTTGTTGTCTATAACAATTCCCAAGTCCTAGACTTAGATAGATAGATAGATAGATAGATAGATAGATAGATAGATAGATAGATAGATTGATATAGATATATAGATATATATTTAATTACTTTCTGGGCAGATGTGAAGCTTATTGGCGTTGGAGAGTCGGACAAGCTGGCCATTTTGCGAGGATGTCCGGGAATTCCTGGAACACAAGGAATACAGGGAGTGCAAGGACCAGCAGGACCTAAAGGTAATATCAGCTGTATCGACCCAGAGGTTAATTAACATTATGATGTCACTGCTTTTTTTTTACTTACAATCTATCCAGTACCAGAATGCAATTTATTTTCAGACAAAATTTACCTTCCTAACCTCTACGGTGTCTAATCTTTAGGAGAAAAAGGCTTGTCTGGAACTCCCGGGAAGATAGGACCAACAGGGGTTAAAGGTAAACTAACTCTAAATAGCGATATGTGGGGAGAATACTAAATTAGAATACAGAATATGGGATCACATTTCATTATCATTGTAATGTACTTTCTACATAATTAAATATTAATAAATCACTAAATTAATAAAAAACAATTCACTGTCATGTCATCCTGCAAAGTTGTATATATAATATATATTTGTGGTCGTGGCACTAAGGCCGTATCATAGCCGATAGTAAGTAGATATGTGTAAAATTAACAAAATAGTAAGTGAAAGCCGGTTGTGGTGTGTGACGAAATCGACGTATTAGCAGGCCTGTAGAATAAAGAGGACCCATCAAGAAAGAATAAGATAGAAATTATGGAGAAAGAAAAAGAGAGAGAATATGAGAATAAGGGGAGTGGAGGGAGGGGCAATCAGAATCACCGATCAGGTAGCGGTATGGAGCGGTGAGAGGAGTTCGTTAAGGTAAACAAGCCCCTGCCAAAACTTCAGGCTGCGCCTTTACAAATATATATATGAAGCCAGCCGTGGGTGTGCCAGTCACAGAATGAGCAAGATACGTGGACCATACATTGTCATCACATGGCCCCAATCCGTGGTTAGGGAATCTCCACATCCCACATTGAAAGGGGTGGAAAGGACTTACTGAGGGGCTCAATAATTATATAGATTGTATTCTCTTCCACAGGTGATAAAGGGGACACAGGCGCACAAGGACAAAAAGGTAATAAATTCAGGATAAACTCAGACTTGTGGGTAGAAATAGCAGATGAAAATCAAAAAGAATCAAGCAATTAACAAACAATACGGCTGGTAGAGATATGTATGTGTGAAAAATGTGTTCCTGTTCATTGTGTTTTAATTCCTTCACTTTCGAATTTGGGATCGTCCGAAACTCAGAGATCAGCATTTTAGTACAAAACAGTAAAAATTAAGAAAAGGTGAATTTTTTTATGTCTAGTGGATAGCTCCCTAATTTGGGGTCCTATCCTTACGTGTGGTTGCCATAATTAAGGGTACCAAATTGGTAACTTATCTACTAACCGAGCAGATTGAAGAAAGAGGGCTCTTCCTATGACTAAAGAGGAACTGAAACAGTTATTGGTGAATCTAGAGGGATCCATTAAATATGCCAGTTTTATAGCAAAACATTTGGAAAGCTATTACAGAGCTGTGTCTAGTGATACAATATATAATGTCTCTATTTAAACATAATAAATAAATCCTTGATTTACAGAGTAACTTTCCAGAATGAATATATTACATGTTTTACAATATTTTATAAAATGCTTTATTTTTTATGTTTCTAAATATTTCTTTGTTCAGGTGACAAGGGAGATCACGGGGTACCTGCCCCTGGAAGTAAGTATCACACCTTGTAAATGCATTGAAATCCATTTTATTATACAGTAAAACTGACTAGGAAATGGCCTCTTTAGGTTTATAGTAATTATTTGTTCCATTATTTATAATCAGAGATAGTTTATATTTTATACATATATGATTCAACACATGTAAGATTCAGTTGCCGCCTATTAAAAAGTGATTTCTGATGATTAAAAGTCTGGCATTTTGTGTGTTTTATTAAGCAGCGATATTTAACCTCCCTTTTTGATTGGCTGCATTAAACTGAATCAGGAAGTCAAGCAGGCTAATCATCCAATCAGAATCATTTAACCAATCTCTCTCCTCCAGCTGCCCAGAACTGTAAGGAGGTCTTGGACTATGGAGCTTCTCTGAGCGGTTGGTACACAGTATACACAAGCAATGGGCTTCCTCTCACTGTGTACTGTGACATGGAGACTGACGGAGGAGGATGGCTAGTAAGTATGGCCACTAAGGTTTACTTTCCTAGCAGACTACAGCTAAGGCAGACATTAGATTTGTTGGTAAAACAGGCAATAAAGGAGTGTTTCCAGGGCTGTTCTTAAATAGAAAAAATAGGCTCCACCAACAAGATTATTTTAACTTGCATTTCCACTTATGTCCACAAGGGGTCTCTGCACTATTGTTCTATGTAACATTGCCACCGTAACTCTGGATTCATGATTTTTTATATATATAAGAAACAGGGCTGAACTCACCAGAGCTTATCCTTTAAGAGGAAACATGATAAGGAACATACAAGATTAGGGATGTTTTCATAAACGGTTGCATATACATGGGACAGCCCTCCAGCAGAGCAGGGAGACATTAATTCAGAGATAATATATAAGAATATGGAAGGAGCAGGTTAGATTGGCTAACTGGCTATATTTGCTGGTAAAATAGTTCTGTGTATTAGATCACTATAAATAACCTGCTCCCTGTGACCAATGATAAACTTAATTCCCCGATCACTGACCATCTATTAGAACAAGGTCACTCAAATAGAGAGCAGAATATTTACCATTGCTTGGAACATATTGGGTTAACTGCTAACCATTCACATGTTATTAGGTATTCCAGAGAAGGATGGATGGGTCGGTGGATTTTTTCCGAGATTGGAATTCCTACAAGCGAGGGTTTGGCCACCAAGCCAGCGAGTTCTGGCTGGGGAACGATCATATTCACCAACTTACATCTACAGGTAATATTCATGTTTCCTACTGCAATACCCCACTGTGGTTCTTAACCTGCTTTTTACATACAAGAAATATAGCAGAACATTTATCAGAAACCTGAGATGAATAGTTAGCATACTGGCGTAGTAGTTAGACTAACGAATTAAATAGTAAGTATTATTTCTCTCAATGGGCAAACTCCATTAGCTTATAATCTGCTGGCCAGTTAAACCTTCTCGTACTGCAGTGCAGCAAGGAAGGAAAGAAGCCCATGAGACAGAGGTACGAGGTGCCGGAGCCCCAATTTCAGGGTTAAACCACTGTAAAACAGTTTAATCCTGAAGGTAAGAAGGATCCTAGCAATTCATGCAATCAAAGAGAATGTTCCTTTAATTATGATTTCATGGGTTCATTTTTGTTTTGCATTTAACATTACCCTATGTATAAACGTTGCTGGCAGGGAATGGGATATTCCTTATAATTTAATGAGAGAGTTGTGACAATTTAAAATAGCAGCTGATTTGTAGAATTGTTTGAAGGTAATAATTTTGGCCTAAATATTCCAAATCAGCCTTTGATACCCAACGTCACTGCTAAGAAAATATCCATAAATCTAATTTCAGATTCTGTGTCACTTACCTTCCTCCTCCTGGCAGACACCCAAACAGATACATAAACACAAACCTCGACCGTGTCCGTCAGTATGTGATTGTACATCGTGCTTTATTTCATGTTTATCTTCTATGGATTCTTTATAAACCATGTTGTTTTGCCCAGCGCTGCACGTAATAAATAATAATTCACTTTTCTGATAGGAACATACGACCTCCGCTTCGATCTCATGGATTTTGAAAACAACAGAACTTACGCCACGTACAGCAACTTCAAAATCGCAGGGGAGAATCTGAATTACACTCTGAGTTTGGGGTCATTCATTGGAGGGACTGCAGGTATGACAGACACAGGCTGACTGTGTATTGTGACAAAAGGCAGAACTAGAAACCACCAGGCCCTGGTGCAAATGTCCGGTGGGCCGCGATGTCTATGGGCCGAGGCTGGCAGCGGAGGTCACAGGATCTCCCCAGCCGGTCCATGAAGGGTCAGCACTATCCAAGAGCCAGCCCTGCTGTTTTCCATGACAGGCCGGTGGGGAGATCAGAGATGACCAGCCCACATGCAGTGTGATGAGGCCACAGACTGGGGAGGGAGACAACCAGGAGAGGAACCCGGAGGCAGTGGTGTATCCTGGTTTTGTGCTGCCCTAGGCTAGACAAAACTCAGGCGCCACCCCCCCCCCCCCCCGCACCACCCCTACCCAACCGTTCCCCCTGCCCCGCCTTCTAAATACACACACACACATTCACTGACAGATACGCATACACTAGCTAACAGAAACACAAACTCGCTAACAGAAACACACACACACACTAACAGACACACACACACACTAACAAACACACTCACACTCACTAACAGACACACACTCACTCTCTAACAGACACACACACACACACACTAACAGACACACACACACTAACAAACACACTCACACTCACTAACAGACACACACTCACTCACTAACAGACACACACACACTCACTGACAGGCAAACACACTCACACACACTAACAGACACACACACACTCACTCACTAACAGACAAAAACACACTCACTAACAGATACACACTCACTCACAAACAGACACACACTTACTCACTAACAGACACACACTCACTCACTAACAGACACACACACACACACTCACTAACACAAACACACACTCAATAACAGACACACACACACTCTCTGTCTCCCTGGGGTCCAGTGGGGCTGCTGGGCTGCTGGTTGGTCGGGCGGCACTGGTGAGGGAGCACTTTCCCCTGAGCGCTCTGCTCAGCGCCCTCGCGCGCCGCAGGGTGATGCCGAATATGATGTCATATTCCGGCTCCCAGCATCACTCTGCGGCGTGCGAGGGCGCTCAGGGGAAAGTGCTCCCTCGCCAGCGCTGCCCGCCCAGCAGCCCGCCCGGATTTTTAGTTAGCCACAAGGCTAGCAAGACATTTGCCCTGGGCATTTGGGGGCGGCTTTTTTTGCCGCCCCCTGGAAAATGCCGCCCAAGTCAAATGCCTTGTTTGCCTCGCGGCTAAAACGTCCCTGCCCGAAGGAGCTCTGTCTTGCAGCTCTGCCGGGTTCCTCTGGTGAGATCTGGAGTGTTGACACTCAGAGCACCCTCACTCACACACACTCACTGCACCCTCACACACACAGCTTCCTCACATGCACATAGCACCCTCACTCAAACACAGCACCCTCACAGGCACTGCACCCATCACTTATACACAGCACACACACACACTCCACACCTTACCCACACATCACACATCACCCTTACCCACACAGCACCCTCACACACACACTGCACCCCTCTTGCACACACACACTACACACCTCACACGCACACACTGCACAATACTCTTTCCTGGCACTTCTGTCTCCTGGTATCCCATCTATGGAGACACCAGAGACACACCAGAGACAAATTTCATGCAAACACAGTGGAAGCATGTTCTTAAGTTTGCTTGCGCTTTGCAGAACAAATACAGGACCTTTTTCTTATGCTAAAGCTCTTCAGCAGAGCTCTGCGCATGGTCTGCCCTGGAAGAGCATTAAACCAACATGCTCACTTTGTGATGGGGCGTGCTTGTCATTGGTGATGACAAAACACAACCTATCTGGCCCGTCCCCTCTTCAGTGGGCCGCTGTAATTAAAAAATGCCTGCGACAAATTTTCTTACCAGTCCGGCCTTGCTGTCCCCCATCCCCTCCATGCGTCTCATTCCCCCCACAGCCCTTCCATGTGTCTTTAACACCCCCCAACCCATCCATGTGTATCATTCTCGCCCAGTCCCTCCATGTATCTCATTCTCATTTCTCTTGGAAGTGATGTGGCATCAGCTGTTATCAGCTGACCCAGTACATCCGTCAGATATAGAAATCTAACGGACGTACTGCACATGCGCGCGACTGCTATGGCCCTGAGCAGTGAACAAACAGATGAAAAAAGTGTCTCGTAATAACATGCCATCATACAGTGACTGAGCATCAGACAGGGCAATACTATGTAGCTGTCTGTCTGTCTGGGGGTGTCATGGGTAACACTGCTCCCTAGCAGCTGTCTGTCTGTCTGGGGGGTGTCATGAGTATAGCCCAGTGTTATAGCTTGTATAGCTGTCTCACCAAAATGCTAGTCAAGACTTAGTGAAGGGTGAATAAGAATTGCTTTTATTTTCATACTATTACTCAACAGGAGGTCCCCAGGGATAACAAAAGAACAGTGACATACCTGTCACCTAGATATCTGTACCTAGATGGATCATTTAATTAGCGACCAGACACCTTGGCACCATTTAACCAAAACAGTAAAAATGCTGTGTCCTGTGTCTACATCCTTTGCCCAAACAAATGGTGCCCCTGGAAAGATTTCTTCTGAGTGCCCACTCTATCCAAAAAGCTCTCGGATCGGAGATGGCTTGCCTGACTTAGGTGGAAGTTAAGATTTCAGAGGCCCGCTGCTCTCCCCCTGATTCATTGCAGAGTTCCAGGCCGCTGGGTGGGAACTCCCGGTCACCAAAAACCACAGCACTTGGGGGTACATGGCACTCCCTGAAGTCTAGGGTGTTGCTGGATGCCTCACTATTTCCTCTATCACCCCTCCATAAAGTGCCCTGCTAGCTGGTTCTGGGACGGAGAGCACTCATGCTAAAGTTTTAGTATATCGCGGCTGGACCTCAATACAAACAAGAGTTCCATGACATTTGGAGTTTGCTCCCGGTCAAGTGCGTCATGTCTCTGTAGTTAATTTCATGAAACAGCAAGAAGTGCCTCTAGTGGCTGCCTGATAGACAGCCACTAGAAACAGTTTTAGCCCTCTCTGAAAACTGTAGTGTTTTCACTTATGGGACACTGCGCCCAGATCACTTCAATGAGTGTGGGTGACTCACTTAGATCATTTTGGGAACTGCAGAAATACCTAACAGACTGTTTAGATATATGGAGAAAGGGGGCAGGGGGGAGGGTCACAGAACGCAGGCAGCCTGCTTGTTATATAGGATATCTGTGTATGTTAAACGTTTGAGCACATATCCCTGGAAAGTTTATGTATTTAAGGGATTGCGATAGTTGTTTACACAACGTCTTCTCCTCCATTTACAGGTGACTCCTTCTATGTTCATAGAAACACACCGTTTTCTACCAAAGATAGAGATAACGACCGTCATACCACGGGTAATTGTGCAAATAGTTACAAAGGTGCCTGGTGGTATACTGCATGTCATTCATCAAACCTTAACGCACTGTACCTGCAGGGAAATCACACTAGCAATGCCAATGGGATAAACTGGAAGTCAGGTCGTGGTCACAAATACTCATATAAGATATCAGAGATGAAGATCCGACCTCAGTCTAACTAACTGCTAACTGGTAGTCACTGTATACATGGAGGAAACAATGTATTAGAGCGTCACATTCTGCCCCATATCAAATGTTGACTGTCATCAGGCAGAAGGTCTGTGAATTTAATTAACGGTCAGCCATGTAAAAGTTTGGTAATACGGTACAAATGGCATAACTTCTGCCCATATCACCTGTTTCTCTCTATACTCTGTATGTATCACTATATATTTTACTGGCATACCGTGGGCAAATAAAGATACACACATTGTTTATTATATTATGTGTCAATCTATTAATGTGTGTGTCTCGCTGTGGTTATACAAGTGGTACGTGTGTGTGTGTGTGTGTGTCTGTGGTTATATAAGTGGTACAGAAACAGAATTGGATTATCTCTGCAGCAGTTAATACAAAATAAGAAGTTTGTAACGTTATTACCCAATATTCCATCCACGAGCACTTCCTGCACAGTTCCCTGTTACGTGGAGAGAATGGATTGCAAATAGTCCTGGGCTCATTGAGTAACAGTTTGAGTAACAATGCTTCAGTAACATTTAGTAACACAGTCCTTCAGTAAACAGATCTGTGTGTTAGCAGGTTGGGGCTCAGACTAGTAGCTTGCTGGGTAGCACCAGGTCTCTAGTATCCAGACACTGACACAAATCTGCTGTAACTGGTCATTAAAGGGACGCTATAATCACCCAAACCACTTCAGCTCATTGATGTACTCTGGGAGCAGTGTCACTGTCCCACTTGGTCCTGCTATGTAAATCATTACCTTACAGCAATAATTACATTGCAAGACTAAGACTGCCTTTAGTCACTGTCAATCAGACAGCAGCTCCTGGTGGATAAACAATTTTAATCGCCTGATGCTGGATATCCTCACGCTATGCATGAAGAAATCCAGCGTCTGTAAAATCCCCATAGGAAAGCATTGCAGCAAGCTTGTGTTACATTGTTTCCATGAGATGTTCTGTGTTCTTTCAGACGTGTATTAAAGATTAAACAATTGACATCACAACCCAGGTGAGTCTTGGCTCAGCCAGACACACCTCGTGTTGAAGGGGGAGAAATAGAATCATTGTTTCAGATTCTCCTCCTTTCTCTATCATCGCCCTCTACTGGCTGCTAGGTGTAAAAACGCAGATCTTATAACTTATAATTAGAACTTTTATTATTATTATTATTGGCATTTATTTAGCCCCAGCTTGTTCCGCAGCGCTTTACAATAAGAGTGGAATTTACCAAATGAGACAATAACAAAATGTAACAGGAACAATAGGTAGTTGAATACCCTGCTGAAACAAACTTACAATCTAGAAGAGTGTATAGCGCCTTTATTCCCTGGTTCTGTACTGCTTAGTAAGATCATTTTGAGTAATATAAATAATATGAGCCTCTGTTCGTGGCAGCCAGTGAAGGCGGTGGTGGATGGAGGTCACACGGCAGATTGTGGACTTGCCAGTTAGCAGTCTTGATGTAGCATTTTATACCAGCTGGAGACGATGGGGGAACCTTCTAGGAGAAAGACACTGCCATCTACCCTATGGCATGCTCCCCCTCAGCCATTCCTAGGGCATGTCCATCAGATCTCAAACATTCCCATTCACTGATAATGTCATTGGTGGTTACATGGTCCGGTGGGAACCCGGAACGCTGCCCATCAATGTAAGGAGGTCAGGAAGTGACTCAACGTTGGAAGGAGGAAAGTAAAAAACTCAACAATCCTTTCAAAAGCTCCACCCCGTCTCGAAATGTGTCGACCTGCATTTCATAAAAGAGAAAAATATGAACTACTTTATCTATTTATCAATATATAAGGCAATTTTTTTTTCTTTTTTGTTTTTTTAAGAAAATAAAATTAGTTGAGATGTCCAGGAATATACAATTCAATAATATAAGGAAAACAAGGGATATAACTGCTATAAATGTGAGTTGTGGGAAATAAAGTGAATTTAATAATTCAGACCATAATAATGAATTGCCCTGGAAGTGGTTTATTCAAGCAACAAATTGTGTGTAGAAAAACCTCCAGTTTGGTTAAACGTAGTCGCCTCTACCTATGTATATCAAGTCATTACTCCCCACAGCTCCCTTTTATTTACCGAACCAATACTCCCAAAATGTTTTTTGAAATATATGGCACCCCTCTTTTACGGTTATGCAGAACGTTGCTTAAAACTTTATTCTTCATGTGATAATGCAAACCTAATCTTACAAGATATCAGTAGAAGTAAAAATATTGCCAGGAAAGGGAAACATTCAGAAATGATGAATCTATAAAGCCAAATCAGATGAATAAAAAGAAGGTGTGACTATCAGTGGTTAGAAGAGGTATGTCTGCAATCAAACCGCTCCATATGATGAAATTCTCGTTGCTAAACACCAGAAATTCCGTTCCTGGCATACAGTCGTTGCTGCCTATTTAAGGATGAGGGGCTTGTTGTACTTTAGACGATACTCTCCATCTGTTCCAGAGATACCATAAAACACTTCTACTCCAGCAGCTACAGGGAGTAAGATGAGGAACTGTGCATATTCATCACTGAGCATTCTCGTATCGCTGGCCGCCATTCTGTGTTATGCTGAGGACACCTGTCCAGGTGAGCTACGAATGATCCCTCACTCTAATCATTGAGTTTATATTTTTACTGATTGGAGAAGCGCACTTAGAGTTTTTTCTTTAAATATGAGCTGTTGTGAACAGACAACTGATTTAACCCCTTAAGGACCAAACTTCTGGAATAAAAGGTGTGGCAGATGTAGCCACAAAAGGCTGGTAAAAAAAAAAAAACTTTTTCCTATGTAAAAGAACGGTATTCGGGACTTTTACTACGAACGATTCGTTATTTTGCTGTATGTGAACAAGGTAATCGTTTCTCGAACAGTAATCAACATTCTGTTTGAGAACCGATTGTACCTCCCTTGCATGGGAGACTGCCATAAAAGGAGCATTGTGGCAAACCTAGCCACTTTAGGTCATATTGCAGAACATTTAAAAGTTGAATAAAAATTGTCAGTTGACTCCCAGGCTATGTGTCGTCTGATCCTTGGGAATGGGAATTATGCTGTGTGTCCTGCCTTCTGTATGCTGAATCCTGATTACCAGCGGAGAGCCCTTGGATTAACCCCTGCCGCTCCGCTACAAAAAGGGAATCATGACATGTCACACATGTCATGTGTCCTTAAGGGGTTAAACAAATTTCCGGTAAACATAGTCATACAACTTCACTTTTGCTACTTACAATTATAATATAAGGTCAACAAAAGTGAAAAATAAATTAAAAACAAACTACAAAGTGAATATAAACACATAGTTATATACACACTCGTCCTTTATAAAGGTCCCACACTTTGAATGTCAAAGCACATTGATTGGTTGACTTGAAAGCGAGCCAATCAAAGTGCTCTGATATGCAAGTCTTGCTTGTCACTTGACTTGCCAAGCAATGTATATAGACATAAATCTATATTATTTATTACTAATGGAGAAACCTAATTGGTTGTTTCAGTGTGAGAGAGTCTATCAGGTCTCACTTATGAATGATGAAAGGATGTTGTGAAAATCAGTATAAACAAGTCATTATTTCTTGTGAATAAATATGTAAGATTAAGAGATGAAATTAGGTTCTTCTAATACCGCTTTTATTGGACTAACAGAATTTTGCATTCGGGAGATCCTCCCTTTATCCATCCTAAAGTTGAGAAGGTGAGAAATGCTTTAATTGTGAGAACCATACGATCTATCCCAACTTTGCCAAAATTCTGATACACTTAAAAAAAAGGTTCATCTATTTTACATCTGCATCACTGGACTGATACGGCTAAAATTTCAAATCCAAATCTTGAATGAAGGAAAGTTAAATATAAATGGAATATACAGCCCTTCTGTACAGCAAAACAAACGTTAGAATGTAACGTAACGTTACGGTCACTGATCTTTATAGTATAATGTTTCTAGTCATGTAGACAATAAACAGCTAATTGTGGTGACTCAAGAACCAGTTTGGAAGATGTTGGATACAATAACCGTGTTTTTATTTATCTCCAGTTTAGTAGCTATGTTGATTTTCATTTTCATTTACTATTTAGGATTGTCATTTTTAAACTTATTCTTAAGTTACCACAAATCATTACACTTAGTAGAGCTCAATATCGTCTGTAAAATCTGTTTGTGAACCTGAAAGAAAAAAATGCACAAAAAAATGAGTTGAAGTTTGCAGACAAAGACATTGAAACCCATGACGTCAGTAAGAGTCTTGGAAATTGAGTCATTACTACCCTGTAATTATTATTCCTATTATCAGTAATATTATCATTTTTATAGTGTCGGAAATTTCCAGAGAGTTTTACAATTACACTATGAGACGTAGACTAGTAGATCTACGACGTAAAGAAAGCCTTACTCAAAAGAGCTGACAATCTGAATCTGATTAATAAGGAAAAAAAATGATCAATCTATGAGGTTTATTCACTCAACAGCAAATTGTAATGATTTTAAAAAATCAGATCACAGATTAAAAGGAAAAACATCTGAGTTGAAAATATTCTCCAACTTCACATCGTCCCAGCTTGTCTGTTTTAACCAAAAATGTGTAATTTGGCTTTTAATTCACTGCAATTTGGTATTTGGTGAATGAGCCCCTAACTGGTGAAACATATATATATAATGTGTTACTTTCTGGGCAGATGTGAAGCTTATTGGCGTTGGCGAGTCGGACAAGCTGGCCATTTTGCGAGGATGTCCGGGAATTCCTGGAACACAAGGAATACAGGGAGTGCAAGGACCGGCAGGACCTAAAGGTAATATCAGTTGTATCGACCCAGAGGTTAATTATCATAATGATGTCATTGTGTATTTTTCAGTTATAATGTATCCAGTCCAGGAATCCTGAGAATCCGAGAAATCACAATGTAAAATGGTTTTAGATAAAAAGTATTCTACTAACCCCTATGGTGTCTTATTTGTAGGAGAGAAAGGCTCGCCTGGAACTCACGGGAAGATAGGACCAATAGGACTTAAAGGTAAACTAACTCTAAATAGCGATATATTGGGAGAATACTAAATTAGAATACAGAATATGGGATCACATTTCATAATCATTGTACGATACTTTCTACATATTTAAATGCTCATAAATCGCTAAACTAATACATTCTTATACTGTCATGTCAACTGTACAAAGATGGAGAGAGAGAGAAATAGAAATGCAATGTGCTAAATCTGATACAATCCCCATAGAATCTAGAATTTGAATGTAGAACTTTATCCCAGAATTGCTTCATCAAAGAGCAGAGTCGTCATCAGTAGGTAAAGCTGGTACCCAGGTAAGCGCTCTGGCAATACGCTGGGGGCCATCTCTGTGGACTGGGTGGCTTCTAACACAGCGGGCCCCTTACCGCATGCTTTCCTTTCACCCACATGGGGCATCAACTGCAACTGCTCCACCCTAACACCCGCAGAAGGAAACCACGTGGGAGTGAAAGGCATAGACTGCAGCACTGGTTCAGCCCCCACTAGACACCATGAAAGTCATCACCCTGCAGCAATGGATAGACAGACAGGAAAATGGGTAGAACCAAGAAGGATTCTGTGTAAAATATATCTCTGGCCATGTGTTGATGTGTGTACCTGTGTGAGCGGGAATCTAGCAGTGTGATCCTGTGACTGTGTGTAAGTGCATTACTGTGAGTGTGGCTGTGACTGTGTGTCTGGGAATGTTTGTGTATGCGCGTATGTGAGAGTTTGGAAGAGCCCAGTCAGTTGTTTTTAAGAGGCCACATAGCTTCTAAAGCCAACCGTGGATGTGCTAGTCATGGAATGAGCAAGATACGTGGACCATACATTGTCATCACGTGGCCCCAATCCGTGGCCAGGAAATCTCCTCATTGCACATCGAAAGCGGTGAAAAGGATTTACTGAGGGGCTCATAATTATATAGATTGTATTCTCTTCCAGGTGATAAAGGGGCCACAGGCGCACAAGGACAAAAAGGTAACAAGTAGGTAAATTCAGGATAAACCTTTATTGTGGGTAGAATTAGCAGATACAAATGATAAAGAATCAAGTAAAGAACAATCAACGTTGCTTCTGGAGATGTACATGGGCACATTTTCTTTCAATTTTGTTGACTTTTTAAATTTTGAATGCTCAAAATGTGGAAATTATCGATTCGAAATTAACCAAAATTGAGACGAATTTCTGAACGAAAAACACATTTTAGATGCATTCCAAAGGATACCAAGTTAGGGTGCTGTTTGGCAGATAGCTCTATAATTTCGTATCTTTAAAAACAGTAATCTCACATAAGAGTACCACTTAAGGGAGCTATTTACTAAGGCTGCCTGAAAGATCAAACTTAATAAAAGGACTTTTTTCTTCATTTTGATCTTTCAACTGTGTAGCAGATAACACTCTAATTTGCTATCCTTATGTGGGATCGCCATATTTAAGGGTACCAGATTAGACATTTATCTCCAAAACAATGGAAACAGCAACGTTAAGAAAAAGGACATTTATTTTTGCTCTTTCAACTGTTCGGTAGAAATTAGGAACTGAAACAATTCTTATCTGCCGTCACATTCTATGTTTCTATAAGATAAGGCCAGGGACTAATGAAAGTATTTAGAAAACTGGGCAGACTAGATGGGCCAAATGGTTCTTATCTGCCGTCACATTCTATGTTTCTATGTTTCTAATTATTACTGAATCTAGAGGGATCCATTAGCCATAAGAGTTTTAAAGCAAAACATTTTAAATGTGGAATGTCATTTTATCAACTCTGCATTTATTAACTTCACACCTTATCTATTACAGAGTCGTTTATAGAGACACAATCTGTGATGTCTCTATTTAAACATACTAAAATATTCTTAGAGTTACAATGTAACTGTCCAAAATTCATATATTTTCTGAATTGCAATATTTTTTAATATTTTTTAATATTTCTTTGTTCAGGTGACAAGGGAGATCCCGGGGTACCTGCCCCTGGAAGTAAGTAAATAAATATAAATCCATTTAATTATATAGTAAAACTGACTAGGAGATGGCCTCTTTAGGTTTAAGGTAATTATTTGTAGCATTAATTATAATCAGAGACAGTGAATATTATATAAATATTTAACGCGTGTAAGGTTTAAATGGTTAATCACTGAAGTGAGAAATCGGTGATTTTAAGGTGAATTTGAAATTTAAGATTAGAGTAGCTAGACAATGAAAGTATAGCCGACAGAGACTTTTTCCAGTTACGGCTATTCTGACCTTACATTTTAAATTTACCTTGAAGTCACTTTGAATTCTCATTTTAGGAAATAAGCTTCTTAGCTGCCGCCTGTTAAAAAGTAATTTCTGTTAATTAAAAGTCTGGCATTCTGAGTGTTTTAATAAGCAGCGATATTTAATCTCCCTTTTTGTTTGGCTGCATTAAACTGAATCAGGAAGTCAAACAGCTAACCGTCCAATCAGCATGATCCTCTCTCATTCTGTCCTCCAGCTGCCCAGAACTGTAAGGAGGTCTTGGACTATGGAGCTTCTCTGAGCGGTTGGTACACAGTATACACAAGCAATGGGCTTCCTCTCACTGTGTATTGTGACATGGAGACTGACGGAGGAGGATGGCTAGTAAGTATGGCCACTAAGTTTTACTTTCCTAGCAGACTACAGCTAAGGCAGACATTAGATTTGTTGGTAAAACAGGCAATAGCGGAGTGTTTCCAGGGATGCTCTTAAATAGAAAAAAATAGGCTCCACCAACAAGATTATTTTAACTTGCATTTCCACTTCTGTCCACAAGGGGTCTCTGCACTATTGTTCTATGTAACGTTGCCACCATAACTCTGGAGTCATGATTTTTTATATATATAAGAAACAGGGCTGAACTCACCAGAGCTTATCCTTTAAGAGGAAACGTGATAAGTAACAACAAGATTAGGGATGTTTTCAGAAATGGTTGTGAATACATGGGACAGCCTTCCAGCAGAGCAGAAAGGAGGGATATATTACATTAAAGAAGATACATCAAAGGGGCAAAAGGGGGAAGACATTCAACAGAGAATATGAAACACTAAAGGGGGTAATAAATTGAAAAGGGGTTACGAGATGCACAGGTGATGCATTTTTTTCGGTTGGTAGGGGGGCAGCAAAATTCATCTTCGCCTGTGTAGCCAAAAATCCGTGCACCGCCCTGATCTCAGTTTAACCCAAATACTAACCATCTATTAGAACAAAGTCACTTAAAATAGGGCAGAATATTTACCATTGCTTGGAACCTATTGGGTTAACTACTAACCCCTTACATGTAATTAGGTTTTCCAGAGAAGGATGGATGGGTCGGTGGATTTCTTCCAGGACTGGAATTCCTACAAGCGAGGGTTTGGCCACCAGACTAGCGAGTTCTGGCTGGGGAACAATCACATTCACCAACTTACATCCACAGGTAATATTCATGTTTCCTACTGCAAGCAAGGCCCTGCCATTATACTTTATTATTATTATTATTATTATTATTATTATTATTATTGCCATTTATATAGCGCCAACAGATTCCTTAGCACTTTACAATATTATGAGACGGTGATTTAACTATCAATAGGACAATTACAGGAAAACTTACAGGAACGATAGGTTGAAGAGGACCCTGCTCAAACGAGCTTACAGTCTATAGGAGGTGGGGAATAAGACACGTTAGGACAGGAAATAGCAATCAAATATGGTGGGAGTGAAGCAGGGCTGAAGGAGAGAGTACAGTGCTGCCCTTTAGGCAAGAGCAAGAGTCAGGTATGTGAGGTAGAGGTTACTCTGGGAGGCCATAAGCTTTCCTGAAGAGATGGTGTAACGGAGCTCCGTGTACTCCGACCGAGTACCCTCCGTTGATGGATGCTCCTAGCGCTCTCAGAGGACTCCAAGCACTGCAGACAACACCACAACCACCGCAGGCTCCACAACCGCCGTAGCTTAACTGGAGCCGCGCCGTCTTCCTTCCACCCTGGATCGGCTTTCTGACTCCAGGACCGTGTGGGGAAGACCTCTCCTCCAGGAGAGCGTATCCGGAACAAGCTCTTACAAGAGCTAAGTGATTAAGAGCTCAGGGGAATATGCAGCGCATAGCAATCCCCAGTGTGATATAGCAGTTCCCTCCAATAACGAGACAAGGCTACGTATTGAGGGTCAGAAGAGGTCTGAGATGCTGGAACACCCAGCCTGGCTTTTATTGAGGTTACATGCAAATAGGACACTCCCAGGGGGAGGCATAAAATCACCAATCACACATCTGGTGCAGCCCACACATTTCCTCCCCTCAGTTAAACAGTTAAACCAATTATTACATACAATAAAAATACAGTTTTTACACACACACTGTAACTTTAAAACCATACATTCAATTTCAATAAAAGTTGCATATTCAGACTCAGCATACATCAAACATAAACACTTCCAAAAATCAGCCAAATCCATCCAGTGGATCAAAAGTTAGCTGGAAGTCCTTTATGACCGACCGCAAGCACATTTTCCTGCCCAAAACAGTTCCATAGATTTGGGCTGTGCGGCCGGTCAATTTCAAGCCGAAAAACGACTAAGTCCCATTTCGAACGGGACTTAGTCTCTGGAGCTGCAAGTTCAGTATGGAAGAAGGTAAGGGTCAGCGGTGTTCGGCAAAATGTGTAGCCGATTTTAGTTCCACAGAATCTTTAGCATACACCGCTGACCGCATTCGAATGACCAAAATGGCCGCCGCCACGTGTTCGGCTGCCGAATGGCGGCCACCCAGCGCTCGGCAATTAACCTGCAGTAACCTCACAGCCTGGGAGGTAAATTGCCTGCACACTTTAACTTCTGGGTGGTCCGCCTGTGTGGTACTTGGTTCAGTAAGCCCTATTTACTGAACCAAGTGGGAGAAAGCCAGGGGCAAGTTATTTTACAGGTCTGGGGACATAGTCTTAAAGGGGTATTGTTCAGCAAAGTCACAATATGTCCCCAGACGGTTCTTAAAGGGCCATACACACCCAATAAATGTTAATAAGTTTTCAGGGGCACAATCTTCCAGGGGCCATAGTCATGAGGCAGGAGGCTGGCAAACATGCTTCTCCACAATTCAGGGAAGCAGGGCAATTTCTCATTTAAAGGGCCAGTTACAAATAGCGATTTGTAACAGATGGGTTTTAAGACTCTTCTGAAATGATTGAAGACTAGGGGAGAGTCTGATGGCAGTAGGCAGGCTATTCCATAGGAAAGGAGCCGCCCGCGAGAGGTCCTGCAAGCGCGAGTTGGCCGTACGGGTACGAGCAGTGGTCAGGAGGTGGTCACGGGCAGAGTGGAGGGAACGAGGAGGGGCATACCTATGGATCAGTGAAGAGATATAAGAGGGGGTAGAATTGTTCAGTGCTTTAAATGAATGGGTTAGCACTTTGAATTGACTCCAATAGGATACAGGGAGCCAATGTAAGGTCTGGCAGAGGGGTGATGTGTGAGAGGACCGACTAGAGAGGAAAATCAGTCTAGCTGCAGCATTCATTACAGACTGTAGCGGGGCAAAACAGCTTTTGGGGAGACCAATCAGGAGAGGGTTACAGTAATCCATGGGGGAAATTACTAGCGCATGGACAAGCTCTTTGGTCGCATCTTGCGTAAGAAAGGGGCGGATGCGGGCTATGTTTTTGAGTTGGAACCTACAGGATTTGGCAACAAACTGGATGTGAGGCTCAAAGGTGAGGCCAGAGTTAAATATGACGCCAAGACAGCGTGCTAGCAAGGATGGACTTATGTGGATATCACTGACTTGAAGGGAGAGCGAGAGAGGAGGATCAGTATTAGGAGGAGGAAAGACAAGGAGTTCAGTTTTAGAGAGATTGAGTTTCAGAAAGCGTGAGGACATCCAGTCAGAGATGGAAGAAAGGCAAGCAGTGACACGTTGCAGGACAGCAGGGGAGAGGTCCGGGGAGGAGAGGTATATCTAAGTGTCATCAGCGTACAGGTGGTAGTGGAATCCAAAAGAGGCAATAAGCTTGCCAAGAGAGGCAGTATAAAGAGAAAATAGAAGGGGACCAAGGACAGAGCCCTGGGGAACTCCAACCGAGACATGACGAGGGGAGGAGGTATGCTTGGAAAAGGAGACACTGAATGAGCATTGGGAGAGATAGGAGGAAAACCAAGAGAGGGCAGAGTCACAGAGACCGAGCGATTGACGAGTTTGAAGGAGGAGAGCATGATCAACGGTGTCAAAGGCAGCAGAGAGGTCAAGGAGAATTAATATGGAGTAGTGACCTTTGGATTTAGCTGCGATTAGGTCATTAGTGACTTTGATCAGAGCAGTTTCAGTAGAGTGGAGAGGGCGGAAGTCAGATTGAAGAGGGTCAAGGAGAGAGTTGGAATTGAGGAAGAAAGACACACGGGTAAAGACAAGTCTTTCCATGTTCTTTAACATGTTCACTACCAAGTACTGCTAGCATAACATTTATCAGAAACCCCAGATGAATAGTTAGCACACTGGCGTAGTTAGAATTGTTAGAGAAATAGTACGTATTATTTCTCTCAACTGGTGTCCAGTGATCATGAGCGTCAATTTACTGTCGCACCTCATTGGCTGACACCCTGCTAAACCTTCCTCGTACTCCGGGCAGAGAGCAAGAAAGCCATGAGGCAGAGGTAGTAGGTGAAAGACCCCTATTTCTGGGTTAATTTGTTGTAAAACTGTTTAAGCCCAGTAGGTAATATGGCTACCAGAATCCTCTGCCCCTCAACAATTTAAATGAGCTTAGTTTGTTATGAGTTTGGGAATATTTCCTTCAATGGGGTTTCATAGGTTACTTTTTGTTTTACATTTAACATTACCCTATGTATAAACGGGGCTGGCAGGGAATGGGATATTCCTTATAATTTAATGAGAGAGTTGTGGCAATTTAAAATAGCAGCTGATTTGTAGAACTGTTTCAAGGTGATAATTTTAGCCTAAATATTCCAAATCAGCCTTTGATACCCAACGTCACTGCTAAGAAAATATCCATAAATCTAATTTCAGATTCCGTGTCACTTACCTTCCTCCTCCTGGCAGACACCCAAACAGATACATAAACAAACCTCGACTGTGTCCGTCAGTATGTGATAGTACATGGTGCTTTATTTCATGTTTATCTTCTATGGATTGTTTATAAACCATGTGGTTTTGCCCAGCGCTGCACGTAATAAATAATAATTCACTTTTCTGATAGGAACATACGACCTCCGCTTCGATTTCATGGATTTTGAAAACAACAGAACTTACGCCACATACAGCAACTTCAAAATCACAGGGGAGAATCTGAATTACACTCTGAGTTTGGGGTCATTCACTGGAGGGACTGCAGGTATGACAGACACCAGCCGTCTGTGTATCCGTTAACCAAATTTTTAAATTATCTATTAGAAATTATTCCTGCCGTTCCCAAAATGACCTCTAGGTGTCAGAAAAACACCTTAAAACCTTTTATCCTCATGATGTGACTCATTTCATTTCACTGAGGGTTTATTCACTAAATGATGAGTTGTAGAGCATTGATAGTGGATTTTAGCACAATATAGCAAAAAGCAATAGCAAAAAGTAGAAGAATTCTGAAGCTAGACTATATGTTCACTTTGTTTTTTTTGCTAAAATGTTTACTTCCCTTGACATTTCTAAAAAAAATACCAGATTTATCCAATAAATCCATTAAATATTTTCTGTCTCTCTTATAGGTCAACAAACTAATACGTTTATACCAATCTTTTAAATATACCGGTATTTCAAATACACATGTACAATACATAGGGGTGGTCCTGCTAGGAAAGATAAGAATGGCATAACTGTAACGTATTTTTAAAAATATAAATGTGATTTACTCTCACAATTTGTAAGACCAAAGAGAGCCCTCAGAGTAATGCTGGTTTCAGATATGTTTCCATGTATTCAATTCAGATCCAAATTTGGGCTATATAAAAAAAGAAAATGCAACCAGATAAAACAGGAGCAATATAAAATGCAAAAAAGCAGTCCTACGCGTTTCATGCCACCAGGGAAGTTAATACCAATTTGTTACGTTTTTATTACTTTGTGTTTTCTACACAGTTTGCTGTGAAAGTCCCTTTTTTGTATCGATATTTCAAATACAGACAGATCCTAAATAAAGATATAATTAAAAATCACATCCAATTTTCCAGTAAACTCATGGTCAGGTAAATATAATCCGGTTTATTTAATGGACTGCACTAGTGGTTTACACATCATCTTCTCTTCCATTTACAGGTGACTCCTTCTATGGTCACAGAAACACACCATTTTCTACCAAAGATAGAGATAACGACCGCCATACCACGAAAAGCTGTGCAAATAATTACAAAGGTGCCTGGTGGTATACGGAGTGCCATATATCAAACCTGAACGGATTGTACCTGCGAGGAAATCACAACAGCTACGGCACTGGGGTAAACTGGAGGTCGGGCCGTGGTCAAAATTACTCATATAAAATATCAGAGATGAAGATCCGACCTCAGTCTAACTAACTGCTAACTGGTAGTCACTGTATACATGGAGGAAACAATGTATTAGAATGTCAAATTCTGCCCCATATCAAATGTTGACTAAACTCAGGAAGATGGTCTGTGAACTAAATTGAAGATCAGATTTTTTTAATCCTTTCATTGCTTTGAAAATTATAAACAATATAGACATTACAATTGTGAATAAAATCACATGCGACAATGTGACACTGATTAATCAATCAATGATGTCATTCCATCTGAATAAAACAAGAAAAGTAATATATGAATTGGTTACTGCTGTCTTCATGTCATTTTCCGTATGTCTTCGGACCTCTCCTTGTCCCTGTCATCGAGGTTTGCTGGTGATATCTCAGTGTTGGTTCCCTACTAGTCTCCCATCATCACTCATGAGTGTCTCCCAAAAATTATTTTTTGCCAATTTGGTTGCTGCCAATTCCAGTTTGTAGATGGATAGGACAGGTTTCCCTGGAAGAAAGACAAGCAGGACTGCGCATTTGCAGAGCGCTATTGAACAATTTGTGTATTGGTTATAATGCCGTGTAAGGCTTGCCAAGCAGAGTCGCACTGTTTAACCCCTTAAGGACACATGACATGTGTGACATGTCACGATTCCCCTTTATTTGAGAAGTTTGGTCCTTAAGGGGTTAAACATTTGTTGCATTTTTCTCTGGTGTCCCCAGAAGCCGACCACCAAAGAAAACACCAGGAACAGCAGGTCAAGGACCCAAAATCAGAACTGTACCACGGTAGAATAAATGTTTGCTGGCAAGTAAGTATTTAATCTCCACTTACTCCTCTGCCCACTTCATTTTCGCTTACTTTTCTTCTTCTGTGCCTCTTTCCACCATTCATCCTTGATTGTGCTTCAGTATCCCATCACTTTATGGGTTACTCTTCCACTTCCCCTACTGACCCATTATGTCTCGACATCCTCTTCCTCCTCACATGTACCCTCCCTGTGTGTCTCCACATACCCTCTCTTACCCATACTCCTGTAGCCATGCCGATTATTGCTGTGCCAGAAGCATACACTTCTTTCCCCCTCGTTCCTTCAATGTAGTTTCACTGCCAGTGCCAGTGCAGGGTTAGTGGATATAAAAACATGACATCATGTTAAATCCTCCACTTTCCAAGTGCTGGCAGCATGCTCAGAACTTCACTGGAAGAATAGGCAAAGGAAACGAGCATGGTCAATGCAATGGTCCTGCTTGGCTGAGCTTCAACAGTAAATGCATTGGGGGAGGAGGTGTACTAATAGGATGTGGTACTAAATGCCATGGAATTCTGTTATTGGCACCCCGTGACAAATAGAATGCATAGCACTCGTCCTTGAAAAGGTACAATTTCTAAATTATTTAAGGCCCCTTCAATGAACTTAGAGTATAAAAGGGTCAACCGTGTCCCAACAGATATAACCTAACTGTGCCTAAATGCCTTTTGTTTTAGAGGGAAAACAGTTTGGGACAAGAGGACCAACGGAAAGCTGAAATATAGAATTTCTTCAGAAAATATCAATTGGTAAAACAAATAAATTGCAGTTTGAACTGAACTCTACATTAAATCCAGGTAATTGTCTAAACTGACCCCACTGGGGTCAGGGTGGGAGGCCTATACTGTCTCACGTCCTAGAAAGGTGACCTTGCATGTACAATGTCGCAGGTAATAAATAATGTAATTCTCCTGTTCATTATAACTTGTTTTGATGTTTTTGAGACGAGGAGTTGGCTACATGATGTTTAGCTTTTCTAATATTTGTATTCTTTGTGAGAGAACAGCAACATAACTTAAAACACACAGTTCATGTAGATTCTGATTGTTCTCAATCCAATCCATCCCTCGAGAAAAAGGGGTAACATCTGGATTTGAACAAAAGCGAGAAAGCCCAAAACCCTGTTATATCAGAAACTGTTGCTCCAAATCTTTTGTTAACTCCCTAAAAATGGTCTAAAATTTGAGAACAGTCAATTAGTCAAGAAACAACCGAGCATACAATTGCCCAATTTCACAAAACGTCTGTCGTTCCCAAGTAGTATTTAGAAATAAACACCCTCACATTAAAAGGAACACTCTAGGTAACATACCCACATTAACTCTTTGAAGTGGTTATGGTTATCATGATTGGAGCGCTCTGGCCCTCTCCCATGGTACACTGTGAAACCATTTATTTTTCCATAATTAACTAGAATCCCACCCTCCCACCACTTCTTCCTTCTATTTGTGATCTACCTAATAAAGCCCTGTGTAACAAGGTGGCTCCTCTTTATAAATACCAATAATAATAATAATAATAATAATGCTTCCTTGTGATAAGGGCAGTGATTGGCTGAGAACGAAACATGAGGGCTCTCAGCTTATCACTGCCACCTATTACTCATACAGGTTGGTATAGGTGTACAAGCCATACCAGAACCAGAGCAGAAAAGACAGCGAGCCACCACAGGTTAACCATTAAACCATAATATAAACTGAGGAACAACGTCAAGTCACTCCGGCCACCATTATCACTTCAAATAGATAAAGTGGTTATGGTGCAGAGAGTGTTCCTTTAACGCCACAGATCTTTGACCTCTCAAGTGATTTCTCTTTAATTCCCATAAAGTGTGAATTCAATAGAATTTCACACTGAATTTCAAATTTTAGGCAAAAATAGTCAAATTGAAAACTCAGCTGAAAACGTGAAATTCTCTTTGAATTCCTGACAAGTCATACTTTAATTAATAGTTAACCTGTTTAAGTGTCCAAACACTTATGAACTAGAATCAATTGCTCTCTAACATTACGACTACTGCTGAAAACATACAGAAAATCCTATTGAAAGTAAATTGACTTTTATTTTATTTTTTTCATGATTTTTCTCATTTCAAAAATAGTCCTCATGGGAACTCTATCCCAAAATAGTAATTTTAGATGAAGAAAGGGGGAAAAAAGCTTAATTAAGGAAAATGTAAACAGATTTGCATTAAGAGGACCATTTCTGACAGCGACTCCCTCCCTCTCCCAGTCACGTGTGGTGTTCCCCAAGGTTCCATTCTCGGCCCCCTACTATTTTCATTATTTATAAATGATCTGCCTAATGTCTGCAAATCCTCAAATGTACACATGTACGCAGATGACACGGTAATCTATGCGAGCAATTCCGATCTACCGCAGCTTGAGGCTGTGCTCCAAGACCAGTTTACAGAGGTTGAAAAGTGGATCGCAAAAAACAAACTGTTCCTGAACACTGACAAAACTGTCACAATGATCTTTGGAACAGTACCTAAATTACACAAATTACACAATTCTCACCTATCCATCAAAACAATTTCAAATGGCACACTGACCGCAGTCCACTCTTTCAAATACTTGGGTATGATGTTAGACCCCAATCTATCTTTTGGCCTGCACATAGAAAAGCTTGCATCTAAACTTTATCCAAAACTAGGTGCCCTGTACAGAAACAAATCCTGCCTAAGCCCTTCAGTAAAGGAAAAGATTGTACAGCAAATGCTGATGCCAATCATTGATTATGGGGATGTAGTATATGCATCTGCGTCGCAATCCCACATTAATAAACTCAACACATTGTATAACTCGTTCTGCCGATTTGTGCTACAATGTAATTACAGGACCCACCATTGTGACATGCTAAAAGAACTAAACTGGCTGTCGCTGGAATCCAGACGCACCCTTCATCTTTCTAGCCTTGTGTTTAAGAGCTTTTCTGGGAAACTCCCACCCTACCTGAACGCAATGCTTTCCCCGGCTGTTCCCACTTCCTACAACCTCCGATCCAGTACCAACACTTTACTTAGTCTACCTCAATATAAAAAGAAAGCAGCCCGATCCTCCTTCTCCTACAGAGCACCGCATTTGTGGAACGACCTCCCGCACAAATTAAAATCTTCCCTAAGTTTAAAGTCCTTTAAGAGATCCATCTCTACATACCTCAAAACAGAATGTACCTGTCATGGTTGATTATATTTTTCCTACCTGTTCTATGTTAAATGTTGTATATATTGTATATTAATTTTGTATTTTATTGTACACTAACTGTAACAATGCAATGATTTGTGGACCCAGGACATACTTGAAAACGAGAGAAATCTCAATGCATCTTTCCTGGTAAAATATTTTATAAATAAAGAGTGGAAAACTGGAATTTAAAATTTTATGATTTTTTTAATATTACTAATCAACACCAAACTAAAAGTCATACAGTAAAAATAAATTGCTAAGTTACAAAAACTAATAAACGTTGGTACATGGCAATCAGCCTTTCTGTATTGCCGTCAGTATGATTAGAATGTGAGAGAGAACAATGATGGCTTCTCTGCCTAATTTGCACTTTGACTTAGAAAATATAGAGATAAATAGTGAATAAAAAAAACATGTGAATGTCAAATAAAGAGTTGAAAAAAAAGTTTGAAAATGTATTATTAATGCCATCCGATATGTTAAGGCAGTTCTATCTTGTGTGACATAGGGACATAGGTTCACAGTTCTGTATTATACTCTTTAATTAAAAATATACTTTTAGTTTGAAAGGGACACTATAGTCACCAAAACTAATTTTGCTTAGTGAAGCCTTTTCGATGTATAGATCATGCAATTTCGTAGTGTCCCTTTTAAACGCATTAGAAAAAAAAAATTAATTGTTTGTTACCTTTTTAACCTTATTCTTGAAGTTTTACAAACCAAAACACAATAAAATACATTATTACTAATTACTGGGATAAGCATTATATAACATTGAAAATAAATTTGTGTCAGTTGGTTTTCTTTTTAAAGAATATATTTAGTTTATAATTTGCCAAGATGCTGGTAAATCTCACATAGTAAGTGTGCATTCTTCCTTTGATGTACTTCTGTCTAGCTAGGACCCACATTTTCAAACACAAACTACAAACTAGTATTTTCCTTTTCGATGGTCGTTCTCTTGACTCACTGGCTGGCCAAGTCTTTAATTAGTAATGAATGATCTCAGTTTACTACGGGGCACCATCTGTTCCATTGTAGCAATTAATTAAACCTTTTGTTACTCAAGGTTGAGTTCTGGGTGTAGGGCTTTCTCATTTGTTTATAAATGGTCCGGAACTGGACTGTTGGAGTGTTCATATTTGTAGGTGACACTAGACTTGTGCATGGTAGGAAAAATCATTCTGGTCGAATCACCTGTGCCGAAAATATAAAAAATAAAAATGAATAAAATGTAAAAATTAGCTTGTTTGAATTTCATTAACAAAGAGAGATTTGGAAAAACGAATCCGAGAAAGATTAATAAAAAAAAAAAAAAAAAAGCCAATTACTGTACTGTGAAATATATATACGCAATATACAGATGATATATTTTACAGTACACCACTAAGCACATTTCCCCGACATTTGGTTCACAAGAAGAGAAAAAGTAACCAACTAAAATAGTAAAGGATCTATATTTAAATACAGTATTATATATTTATTAAATATATAGATTTGTTTTACTGTTCCTTTTTTTCTCTATTGGTCGCTTCTTAGTTGATGTGTGACTAAAATAAACATTCACAGGGTTATTTACTAACGTGAGAATTCAAAATGAATTTCGAATTGAAGACCAGAGTAGCCAAACATAACAGACTTAGCGAACATTTTCACTTCGGCTTTTTTTACCTTAAATCTTACATTCACATTGAATTCTCACTTTAGTGAATAATCTTGTCACGGTCTGTCCCTAGCCATCAATTATCTCCTTTCATGTCGCCATGGGTGGGATTCAAATCCCCCCCAAAAAATGAACATCTTGTCCAGTGTATGTTTCATTTGCTTCGTGAGTCGGGTGCATTTCGTCTCAGAGTTTGGGAATTCGAAAGATCGGCCTGAATTTGGACGAATTGCAGTTTGGAACGAAATGAGTCTCCACGTCTATGTTTCACCACACTGTAAATCCAGAATCCTCGCAGGAGAATGCTGTGTGTATGGGGCAATTTCATATTAATGAGTAAATCAAGACTAAATCTCCCATTATGCAGGGCCTACTAAAAAATTTCAGCCACTGATCCAAGGACTCGTCTGTAAACTCTGAGGACTCGTTTTTAAACTTCTTGTCATTTACTGGCAAGATGATCATCGTTAAATTGGTTGTGATGGTCATTTGGATTATTGTCGGTTTCCTTGCTACAGAACTTAACATATAAGAAAATTATCTGATTGAAGAGAATGGTTACTGAGGGCAAGGTAGGTCTTGATGTTAACCCTTTCAGAACCCAAATAGTGAGAAACGTAAGAATGGTGCTAATTAACTAAAATCTTTATGGCCACTTTCGTAAAAACAAAATTGACCGATTTGCTTGACAGTAAATGAAGAAAATTATTTGGCATTGTAATTCGGTAACAGGGAAATTTATTCCGCCATCCAAGAAGTGGTCAATGTGGCTCTCACACCGACACTTCTAACCTTGTTTCAAGGCTTACCTGGGTCAAGGACAGGATTTAGAACCTTGTGTCTTTCTCCCTAGATGGTTCCTCAATCATACCCATCTTGGGGGTTGATTGCTGAACTCATAGGAGTTAATGTAGACTAAACTTAGCACTATCTGGTAATACACTACAGGAAATTTGTAGGCTACACCAAAAGAGTCAGCACAACTTACAGATTACCTACCTACAGACTATAACCCCCATTATCCTCTATATTCACTACAGCCACTATCACCCCCTATAGTACTGTGCTGCTAAATGTGTTGGCGCTATATAAATAGCAAATAATTAAAATAAGATAGCTTAACAGGTCAATTTTATCCATCATATTCGCTTTAACCAAGGAACTCACCATTCTTCTAGAATTCAAGGAAACTCTCAATTAATCCAGACAGACCACCTCTCAATAACCGAGGGCAGATTTGGATACAGATTCCACTTACTCGACTGGTGAGTGAGATAAAACCTGCCAATGTATTTAGCTCTGTACTTGTGATTTAATGGAAGAATCTCGCCTCTGAGATTGCAGAAATATTTGAATTTATGGTCCCAATTGTTGTTTATGACTTCTAGTGAAGTCTTGCAACTTGTGCTACAGTAGCAAATGGGAAGATGAGGTCACACTCAATCTGGTCCTGAGGGTTCATGGGTTTGGTGCAATTTTCCACGGAGAAGTCCAACCTGGGTCCCTATCACTTCCCTACTCCTTCCTTCTGTACCGCTCTTTTGCTATTGTTGTTCTGCCTGGTTAATATGGTTTTGGTGGAGTTCGCTGGAATTGATCCTTACGTCTAAAGTACCAAGTTTAGACCAGGTATCTCCCTGTCTATTCCCCTTACGAGGAAACCGGTGAGTCTCCTACTATTTAGTAACTGTGGCAAAAGTAACCTCGCCACTTGTACTTGGAAGGGCCTGCTTGCCAGCCTCCTGCCCACAGACTATGGGCCCTGTAGGGAAACTTGTACAAGACTACCGAACTTGACCGACTGTTAGCACTGATTTCCCTGGAACTGTTTTGGGCATAGGACCATGTGCATGGTTGGTCAAAACTATGACCTTCCAGGAAATTCCTGAACCCTCAACTGATCTGTGTGATTTTTGGATATGTTGTTCATCCAAATTGGGGCTATCAGGGGATGTAACTTTTATGTGTTTCTAATGTACTTTTTAGGATTTCATAAAATTGTATGTTTTTCTATGCTTGGAGATAATTGGGTTAGATTAGTACAGTTCCTGATTCAATTATCTCCCAAGCACAGCGGAGGGATTCTATTGTTTGTGTTTGGGAGTGTCCCATGTTGTAACTATACTGTTATTGGTCTGTAACTGTCACCCTGCGCCCCATCAGGTCCCCTTGCATGGGGAACTGCATAAAAGGCCAGTTGTGGCTTCATTAAAGGCTGTTCCTGCTTACCCTCAACATAGAGTCATCTCATGCGTGGGGAAAACGGCTGTATCTATCCTGGGGATTGCTATATCACTATACTCCCCAGGAATTATAATCACTAGCTCTTATAAGAGCTGTTCCTGCTACACTCTGTGGGAGTAGGAGAGGTCTGCCCACTGGAAGCTGAATCCTGGACTTGGGTCCAGGGTGGGTGAATGACGGCGAGACCCCGGCGCAGCTGCATCGCTGGAAGTGGGGTCTGCTGTCCTTATGGTGTCTGGTGGAGTGCTGGAATTCCTCAGTGAGCACTAGGAGCATTGATTGGCGGAGGTACTCGGTCGGAGTGCCAGGTGGTCCGTCACAGTAACCCATATGGTCACTAAGTCCCTCAAATAGTCCTGGAAACCCCAATATGTATAGTTTGTTATTCTCGTACAACTTGAATGGGTTACATGGCAGGAGGTCCTTGACGTGCATTTCAACTGTGAATAAATCTGAATATGTTAGAAAAGGCTGTACATTCTCTTTGCTACAGGGGGCTTGCGAGTCTCATTTCACAGTCTTATGGTCACTTGACTCCTGCAAGACCAGTTCCTTTCTCCAATTGTGGACTTGCATGGCCAAAACGTGTGCTTTTATTGCTTAATCTAACAAAACCAAAAAAAAACTTGAAGGTAAATAAACATATTTACATAAGAAAAGAATGGAAGATCTGGTCATGTTCCACGCTGGAACGTTAGTAAAATAAATGCACATTGGGATGAAATGTTTCTGATGGATCCGTTCACAGGTCTCCTGTGCAATCCTAATGTGTGCTGACTGGCTGTTTGTGTGATGCTTTGTCCATTATCCCAACATACCGGTAAATGCCAGCATAATATTTCTGCAAGTCAGCAAATATATCCCTGACTCAAGCAATTCTTGGGATCACATCACAAGAGCACACGGTTCGGGTCTGTTAATCCTAACAATCCGACCCCATTAACTATTTCAGTGACGTGATTTCAGAGTAGAATCTGCAGTGTTCCCACTCCAGCATCAAAAGGGTTAATAACCGAGGATAAAGAAGCCAGTTTTGATGCTGAATTTCATTTATCAAAAGAAGGTTGACCTTGTTGCAAAGACGTATCAGTTACTTTGTACATATCTGGACAGAGTGCAGTGACGTATCTTAGATGATTCCTTGGATAGTGAATTGGCAAAGGACTTCAAGAATAATGGCAGATAGCAGTGATGGGAAAAAAACAAATAAATGTTTTTAAATTTATTTATTTAATATTTTGTTCTGTTAGAACAGACAGCTGGCTTAAAATAGACACCCAAGTATTTGAAAAGTATTTAGCAAAAAGTACATTTTAAGCAGCTTTACTTAATCTGTAACGCACTATAAAATGGTGATTCCGACCACATCTAGATTAGAAATTATATACATTATGTATATATATTTTTTAAAGATATGCAAAAAACTCCTCTGTCTGGTGAAAAACATGCTTATCTCAGTGCTGCAATAAATGACCCTCAGACCCTCTCTTTAGAAGACGATCTAATAACAGACTCCAAAGACAGCCCAGTGCCACCCTGCTGCAGGTATGGGGGGGAAGGGATCCTTTGGGGGGGATGCAAATTTTGCTTTAGTTGTTTGAGAAAAATGTATTATATTATTTTTTATTATTTGTACTATAAACTGCAAAATCAATGGAACTGGGAGAAAAGATGCCTTTGGCAATGGGAGGTCAACATAAAAGCACATGAAAAGTTAACATGCCCAAATATATATATATATAAAAGATAATACTTCTATTATTGGTTTGTTTTTTAATACACAAAAACATATAAAAGCAAACAGTAAGACATGGTGTACATGAGAGCAACACTGATGTCCAAAACTCAAACAACTTTGTTTTGTTTTTTCTGGCATGACTTGACCAGGTGTTTGCCAGCGATTCCCATCTTGCCCTTTTTTCAGATGAAACATTCCCGGTGCCGGTCCAATAATGAATGGTAGGAAGATACCAGTTTCCATAACGCATCATTAAACAGTCCAGTCCCGTGTCCTTTTTCAGATCCCATCAGTTTATCAATTTATCTTATCACCGATTGCAGATGGACCTACTTGGCTGTATTTTTTATATTTCAAAAATGGTAATAATCTTCTTATCACATAAACAGGATATAAGTTTGTGGAAGCGTGGAATCAACCAATAGTTAAGGCACCAGAGATATTGATCAGTAAATAAGAGCATGGTGAGTTTATCTGCCGTATCGGGGGCCCCGCTATCTGTGTAGGCTCCAAATGACAGAGGGACATATTCCTGGCTAAAGTCTGAAAGGGACAACAAATAAATTTAAAACCAGCTATTTTCTTCAATCACTGTTTCCTAATGTTTGCACTAAACTGTAAAGTTAATCCTGATACTGCCTAAAGATTAGGAGATGCAAATGTTAAATGTCACTATGGGTTTTATTCACAAAACTCTGAATTGTCTCCAGAGGACTAGAAATGCAATCATTTTTTAGTGAAAATGTTATTCTTGCCTAACTCTAGGACTCAGGCACCTCAGGCAGTATGGAAATCGATGCAAAACACTTAAATAGTTTCTAAATTTGAGAAAAGACAACTTTTGTCAAGTGGATGTGATAGATGACCCTGCCATGGTGACTTAGAGGCCAACACTGTGTTTCTAATTACATTCAGATGATATAAAATAGAATTATGTTCAAAAATAGCTGTAAGTGTCACGGAACCAACTCTTTGAATATTGGCCCAGGAAGTATGCATTTCACAGCCAATGTCGAGTTACCATTATTTTATTCTCGTTCGTGGATTTTTTATTCCAGCTGTATTTTAATTGGTGGACAGCATGAAGCAGCCACTCAGAATGCGGGTTAAATACCAGGGTTTGGTTTTTCCTTTGGATCTCTACCCATGAAGTCTCTCTTTATAACGGAGGTCTAATCACAGCAGTAAAACGCAGAAAGGAAAATGCTACAACTTTAAATACACTTCTGGACTCTCCTCGGAGTTCTATGTTTATTATCTCATATTACTGACTATTAACTTGGGCCAACACAGGGAACATTGGAGCTTCTAAATGAACATCAGATTTTCAAAGCATCCAAAGTGAGCACAGTTTATAAAGCACTGTATGAATCCAGAGGTATATAAAACGCATGATTAAAAAACGGAATATTATAGCATTCTGCACGAGCTGGAGTTTCATTCGATTTACAGAATATTGGTGACAGAGTCTCTTAAGTTGAAATGAGTGCGATGCTTTTACAGTAGAGGTAGGATCTCTGGAGTCAAACTGCTAAAAAATGTAGCAACAAAATTGTACATTAAAAAAAAACATAATGCCACTCAATGAGAACATGTAGTTAACATGACCTTTTCATGAGTTGCCAGGGGCGTCAAGTTCTGAACGCAGGCCAATCAGTGCAAGCCACGCCCAGTGCGGCAAGAAGATCATTTGTTGAGGTTTGTGACAATACCACATATATAAAAGAAAACAAAAATTCACAAAAATATAGCCCAGTCAAATTCAATAAATACCAGGTTCTGTATTCTTATTTATACACATTTCCCCCCCGAAAAAAATCTGTCCTTTAACCTGGAGGGGTTTGTACATTTATTTACAAGTGAGAGAGAGTCCAGCGATTAAACCTCAGCCAGAATCTTGAAGTATTGTCTGTGATTCTAAAGCCTCTGCAATGTCTTCAAGCTCATCAAGGACTTCACTGAATGACGGTCTCTTAAAGGCCTCAAGCTGTCAAAATAAAAAGAGGGATAGCATCAGGTGTCCTGTCGCCAAACTACATAATGCACCAAAAATCTGTACTTTTTGCAACATAAAAAAAAAAAAATCGGGTGCACTCTTCACACATAAAGCTATTCAATAAGTTAAAGTGCTTTAGGGTTCTTGATTGTTCCTTTAATTAAAGAGAAATAACATTCACGAATGTCAAACCCAGGCTAAGTGACAAAGCACACCCCCAAGTTGTTTAGGACTACTATCCCCAGAATCCTCTGCGATAGTCACGGGCTAGCAGAGAATATGAATTACCTTTTGAAACATCAGTGAACCATTTCAAAGCAATGTAACACACCTTGACCTCGGTTAAATACGTAGGATAAGCTTTTTAAGTTATTTAAGCTTTTCAAATAATTTTATAATAAGTTTTAAAAAGAAATACAAAGTGACAGTAACCCACTGGCCAAGGAAGAGTATGCCGAGTGGGTGGTTCAAGCAGGAAAAAACTAAACTCCCTAAATGGTGGTAACCCAACTGAATATAAAATCATTAGTGTGAGGTACAAGATAAAAAGAGGGAGATAGTGAGATATATGAAAACGTAACGACTTTGGGAATTTTTATTTTAAACATTTGAATCATTTTTTTTTTTTATATATTGATTCTTTTTCATATTATATATATATATTATTCTAGATATTTTAATATTATAATACAATTATTTTTTAAATACTTATCCAAAAATATTAAAACCGAGGCCCATATTTCATGCATTATTAAGTAATGCAAAAACACGTTTCTTTCCATTTGGTGTTTTTAGTATATATTAACGATTCCGAAAGTGGCATCACAATCCAGTTGAGGCAGGGGATGCATTGCGCTAGGGGAGGAGCCATTGAAACATTGTTGCTGTGTCTCCACTCTGCAAAGGGCAGAGCTGACGACCGCGATTGAGGATATTTACTAAATAAATATTTGTTTGTAGTTAGGCAGTGGAGTGTCCCTTTAAATATAGGGTATAGGTAAGCAAAGTGACACAAACCATGGGATGAGACGGTTCCTTTTTATGTGTGCATCTTTTAGAACGGGTCTTCCCTCTTCTCTGCACTCCACCGTGCCCTGCTCCCCGCCTCCACTGTAACCAATAAAGAGCTGGAACCTCCTGCTTAAAAACGTAATTTAGCGCTCTTGAGCTAAGCACTAGAGTGCAGGTCTAAATCACTGGCTGAGAACGTAAGCCAATCACTCTCAGTCAAAGTTGTAAAGCCCTGGACCTCCAGGCTTAGCTCAGACAGACACATCTCGCTCTATGTCAGCTGGAGGTGGGGAGAAACGCCTGGCAGGCCAGAGGTAAAATGGTATGACTGCATAGAATGGGGGGGCACCATAGCCACCACAGTGTGCTAAAGTGGTTATAGTGCTTGGAGTGTTCCTTTAAAATTTCAAGTCAGTTCTTCAGTCACCACAAATTAGTGCTTCGTGACTAGTTCCCAGAGAAAAACCCAGGCTAAAGAATAAAAGAAACAGAAATCCACTCAAGTCTATTACCCGACAACAGCTGACGGCTAAATCCAGGACTCTTTTAGGACAATCCTTAATCAGCTCTTGGAAAGCAACCACATCTAGACCGTAATCCTGTAACAGAAAGGACAGAGGTCAACACATCTTGCTGCAATGTGCGGAGAAGTTAATTGTGATCTAACCAATGTAAAACAATAATGATACAAGGCAAAAGGCATTCGTAACCTGAAAATAAACAAACAGCATAAAACAACAAAACCAAAACCACAATCGTAACTCTATTCATCAGCCCCCTTTCCACTTAACCCCAATTTGCATTTTTTTTTTTTGGGGGGGTGGGGGGGTTTGGGACAGATGTACAGCATTTTTTATTTATTTATTTTTTCCCAAAAAAATATTTTTTTTATATAAATCTGCAAAACAGGTCTTTTGCAGTTGGCGAGTATTTTGAGTTAGTAAAGTACTTCATGTGCCAAATTGCAGCAGTGACCAATAGATGTATGTATTACTATAAAATATTCCATTTAATATCTCCCAGAGGATCCTTTTAACACACACGTTGTTATTACAATATCCTCCCTACGCTGCATTCCAAGAGGTTTCTGCAGAGACAATTAAAAGCAGACACACTCCACTAGGGAAAGTGATTTCGAGAAGATACATTTTACGTTTCCTGCACGTAACCCAATGTGTGCCAAAAGGATGAGAGAGACAGTGGGTCGACCATGGATGACAAGGAGCAGTACATTGTATACAGGATCATACGTACCCGAGTTCGTGGCAGAATCTCCGGATCAGCGGGAATTCGGCCAAGGATTTCACATAATACGATCCCAAAAGAGAAAACGTCAACCTAGGGAAGGAAGTTACAAATATTCCAATTATTTTCCCCTTATGGTCTGAGTTAATGAGGTGGAAGGGTTATATGACGGGACGTGCGCATGTTCTAAACTCATTATTTGAACAATCGAAGGACTAGCAGCGCTGTAGCTCTGTCCCCATTATGTACATATTTGCCAAGTGATACGTTTGTTGAGACCTTGAATTAAATGCAGATAAGAACTCAGAAGGATATATGAATAAACTGATTTTTTTTCCCTTTACTTTTTATTACTAGTCGGGTTTTATTATCTTTCCCTGGATTGTTTATTGCAGTAAATCAGTCTGAATATGTGCAGGAATGGAAAATACCCCATCCTTGAATCTTCTATGGTTTTTGGAGACTATTTAGAGAGTCACAGTCCTAAAACACCATTCTCTTGGCAATTGCTGCTATAAAAGATAAATAAACAGCTGATTAAATTGTGATTTAAGAAAAAAGAGGAACCAACCTTTCGATCATAGGGTTCTCCACGCAACATTTCGGGAGCCATCCAGAAAGCAGATCCCACCAGAGAAAGTTTCCTTTCACCATTCTTCAGGGCTGGCTCCACCACTTCCCGGGCAAGGCCGAAATCTGTTACCAAAGCTTCCCTGCCTCGATGTGTCACCCGGATTAGACAGTTCTAGAAAGTAAATGACAAAACAATCCAGAAAAGAGAATTGGCTCTAGGAATCTTGAAAGATTTGGAAGTCAACCCATCAAGTCACTTTAAGCACTGTCATATGTGGAGGTCCTTGGTTATTACACTATGTTAACCCCCGCTCTCATTCTGAACAGCAAATGGCCTTCCTTAGGGACACTTCCAGAAAGCAGGCCAATCATCCTTAATGGCTAGCAGCCCACTAGCATCAGAACAGAGTCTTATTAGTTACTCCGCTCCTATATTTTCCAAGTAGGCACTTGCTGGTGGAATATCTATGATGGTGAGCAGGAGAATTGCCTGGAGAAGGGTTCTCCTTCTTTCCCCTGTCACTAAATCATCAGCCCATTTTACTGCATAGAGGTCTATGCCTATGATTGATTGAGTATTGATTGAGCCAAATTTGTAAATTAGAACGTAAACAATTTCTGCCAGCACAAAGAAGAACTAATGTAATTTTGGACCACAAGCAACACTGAAGGTTCTGCTTAAAGCTGCCTGCAGCTTCTTTCTGGACCTGAGAATCTATTTACAAATTTGAAGAATGCATTTTCAGATTCAAAAACGTTAGACAATAGCCTACCATATACCTTGGAGTTGAGGTCTCGATGGTAGATATTTTTAGAGTGTAAATAGACCATGCCCCGGCTAATGTCACAGGACAAGTCCACCTTCTCTTTCCAGCTAAGGGCAACTTCTTTACATGCTAGTAATTCTTCTACACACCCACCATTCACATACTAAAAGAAGAGAAGAAACAGTTACTAAAAGTCCTCTACATTTTTAATTTTTTTTTAGATTGTATTTCTTTCATAGATTTACTTTTATCTGCCTTAAGAGTGATGGAACTTTTCTCAACAGACATAATCTCAAGGGCAACACTTTGCACTGACCATGTTTTTATTGTACACTATTTAATTCTGAATTCCAAATGTATCATTTACACATTACATCATTGCTTCTCTCAGTATCTGTACCGTATAACTATGCTTTCAATACTGAATATACCAAATATAACACCAGTTCCATACTAAACTCGGTAAATACAGGGTAATTTGCCAAATTAAAGAGGTTTATGACCAGAGGGTCAATTTAGTGATTTCCAGTGTTTATGATTTGACAGAGAAAGCAAGTATAAAAACATAGCATAAATATCTAGAGAGGAAAAAACAATAGCAAATACTACTCATTCCAATCACATATATTTATATGAAATATGAAAGCATTTCTTCTGCTTACCTCCAATATTGGATACAGCTTTTCATCTTTCACACATATACCAAGGTACCTAAAATATAAACAGATTGGGACACCTTAAATTGACTTTTATAGTTTGTCATTCAAACTCGAATATAGAATTTTGGGAAATCATGCTTGTTCCAAAATCATGTCAAATTTGCGACTTAAATGTCCAACAGCAAACCCCAAAACAAAATCGTGTACAATCAGGGGTCAGGATTTTTTTTTTTCAGCTTTGTGCCTTCGTATTTGAAAATGACTGATATTTTATTCATGCATCGTCTGTAATCTACAAGAGTCTAATTTATTTAGGAGTCACAGAAAATATAGTGACGTGTTTCGAAAACTCACAAAATGTTGACTTCCACCAGAAGCAAGTCAAGGCGGAACATTAGAAGATACAGACACATACAAAAATACAGTAACTGGTGAAAGGTACCTACCTTACAATGTTTGGATGAGATAACTTCTGCAAAAGACTTATCTCTCGGACAACCACTTCCTCATCCACTTCATTTTTATAAATCTTCACCACCATGGGCTTCGATCCTGCCCCGGGGTCAACCTGTAAAGCAAAGGACCATACTTTGAGATGGGTATAATGTGTTCGCTACTTATGCTACAGTGTATCCAGAAGTGACTTATGGAATCAGCAGCAGAACCGACTGATAGAGCAGCAGGAAATCGTAACAATAGAGATTTGATCTGTTTGAGGAATGGTGTGTTTGTGCCGTCAATATAGACAACTCCTCTCTGCTGTTTCTATTCTACCCCTGGCAACAACCTGGGATCAGGGCCGGCGCTTCCTATAAAGCGAACTAGGCAGCCGCCTAGGGCGCCATATAGGAGGGGGCCCCCTGCGCCCCCATCGCCGGCCCTTTAAAGGTTGCAGCCACCTGAGCGCTCTATAGAGAGCGCTCAGGCGGCTGCTGCACTGCCTCACCTCCCCTGTAGCGTGGCCGAGCTCCTCTCCGGTCCGCGACCCAGCCGGACTGACAGGAAGTGCACACTTAGTGTGCACTTCCTATCAGTCCGTCCGGGTACAGGAAACTGAAACTCCTGTACCGCGGACCGCAGAGGACCTCGGCCACGCTACAGGGGAAGTGAGGTTAGGTGGAGAACTGGGGGAGGGGGGGTAAGAAAGATGGGAGGGGGGGTAAGAAGAAGAGGGAAGGTGGGGGAGTAAGAAAACAAGGGGAGGGGTGGAGTAAGAAGAAGACAAGTGGAGGGGGGTAAAAAAGGGGGTAAGGGGGAGTATGAAGAGGGGAGGGGGGAGTAAGAAGAAAGGGGGGAGGAGGAGTAAGAAGAAGACAAGTGGAGGGGGGAGTAAGAAGAAGACAAGTGGAGGGGGGAGTATGAAGGGGGAGGGAGAGTAAGAAGAGGGGTGGGGGGGAGTAAGAAGAAGAAGAGGGGTGGGGGGGAGTAAGAAGAAGAAGAGGGGTGGGGGGAGTAAGAAGAAGAAGAGGGGTGGGGGTGGAGTAAGAAGAAGAAGAGGGGTGGGGGTGGAGTAAGAAGAAGAAGAGGGGTGGGGGTGGAGTAAGAAGAAGAAGAGGGGTGGGGGTGGAGTAAGAAGAAGAAGAGGGGTGGGGGTGGAGTAAGAAGAAGAAGAGGGGTGGGGGTGGAGTAAGAAGAAGAAGAGGGGTGGGGGGGAGTAAGAAGAAGAAGAAGAGGGGAGGGGGGAGTAAGAAGAAAGGGGGGGAGTAAGAAGAAAGGGGGGAAGGAGGAGTAAGAAGAAGACAAGTGGAGGGGGGAGTAAGAAGAAAGGGGGGAGTAAGAAGAAAGGGGGAGGGGGAGTAAGAAGAAGAGGGGAGGGGGGAGTAAGAAGAAGGGGAGAGGGGGGAGTAAGAAGAAGGGGAGAGGGGGGAGTAAGAAGAAGAGGGGAGGGGGGGTAAGAAGAAAGGGGGGAGGGGGGAGTAAGAAGAAAGGGGGGAGGGGGGAGTAAGAAGAACACAGGGAGGGGGGAGTGAGAAGAACACAGGGAGGGGGGAGTGAGAAGAACACAGGGAGAAAGGGTGAGAAGAGGGGGAGGTGAGAAGAACACAGGGAGGGGGGAGTGAGAATAACACGGGGAGGGGGGAGTGAGAAGAACACAGGGAGGGGGTGAGGAGAGGGGGTGGTGAGAAGAACACAGGGAGGGGGGAGTGAGAAGAACATGGGGGGGAGGTGAAAAGACACACAGGAGAGGGGGTGAGGAGAAGGGGAGATGAGGAGAAGGGGAGGTGAGGAGAACACAGGGAGGGTGGGTGGGTGTGAGAAGAGACCCCTAAGGGAGGGTGGAGGGGAGAGGAGACACCACTAAGGAACAGAAGGGAGAGCTCTTTCACACTACACACACACACACACACACACACACAATACATCCCTATTCATATACATACACAGAAACACACAATGCATCCCTTACACACACATGCAAACACACACACACACAAACTGCTTCTCTTACATACATACAGAAACAATGCATTTCTTACACACACCTTGCATCCCTTATACATACAAACACAGATTCACACAATGTATCCCTTACACATAACCACAAACACACACTGCTTCCACTACACACAGACACACTGCATCACCTACACAAACTGGTATCCCTATACACTACATTCCATAAGCACACACATTAGATCCTCTACAATAACACATAACACATCCCCTACACACTACACTCCCTGTGAGCGAATTTAATGGGTGGAACATATAGGTGGACTTATGGGTGGGCCTTATGGGCATACTCACCGTCAGGCCCTGGGGCCCAGACCTTGAGCTGTGTAAGGGGCCCCAAAAAATGGAGCTGGTTCCTGTTCTCCCAGAACATTGAATTTTGTGACTGCAGTTACAAACAGCCTCCAGAGATCCGGTTTTACACCAGACCAGTGGAGCCAGACTGCAGCTAGAGCCCATCATCATCCTCATCTGGTTGTAAGTAGGCAATCTAGTATATTATTAGTGACACTAATCTCTAATTAACCTCACATTAAAGGGACACTATAGTCCCCAGAACCACTGCAGCTTAATGAAGTGGTTCCAGTGTCTATAGCCTGTCCCTGCAGGCTTTTTAATGTAAACACAGTGTGCAGCACTGGAGTTAGTTCATATGGCAGATCATATGGGTGGGGCATTGTAATGTCCCATGGGGGGGGGGGCAAATTTTTATTTTGCCTAGGGCGGCAAAAATCCTTGCACCGGCCCTGCCTGGGATATAATCTGCTAAATTTAACGCAGAATTCATTGTTACTTGCTGTAGCGACTACTACTGTTATCACCGCGAATGAAGTCGATATTAGTATACTGTCATGACATCACGGGTATCTGAGTCTAATTCTTGTTTAAACACATCTTAAAGAGGAACCATTACGATACACTGTATGATGGTGCAGAACATGTTTCTCTATGGGTGTATTCACTGCATTGAAGACAAAACTGTAAAACAATAGTCCAACTATGAATACAACACTAAGAGAATTTTTCCAGATTTTCCCCCTAACATTTGCAAGAATTTCACTCCGATTCAGTGTTTAGTAAATAAACCAATGCACTGCCCCAGCAATAACAATATAAAAAAAAATCTAAGCACTGTTATAGACCGTTACTAAGGAAGATAACAAGAACATTCATTCAAAGATTAACATAAATACGACTCAGAAGCATTTACCGTACCTTTAAAGCACCCACAAAGGATTCATCAACATCTAAACATGAGCCATTGAATTGTTGTAATATCCCTTTTTGAAGATCGTATTACACAGCATATTTATTCATACACTATGGAGATAGGATGCCCTTTGAAGTTAATGGAAAATCGCATGATTTGCCAGGGATCTTTGTTTAAACATTTAGGCTGCGCTGTGTAGGAGAATTGTATCGAACACAATACAGGGAGGGTTAACATAAATCAAACGTCTATTGGAAGAATCAAAACATGTTTCCATTTTCCTTAAGAATTAAGATAAAGTAATAAAACATCTGTGCAGGGTGGGACATTCACGGGGGGAAAGTGTGCAAAATGTTCAACGACCAACTCATCAGAAGACAAGGAAGATAGGGAAGAATAAAAAACAGAATCTTGATCTGCTCACAATTAATTGCAATCCAGCCAAGGGGTTCTCCAGTTGGAAAACAGTATCACATTCTGGGTTAGAGAGCTTGCACTCCAATATGTTCTCAACGTGAAATGTGTAACCTGTACTAGTAAATGAGGTGCTCCAGGGGAGTCCAAGGTGTGTCCCGGCACACCGTAATGCAGGTGGGATTGTGGCAATTGAAACAAAATAATACAGATTTCAGGGTTGTGTTTTAACCAAATTAGTCCTGCTGTATGCAAGAAAGAGTTGAATTATTTTCTGAGACAGACTTTAAGAGTCTAGTGGAATAGAATCAAACAATAACATCCTATAGCTGGAATATCTAGAATTGCTTTTAAAAAATTGCTGCTAAATTTGAAGAATCTTTTATAGTCAGATCTATAAAAAATATTCCTGGTTCCCAAGGGGCAGAGGCGAGCACGCTGACCTTGGGTCCTTCCTGTACACTTTGCACACAGCGTCCCATGTATCCAATGTCAGCAGGAAGGATATGGCTGGTTTCGGACAAAACCTTCGTACTAAAAGTCACCGCAACGTAAGGCCCATTTCCTGCCAGACCCACAAATCGATCAGTCGTTCTGCACTAGAGAACACACAAAATACTCTGCTTTGAATCCGGTCATAAGAGGGAAGAATCAATATATCCCCGTGTACAGCTAACCAAGGAACACTCAAACAAACAACCTAAAAAACACAAACCATGCACATCAGAAAATCAATTCTGAATTCTTGTATGTATTTTTGTTTTGAATAGGTAGAGTATAGTACCATCACCACTGTGTGAAGCAGGGCCGCCATCAGGGCATGACAACCATAACAGTTGTCATGGGCCCGGCGGTCCTGGGGGGCCCCGAGCCCCACATACTGCTGCAGTAAGTAATGGCTGAGCTGGGGAGTTAATCTCCCCAGCCAGCCTGCACTCAGCAAGGGGCCCGCATAGCCGTCCGCGGGCCCTTGCTGCTACTAATCATGTCCGTGCAGGGCACACTGAGGGACAGCTAAAGGGCCCTCCCAAAGACCCCACTAGGCTGCCCCTCAGTGTGCCTGTCTCAGAACACAGCCTCACTGAGCTGCCTGTAACTGCTCAGGGCAGCTCCCTGCGGCTGGTTCTGCAGGAAGTGACATCACCAGTCACAGTGCAGAGTGAGCTGTGCGGAGCTGCCCTGAGCAGACTTACAGGCATTGTGTCAGCATTGTGAGGTTCCTTCAGAAGAGGACCACCAGAGAGGTAAGGTTTGGGAGGGTTTTGGGAGCCCCTACCCCCCCCCTGCTCTCACTGCTCCCACTGCATCCCCTACCCCCCTGCTCCCACTGCATCCCCTATCCCCCTACCCCCCTGCTCCCACTGCATCTCCTACCCCCCTTGCTCCCACTGCATCCCCTACCCACCCTGCTCCCACTGCATCCCCTACCCCCCCTGCTCCCATTTCATCCCCTATCCCCCTACCCCCCTGCTCCCACTGCATCTCCTACCCCCCTTGCTCGCACTGCATCTCCTACCCCCTTGCTCCCACTGCATCCCCTACCCCCCTTGCTCCCAATGCATCCCCTACCCCCCTGCTCCCACTGCATCCCCTACCCCCATGCTCCCACTGCATCCCCTACCCCCCTGCTCCCACTGCATCCCCTATCCCCCCTACCCCCCTGCATCTCCTACCCCCTGCTCTCACTGCATCCCCTACCCCCTGCTCCCACTGCATCCCCTACCCCCCTGCTCCCACTGCATCCCCTACCCCCCTGCTCCCACTGCATCCCCTACCCCCCCTGCTCCCACTGCATCCCCTACCCCCCCTTGCTCCCACTGCATCCCCTACCCCCCTTGCTCCCACTGCATCCCCTACCCCCTGCTACCACTGCATCCCCTACCCCCTTGCTCCCACTGCATCCCCTACCCCCCTGCTCCCACTGCATTCCCTACCCCCTTGCTCCCACTGCATCCCCTACCCCCCTGCTCCCACTGCATCCCCTAACCCCCCTGCTCCCACTGCATCCCCTAACCCCCCTGCTCCCACTGCATCCCCTACCCCCTTGCTCCCACTGCATCCCCTACCCCCCTTGCTCCCACTGCATCCCCTACCCCCCTTGCTCCCACTGCATCCCCTACCCCCCTTGCTCCCACTGCATCCGCTACCCCCCCTTGCTCCCACTGCATCCCCTTGCTCCCACTGCATCCCCTACCCCCCTGCTCCCACTGCATCCCCTACCCCCTACCCCCCTGCATCCCCTACCCCCCTGCTCTCACTGCATCCCCTACCCCCCTGCTCCCACTGCATCCCCTACCCCCCTTGCTCCCACTGCATCCCCTACCCACCCTGCTCCCACTGCATCCCCTACCCCCTGCTCCCACTGCATCCCCTACCCCCTGTTCCCACTGCATCCCCTACCCCCCTGCTCCCACTGCATCCCCTACCTCCCCTGCTCCCACTGCATCCCCTACCCCCCCTTGCTCCCACTGCATCTCCTACCCCCCTTGCTCCCACTGCATCCCCTACCCACCCTGCTCCCACTGCATCCCCTACCCCCTGCTCCCACTGCATCCCCTACCCCCCTTGCTCCCACTGCATCCCCTACCCCCCTTGCTCTCACTGCATCCCCTACCCCCCTGCTCCCACTGCACCCCCTACCCCCCCTGCTCCCACTGCACCCCCTACCCCCCTGCTCCCACTGCATCCCCTATCACCCCTACCCCATGCTCCCACTGCATCCCCTACCCCATGCTCCCACTGCATCCCCTACCCACCTGCTCCCACTGCATCCCCTACCCCCCTGCTCCCACTGCATCCCCTACCCCCTGCTCCCACTGCATCCCCTACCCCCTGCTCCCACTGCATCCCCTACCCCCTGCGCCCACTGCATCCCCTACCCCCTGCGCCCACTGCAGCTCCTGCCCCCTGCACTGTTCACTAACACACTACATACACTACATTTACTAAACACACTCTGCACTACACACACACTACATTCACTAAACACACTTTGCGCTACAGACGCACACTACATTCACTATACACATTTTGCTCTACACACACACACTACATTCACTATACACATTTTGCACTACACACACACTACATTCACTGAACACACTCTGCACTACATTTACTATACACTCTCTGCACTCACTACAAACACTACATTCACTGAACACACTCTGCACTACATTCACTGAACACACTCTGCACTACATTCACTATACACTCTCTGCACTCACTACAAACACTACATTCACTAAACACACTCTGCACTACACACGCACTACATTCACTAAACACACTTTGTACTACACACACACACACCATTCACTAAACACACTTTGCACTACACACACACACTACATTCACTATACACACGTTTCACTCACTACAAACACACTACATCCACTACAAAAACACACACTCTGCATTCACTATACACACACTCTGCATCTAATACAAACATAACATACATTACACAAAACGTACAATCTGCATCCACTATATACACTGCATCCATGACACACATACCGCATCCACTATACACACTGCATCCATGACACACATACCGCATCCACTATACACACTGTATCCATGACACACATACCGCATCCACTATACACACACACACTTCATCCTTGTGGGCGGACTCGGGGCTGGCCCCGGGGGCCCAGATCTTAAGCTGTGTCAGGGGCCCTAAAATTTCTGATGGCAGCCCTGGTGTGAAGTCTCTGGTGCACAGGTGCAGGGTTCTAGATCTCAGGACAGCAGGTGCAACCTGGCAATGCCGATCAGAAGTGCATATGAAGCTGTGGCCAAAAGGAAGCCGAAACAATGATTGGCTAGCTGGCCCAGCCTAAACCCAGCAGCTATGAGGATTCCAGGCTCGTACTACATTGATCCCATGCATTAAATGTGGAGTGGGTGAGATGTCTCCGTTTAAAACAGGATTAATACACAACTACTTTAACAAGAGGAAAATATAGTTCTTTAACAATGCAGTCTAGAGGAAATAAAAAAAAATGACTATAATTGTACAATGCACCATCTGGCTAAGGATAGTGTGAGCTGTGTAAGGGGCCCCAAACCTCACAGGACTGCATTGGCTGCCAAGGACCCACATATAAGGTGTTCTATGTATACAACAAAACCCATCACGGTTAGCCAGCCAGCTGAGGGTCATAGGAATTGTCTCGTCAATAGCTGTAGATGCAACTGCCAAGATATGGCTGTTATCGACGATATTCTCGACTTAGTATACCTAAAACAACAAGCAAGAATTGCTGAGAGTGATGGGAGTTAAAATTTCCAAACACCTGAATAGCGGTTGTTGACTACGAGAGCGTGCCATCATTATAATATGGAAGAACAAACCGCAGAATGCAATCCAAGGTTCCCACGGTAACCCAGCACAGCTATTTATTGGTAGTTTGGTCATTTTTTTTCCCATAACAGATGGATATTGATTCCATCGAGCCAACCTACAGTATGTTTCATTGCAATCGCCACATGTGATCTGTAAGGATTTCAGTGTGCGGGCGGCCATTTTGGAATTGCATCAAACTCAGGCATAGAATGACGGCTGTCTACAGGCTCCATTTTGTTTTGCAAACGAGATACACTACAAATTAATGTGGTTTTGTGTTTTGTTTGATTTTTTTTTTCACATTTACTTTCCTGTGTGCCTCGCCTTGTTTACAGGATTACTATTTTGGGGTTTTATTATTTTTTTTATTTTGGGGCAGGGTACTTTTTGTTTCTCCTATGCCCCAACCCAAGCATCCCAACAGGAGGGTAAGACAGGAAGGGTGAGAAATGTTTGTGCCTAGCGGCTCTTGACATGATTATACGTGCTTCATCAGAGTATTCAAACTCACTGTGGTAGACCGTTAGAACACCTGAGGGCATATGGTGTGTGCAGTCAATCAAAATATGAAAAAAAAAAAAATAAATAAATAAAGTCATATGAAAAAGTATAACCCGTAAAAAAAAATAAAAAATTGTAAAATAAAAATGTATATATACACTTTTCCTCACATGGGCTGTGTTATACAACTCTTATATACCGGTAGCTCAAAAAGGTCGAGCTACCTGATCCAGAATTACTGGATATAGCAAAGGTACTAAAGCAAAATGTACAGGCGCCAACCGGGGTACCTCACAATGTAATAAGCATGGCACCCCTCCAAAATACTATCACTAATGTAAGGACCAGTGAGGCATTCTGGGAAGAATACATTTATAATTTTATTTTTATCTTTTTGCGTCCATTTCCATTATCACACAGCATGTGCACACCGCCCAGGGCAGCGACGCATCAGATGAAGGTTTGTGAATTACATGCATTGTACAACGTGCGCGCACACACACACACACACACATCCACACAAACAGGCACATTGTTCTCTGACAGGCAAACATTAGACAAGCTGGAAGAACAGCTCCAGCTGCATTGATGCCAAATGGAAAAATCTCAAAATATCAGTCAGATCATTGTGATAAAGTGGGTGAACAACCCAAGCTGCATTGATAGAAAAGGGGAAAAAAATAAATCTAAAATTAACAGCCATAAATGGAAAAAAACTGGGCCCTGGGTCAGCACATGATTAGACATCAAGGTGATCTTGCTAGTTATTAAGTCAGCATTATACATAGTCAAAGCATTTTTCAATTCCATTAGGTCAGCCTTTACTGCTCCCACTGGAAGGCTATTCCAGATAACTACTACCCTTTCTATATCACTGTTACTGCTCCCACTGGAAGACTATTCCAGATAACTACTACCCTTTCTATATCAGTGTTACTGCTCCCACTGGAAGGCTATTCCAGATAACTACTACCCTTTCTATATCACTGTTACTGCTCCCACTGGAAGACTATTCCAGATAACTACTACCCTTTCTATATCAGTGTTACTGCTCCCACTGGAAGGCTATTCCAGGTATCTACTACCCTTTCTATATCACTGTTACTGCTTCCACTGGAAGGCCATTCCTGGTATCTACTACCCTTTCTATATCACTGTTACTGCTCCCACTGGAAGGCTATTCCAGGTACCTACCACCCTTTCTATATCACTGTTACTGCTCCCAGTGGAAGGTTATTCCAGGTATCTACTACCCTTTCTATATCAGTGTTACTGCTCCCACTGGAAGGCTATTCCAGGTATCTACTACCCTTTCTATATCACTGTTACTGCTTCCACTGGAAGGCCATTCCTGGTATCTACTACCCTTTCTATATCACTGTTACTGCTCCCACTGGAAGGCTATTCCAGGTACCTACCACCCTTTCTATATCACTGTTACTGCTCCCAGTGGAAGGCTATCCCAGGTATCTACTACCCTTTCTATATCACTGTTACTGCTCCCAGTGGAAGGTTATTCCAGGTATCTACTACCCTTTCTATATCACTGTTACTGCTCCCACTGGAAGGTTATTCCACGTATCTACTGCCATTTCTCTATAACTATATATAGCAAAAAGACAGAGGGTGTCTAAACCCACACCTCTAGAAAATAGTGTCCTAAAAGTGTCTTAAAAGGAAATTACTTTTCTCAATGTAATATAACAGCTTCCTCTCTGGATATTCTAGACCGTATCCCGTATAACAGAAATATGTGTACAGAAAGCAGTTAGTGATGCAATAAAACTGCGCCAAGATGAAGATGGTAAAGTCGCCTTAAGGTGCCTCCCGTTAGATGGTTGGGGGGTAAGTCCCGGGCTCCCTCTCACCTGATTGATGGAATCGCCACAATATGGAATATGGAAGCCTGGACTCCGGAAATGGTAAAAAAATTTGAGCCCTGCAGGATTCCCTGAGATCTATTTATTGTTATGCTCATGTCAATGTATGATGGGCAATAGAAACTACCGAAGGTGAAACGCATAATGGCCACTTGTTGGAACACATAAGTCACCCGGAAGTGAAGACATACGGGTACGTTTAACCTGGGAAAATCAACTTTGGGATTCCCTGGAACAGCTGGACATCATTGAAGACACCCATTGGACCACCAATGGGATCGGAGGAAAGCCATGTATCAGGAAGGACTTTGAAGGGAAGGGTTATACACTATTTGTCCTTTGTTAGGATTTATTATATCTGTATGAATTTATTTTTACTGCTGGGTCCCTGAGGAAGTCTTATACAAGACGAAACGTGTAGCACCGGATTTGTATTTTATCCATATATTAAGATGTAATAAAGCAGATCGTTTTTTTTACCGGACTTCCATATTGTGGTGATTTCATCAACCAGCTGAGAGGGAGCTGACCCCCTAATCCTGACCCCCTAATGAAGATCTAGGATCTGCTTGTAAACATCACATCATCTTCAAATAACTTTTAATTGTCCATTTGAAACACCATGTGTGCTGACAGGTCAAACAAGATTTCCCCCCTAATGATTTGGACGAATTTGGCAGATATTACGATTTCACAAAAAATATCCGTAAAGGAATATTAAAAAGCACCAGTCGCTTCTTTCAAAAAGTACGCAAACGATGAGCAGGAGAAATCTCCAAACTGTAATATGTGTTTTTATATGTTCTATTCAGTAGCAGGTCACACCTTTGGTAAATAAATTACATTGTACGGTAGGAGAAATGTTTGTGGGAATCCTTGCTGGTAAGAAAACTAGGGGATATATTGTTAATTGTCCTGGTTGAACAATACATCGATTGTTTATTGTTTTCTTGGTTTCTGTCAAATAAAGTAAACTAATTTAGAACAGGTGCGATTATTTTCACCAAACTTTATTTACACTTTTACAAAACGAGCAGTGACTTATTTTGGTCTCTGCAAAGAGGGAACTAGGCACTAGGTGGACATTTGTCTGAAAAACTGGATAGGATTCAATCCACAATGGCAGAGTTAAGCATCTCAAGAAACTGAGATTTGTTAAATTTAAGCAGAGTTGCAAAGGCTGGGTTTATTAACGCCAGTGATCTAGAGCTGTATTCACAAGATGTAGTGTTAAAGGTCTGTAATGTTGCCGTTTCTGCTGGCCATGAGTCGCGGAGCCATTGTTTTTTTGTATATGGCTGCGAACCCTGTGTGGGCTGCTGCATCGGTGTGTATGACTGGGGATTCCTCATCCAAGGGGGTATGAACATTGACCTCCCGTTCCAGGAGGAGAGAAACCGACCCCACATCAGTAAATCTGCCTTGGCGTTATCGTTGATCCGTATGGGCGAATTGTCGTGAGGGGCTTCCGTTAGGAGGTGTAGTAAGCGTGAAAGGAATGCGCGGCCCTGTGGTATTATGCGGATTGCGAAGTTTAGAGAGCCAAGGAGAGATTGCAACTCTTTGCAGGAGCAACTGTTATTGTGCGTGAGCCATGTGATTTCATTTGTGATACGGTTAACTTTCTCTTCAGGTAGGCTAGCTATCATAGATGTGGAGTCGAGATGGATACCTAAGAAAGTTAGGGCTGTAGAAGGACCTATCGTTTTGTCCTTTGACAGGGGGACTCCTAGTGTAGAGAAAAAAGCTGCAGTTTTGTCAATGCTGTGGGGAATACAGTTAGGTTCCTCAACCGTGAGGAAGTCATCCAGGTAGTGTATTGCCACTGGGCAGCCACAAACGTTTAGCAGGAGCCAGCACAGTGTTTCGGCGAACGTGTCGAACAGTTTGGGACTGCTTTTGGCCCCAAATGTCAGACGAGTTGCGAAGTAGTACTGGCCCTTCCACTTGACCCCATGCAGATGCCACAGAGACGGGGGTATGGGTAGCAACTTGAAAGCGTTAGCGATGTCGGTTTTCCCTAACCAGGCACCGCGTCCTGCTTTCAAAATTGCTCCCATGTGGCATACTGCAGCGAAAGTTCGCTGGATGGTATTAGAGAATTAATGCTAGGAACCACTGATGAATGAGGTGCAGACAAGTCAATGATCATGCTTTTTTTATTGTTAAATTTCCCAGTTGCAATGCCAATTAGGTTGGTTCTGAAACTGGCGTAGGGGGGTTGTTTGAAGGGGCCTATCATGAACCCTTGATTGACTTCTGCTGTGAGCAGTGTGTCGGTGGTGTGGGCGTCTAGGATGGCTGACTGCAGGTTCCTGCATTCTAGATTGCCCCCTGGGAGTGCCACTAGCCCGGTGTGAAATCCCTTAGTGAAACCCGTGATGAGGAACTCGACCAAGTGAGGGGAGGGGTGGTTGGCGAGGTAATAGGTGAGATTGCTAATGTTAACTTCGGTGAGTCATTGTCTCTGGAAAAGCCGGTTAGGGCACATGGACTTTGCATGTGCCCTAAAGCAGAGGGAACAGACATGCAACAAACGACAAGCACTGAAGCTACAACCTCCAACATTGAAGTTGTTGCATATCTGTGTTTTGCCTAAAAAGACGATGGGTCTGCCCAGTTTGTCTTTTAGTACCCTTTCTGTTTTGCTGGGGGCGGCCTCTGCGTGGCTAGTGGAGGGTTGGCTCAGTTCGGAAGGGCACAAATTGGTGGAATGTGCGGTTGATGCACAAATGGCACAAGACGGAGGCTTGAGGCTGGCGAAGTGGCGGCAGAACAGTTCCGTGTCTAGTTGGCTCCAGTCTGAGCGAATGTTAAACTGAACCAGTGTTGCCGTCGCCTTCGCCGAAAATTACCTATGATAATCATAGAAGGAGTAGCCTCCATACTTGTTACCTAGGTCAACCACTTTGTGGAGGTAGAGATCCAGCTCCTCTCTGCGTTGAGGGAAGACGGAACATATGACGTCCCAGAACAGGCCAAGAGCTATCATGAAGTCAGGGATGGCTAGCTTCTTGTTGAGTCTGGGGTCCCTAGCCTTGAGTACGACCTACACCTCCCCGTAGCAGTATGCCTTGTTTTCTACTAAGTCTTGGGACGCTATGAGTAGGGATACCAGGTTGACATCTTTCCCTTCTAAAATTTCTTTTTTAATAGCTTGGGGTACTAAGTGGGCAGGAGTGATGATATGTGAAGGTGTAGGTGTTGGGTTAGAACTAGTGATGTTACCTGCTTGAGGTAAAGTTTGGGGTATAGTGGGAAGGATAGCTGCTGGGGTGATTATGGCCACTTGGTTTCCCAGTTTCTCCAGTCTCTCGTTGATGAGGTTAACTGAAGAAAGAAGTACAGACATTGTGGCCTGGATTCCAGGCGTGCTTCCATCGGTTGCCTGTGTGCTGGTGCCTGGTCTCGGGGTGTCGGGGTTGGCATTCAGGAGGCGGTATAGTTCCGCTTTACTAGCCGTGGCTGGTTATGATATGCCACGTCTCCTGAGTTCGGCCGCTATCTTGGGTATGGTCCAGGAGCGTAGAGACCCTGGACTTGCTGTCTCTAAATTCTCGACAGGGGTACTCGGTCTGGTTGGGCTTGCGATTCTAGCTGGGGTGCTGGGTAGGGAGACATCCTCGGCTATATCCGAAGCGTGTGACATTCTATGAAAATGAGGAAGTACACTGGTTAGGAGTGATCAGGGCCGCCATCAGGGCATGACAACCGCAACGGTTGTCATGGGCCCGGCAGTCCTGGGGGCCCGGACTGCTCAAGTCGTCCGGGCCCCACATTCAGTGGGTACATACAGGGGGCCCTGCGACCCCGGTATGTACCCACTGGGCCAGCCTCTTCTCCTGGGGGGCCCAGTAGCCGGTCACCTCAGGGCCCCCAGAGGCTGGCCCTGCTGACAACCGGCGGGCGCGCGAGGGAGCACTCTCCCTGGCTGAGTGCTTCCTCTTCAGCTCCCTCGCGCGCACCGTACTGATGCCGGAGCCGGAAGATGACGTCATCTTCCGGCTCCGGCATCAGTACGCGGCGCGCGAGGGAGCTGAAGAGGAAGCACTCAGCCAGGGAGAGTGCTCCCTCGCGCGCCCGCCGGGTGTCAGGGAGAAATTTGAGTGAGTGGGGGTGAGGGAGAGAGAGGGAGAAATTTGAGTGAGTGGGGGTGGGGGAGAGGGAGGGAGAAATTTGAGTGAGTGGGGGTGGGGGAGAGGGAGGGAGAAATTTGAGTGAGTTGGGGAGACGGAGGGAGAAATTTGAGTGAGTGGGGGTGGGGGAGAGGGAGGGTGAAATTTGAGTGAGTGGGGAAGAGGGAGGGAGAAATTTGAGTGAGTGGAGTGGGGGAGAAGGAAGAAAATTTGAGTGGGTGGGGTGGTGGGGGGAGAGGGAGGAAATTTGAGTGGGTGGGGGTGGGGGGGAGAGGGAGGAAATTTGAGTGAGTGGGGGGGAGAGGGAGGAAATTTGAGTGGGGGGAGAGGGAGGAAATTTGAGTGAGTGGGGGGGGAGAGGGAGGAAATTTGAGTGGGTGGGGGTGGGGGTGGGGGGGGAGGAAATTTGAGTGGGTGGTGGTGGGGGGGAGAGGGAGGAAATTTGAGGGGGTGGGGGGGGAGAGGGAGGAAATTTGAGTGAGTGGGGGGGAGAGGGAGGAAATTTGAGTGAGTGAGTGGGGGGAGGGAGGAAATTTGAGTGGGGGGAGGGAGGAAATTTGAGTGAGGGGGAGGGAGGAAATGTGAGTGAGTGGGAGGGGGGAGGGAGGAAATTTGAGTTAGTGGGGGGGGGAGAGGGAGGAAATTTGAGTGGGTGGGGGTGAGGGGGGTGTAAGGAAACCACGTTTAACCAAATCGAGTTCGGTAGTTTCCTCCCGGACGGTCAGAGCCTAAGGTAGCGAGAATCCGGTTCGGTAGTTACAGGGACGAAGTCCATACGGAATATAACAGCTGCATAAGATAATTCCCTCGTTACAGCATACGAATTCCAAATAACAGTCAGAGTCCAGGTTCAGGATACAAGCAGAACTAACGTTTATTCACACACATGGCTTTTTATGCAGGTCCCCATGCAAGGGGACATCCCACAGGGAGGAGTAACAATTATCCAATCCCGAACAGTAAAAATATAAAACACACCCAATACAAACAGGCAGTTCCCTCCCCTAGTCCTGGAGATAATCAGGCCTGATATAGTAACAACCTAATTATCTCCAGGCTGAAAATTCACTATTTTCCCCAATTTCTGGAACACCCCTTTATACCTGGGGTATCCCCACAAATACTATATCCCCTGATAGCCCCGATCCGGGTGACCAACATATCCAAATTTCACCCGGATCGGTTCAGGGGTTCGCAAAAAGTATGGAAGTCCTTTGTGACCGGTCCACTGGGGCCGGACTGCCCAAAATAGTTCCAGAGGTTCGTGTGGTTTTGCCGGTCACTTCAGAAAAAGGGAAGAAATGCATAAAAGTACCGAATGAATTCCCCTGGCTCCTAGCAGCGATTGTTCCCCTCATCCGTGTGCATCTTTGTACCGAATAGCGCTCTCCTAGCTAATCGGTATCACTAGTTCCAGCGTTCGCATGATGGAGACCGGTGTTTGGGAAGTCGAGTGTCCGATTTTAGTTCCAGACACTCGACGACCAAGTCCCGCTGCCTTTGTTTGGCGAAAAAAAGATGGCCGCGGTTTTCTCTGCCACGTGGCGTTCGACAGTACGAACGCTGACCGCACACATAGAGGGTGAAAGTGATGCCGGCTTTGAAGTTAAGTGAGCCAGGGGTGGTCTCTGTTCGGCAGACCCATCTGCCGAATGAAAAGTACACAAAAAGCAAGAACTATGCAACAAAATATCGAATAATATAGTCATTTCTTCACAGGGGGAGAGGGAGGAAATTTGAGTGGGTGGGGGTGGGGGGGAGAGGGAGGAAATTTGAGTGAGTGGGGGGGAGAGGGAGGAAATTTGAGTGAGTGGGGGGAGAGGGAGGAAATTTGAGTGAGTGGGGGGGAGAGGGAGGAAATTTGAGTGAGTGGGGGGGAGAGGGAGGAAATTTGAGTGAGTGGGGGGAGAGAGGAAATTTGAGTGAGTGGGGGGGAGAGAGGGAATTTGAGTGAGTGGGGGGGAGGGAGGAAATTTGAGTGAGTGGGGGGGAGAGGGAGGAAATTTGAGTGAGTGGGGGTGGGGGGAGAGGGAGGAAATTTGAGCGAGTGGGGGTGGGGGGAGAGGGAGGGAGGGAGGAAATTTGAATGAGTGGCGGGGAGAGGGAGGGAAGGGAGGAAATTTGAGGGGGGAGAGGGAGGGAGGAAATTTGAGGGAGTGAGGGGGGAGAGGGAGGGAGGAAATTTGAGGGAGTGAGGGGGGAGGGAGGGAGGAAATTTGGGGGGAGAGAGGAAGGGAGGAAATTTGAAGGGGGGGAGAGGAAGGAAATTTGGGGGAGTGGGGGGGAGAGGAAGGAAATTTGGGGGGGAGAGGAAGGGAGGACATTTGAGGGGGGGAGAGGAAGGGAGGAAATTTGGGGGGGAGGAAGGAAATTTGAGGGAAGGGAGGAAATTTGAGGGAGAGGGGAGAGGAAGGGAGGAAATTTGAGGAGGGAGAGGAAGGAAATTTGAGGGGGAGAGGGAGGGAGGAAGGAAATTGGAGGGGGGAGAGGAAGGAAATTGGAGGGGGAGGAAGGAAATTGGAGGGGGGGAGAAGAAGGAAATTGACGGGGGTAGGGGCAGAGATTGACATCCATCACACACACACACAATGCACCCCTTGCACACAGAAAAACACACAATGCATTACACACAGACACACATACACAAGCAATGCATCCCTTACACACAGCAACACACAATGCACCCCTTCCACACACTCAGTGCATCCCTTACAGACACACACACTGCATCCCCTACATACACAAACTCACCTTGCAGCCCTTACACATACAAACACAGATTCACACAATGCATTCCTTACACACATCAGGACATCCCCCCCACACACACACACCCCTGTGAACAAACTCATTGGTGGAACATGAAGGTGGACCCTGGGACCCAGACCTTGAGCTGTGTAAAGGGCCCTCAAAAAATGGAGCTGCTTCCCGTTCTCCCAGAACATTGATTTTTGTGACCACAGTTACAAACCGCCTCCAGAGAGCCTGTTCTACACCAGACCAGTGGAGCCAGACAGCAGCTGAAGCCCATCATCATCCTCATCTGGTTGTAAGTAGGCAATCTAGTATATTATTCGTGGCACTAATCTCTAATTTACCTCACATTAAAGGGACACTATAGTCCCCAGAACACTGCAGCTTAATGTAGTGGTTCTGGTGTCTATAGCCTGTCCCTGCAGGCCTTTTATTGTAAACACGGCGGCACTGGTTTGGAGTGATTGGTAGTTTAGGGGGAAAAGTACTTTTAAGTGGGTTAGGTAATGGTCGGGTGCTCGTAGGTGTCTTATTGTACGTTTTTCCCTGTGATGCCAGTGGGCGGAGTGGTATCCGCTTGTGAGGACCGAACTAACCGTAACTTGTGACACGTAAAGTGAATTTATGGAACGATTTAGGTGATGTCGTATCCCGGTGGTGGGTTTTACGGATCTATGCGTTGTGTAATAGCGTACGTTAGGTGTGTGTTTAATATGGAGCCGTTGTGCTGGCCTAATGACCTGTTGGACTATTGGGTGCGTGGACTGGCCGGTGTGCTTCCTGTTGTGAAAAGTGGAGTGGAAAATTGGGAAAATACTTACGTGCTGTTAGTGAATTTTGATGAACGCTTTGACCTATGGAACATGATTAATGTTCTACGTAGGACTTGTTCTACGTATGACTTGCTACGGGTTGGAAACCTAAGATGAGGAAAGATTAGTGTTTCTGGCTTGCCGTTATTTGAGTGTGGCCAAATGGGGAAAAAATATTACCTGGATGTAACTTGATCGGTGAATACGGGATCAAGATTTGTGAACTATGAGTTGTCCCAGACGACCTAGGCAATAATGAGGGTGAGTATGCAAGTCGAAAATACTGAGAAATCTTAATGCGAAATTTTCTCACACTTACCTGTTATGTAGTAGGGAGGTATTCACAGGAGTTGAGATCCTATGTTAGGGGTTGCCTAGCTGAAAATACATATGTGTTGAAAATGAGTGAGTTTTTAGAGATTGTGTAGGAGTAACAGAGTTTGAACAATTGTATTTTTATTTTTTTATTGTGATTGCTATGGTAGTATTCAGGTAGTAAACTGCACACTATTAAAGATGTTTAGAGGGATGGGGATGGGGGGGAGGAGGTGAGTTTACCTGTCCTCCTCCGTCCCGTCCCCCTCACTCCCGTTGGCTGTCTGTGAACCCTGAACCCGGAAGTGCCACCGGAACTCGGGGTGGGGGGCGTGTGAGTACGTTTGCTTGCCCCCCCCCGCTCCCGGTTGTCGGACTGTGTAGCCCAGAAGCGCCGTCTGATCGTTTGTGTCCCGGGGGTTCGTCATGTATGCGTGCGTTTGACGGACCCTCCCCCTCCCGCCCCCAGTTGGCGGGCTGTGTACCCGGAAGCGTGGTCGGACCGTTTGTGTCCGGGGGGGGCTTGGTGCATATGCATGCGTTTTGCCGCCCCTCCCGCCCCCCGTTGGAGCGGCTGTGTAGCTGGAAGTCCCGTCGGACCGTTTGTGTGTCCGGAGGGGGTCCGCTCGAGCGTGATGTGCGTTGGTGGGGGATGCTGTACTCACTAGACCCGGAAGTGTGCCTGTCTGGGTGCGCCAGTGGCGGGCAAGCAGGCTGGTTGGAGCCCTTCAACTTCGGTGCTGGTGTTGGCTGGGAGTTGTTGGGATCTTAGTTTCAGCTGGAGGTGCTGACTGACCGGAACCGGAAGTGGACGCCAATGGAGTCTGACTTGATGGCGGCCATGATAGGAGGTTGGTTAGAGTTTAAATAGCCGGTTAACCCCTCCCACAACTACATATTAGATCACTATATATAACCTGTTCCCTGCGGCCAATGATAAAGTTAATTCCCCTGGATATCAGAGTAAAGCTCAGTTTAACCCGATCACTGACCATCTATTAGAACAAGGTCACACAGATAGAGAGCAGAATATTTACCATTGCTTGGAATCTATTGGGTTAACCACTATCCCCTTATTTTGTAATTAGGTTTTCCAGAGAAGGATGGATGGGTCGGTGGATTTTTTCCGAGATTGGAATTCCTACAAGCGAGGGTTTGGCCACCAAGCCAGCGAGTTCTGGCTGGGGAACGATCACATTCACCAACTTACGTCCACAGGTAATATTCATGTTTCCTACTGCAAGACCCCACTGTGGTTCTTAACCTGCTTTTTACATACAAGAAATATAGCAGAACATTTATCAGAAACCTGAGATAATTAGTTAGCATAGTGACATAGTGAGAATAATTAAAGAAATAGTACATATTATTTCTCTCAATGGGCAAACAGTGGTAGGCTGTGAGCGTCAACTTACTCAGCTGCCACCCGGCTAATCCTTATCGAACTGCAGTGCAGCAAGAAAGGAAGCCGTGAAAAAGAGGTAAGAGATGCCGGAGCCCCAATTTCTGGGTTAAATCATTGTAAAACAGTGTGATCCTGAAGGTAAGAAGGATCCCAGTCTCCTGCACCCAAAGCAACTTAAATACGTTAATTTGTTATGGAGGTGGGGATTGTTCCTTTAATTAGTATTTCATGGTTTAGTTTTTGGGATATTCCTTATACTTTAATGAGAGAGTTGTGACAATTTAAAGTAACAGCTGATTTGTAGAATTGTTTCAAGGTGGTAATTTTAGCCTAAATATTCCAAATCAGTCTGTGATACCCAACGTCACTGTTACATAGTTACATAGTTACATAGCTGAAAAGAGACTTGCGTCCATCAAGTTCAGCCTTCCTCACATATGTTTTTTGCTGTTGATCCAAAAGAAGGCAAAAAAAAACAGTTTTGAAGCACTTCCAATTTTGCAACAAGCTAGGAAAAAAATCCCTTATTGACCCCAGAATGGCAGTCAGATTTATCCTTGGATCAAGCAGTTATTACCCTACATTGAAAGATTATATCCTTGAATATTCTGTTTTTGCAAGTATGCATCTAGTAGCTGTTTGAAAATCTGTATGGACTCTGATAAAACCACTTCTTCAGGCAGAGAATTCCACATCCTGATTGTTCTTACAGAAAAAAAAAACTGTTAAGTATATCCATAAATCTGATTTCAGATTCCGTGTCACTTACCTTCCTCCAAAATCACCCAAACAGATACATAAACAAACCTCGACCGTGTCCGTCAGTATGTGATAGTACATGGTGCTTTATTCCATGTTTACCTTCTATGGATTCTATATAAGCCATGTTGTTTTGCCCAGCGCTGCACGTAATACATAATAATTCACTTTTCTGATAGGAACATACGACCTCCGCTTCGATTTCATGGATTTTGAAAACAACAGAACTTACGCCACATACAGCAACTTCAAAATCACAGGGGAGAATCTGAATTACACTCTGCGTTTGGGGTCATTCACTGGAGGGACTGCAGGTATGACAGACACCAGCTGTCTGTGTATTTTCAATGGTCTATTAACTTGCTTCTCAACCAGAGATATGCGCACACCAAGGGGTACACCAAGAGGTGGTCGGCTGGCCACCTTAGCGCCCCTATGAGGTGGCAGGCTGTGCGCTAAGGCAGAGCAGACACCTGCTTACCTGAACAGTAGGTTCTTCTCCTGCCTTCATACTGTGTCTGGGGGGAGAATGGAGGCACCAAAGGACCTGTAATCTTAATGATCATACAGCTTTGCTCTCTCACGCACCCTGCAGTGGTGCCAGGAGCTACTGCTCCCTCGTGTGCTGTTTACTAAAGGAATGATCCCAAAGGTAGAGAGGCTGGGTGGACTTAAATACAAATATATTTTTTTAAATAATAATGTGTGAGTGTTTGTGAGAGAATGTGTATGTGTCTGTCAGTAAGTGTGTGTCTGTAAGTAAATGTTTGTACATCTGTCAGTGTGTGTCAAATCAGTGAGAGTGTGTGTCAGTGAGTGTGAACTGCAGTAATAATGTCTAATAGACTATTTAAATATATGGAGAAGAGAGGGTCACAATACACAGTAAGCCTCCTTAATATATATGTTAAGCATTTGAGCACATATCACTGGATAGTTTATGTATTTAAGGGACTGCGCTAGTTGTTTACACATCGTCTTCTCTTTCATTTACAGGTGACTCCTTCTATGGTCACAGAAACACACCATTTTCTACTAAAGATAGAGATAATGACCTCTTTAGCACTGGTAGCTGTGCAAATAGTTACAAAGGTGCCTGGTGGTATACTGGGTGTCATCATTCAAACCTGAACGCACTGTACCTGCGGGGAAATCACAACAGCCACGCCAATGGGATAAACTGGAAGACTGGCCGTGGTCACAATTACTCATATAAGATATCAGAGATGAAGATCCGACCTCAGTCTAACTAACTGCTAACTGGTAGTCACTGTATACATGGAGAAAAACAATGTATTAGAGCGTCACATTCTGCCCCATATCAAATGTTGACTGTAATTAACCAGAAGGTCTGTCATGTAAAAGTTTGGTAATACAATGTTCCTCCCTACCCAAATGTGTTATTTTTTTTAGATGTTTTTATTGGTTTAAAAGGTATAAACACATAAACATTACAAATGCAGAAAGAAAAGTCCTGCGCTCAACTCCCATCACTACTGGGCGGCTGCAATGACTACAGTACACATCAGCCCCAATACATAGTAAAAACCAAAGAAAAACATGTTACTTGCGCTCTCTCCTTTATCCCTATGTATTTTTAAAACAAATGGAGGTCTTTTAGTTACCTCCAATGGCCATGAGAGGATTGAGCCCACCTGCCACATCAAGGCAGACCCCCCTAGGTGGGTCCTAACTCTAACCATTCACCTTGCTTCCTTGAGCCTCTGGCAAAAATCTCTAATGAGACAGAAAGGGGTATTTTTTATATACACCCCTATACATTATTAACCCTTAATAGGGGACACATGGGATGGGCGGCTGCATTGTAACCAGGCTGAGTAATATAAACATTACAATTGTGATTAAATCATATGCAGAAATGTCACACTGAGCAATCAATCAATCAATGATGTCAATCAATCTGAATAAAACAAGAAAAATAATATATGATTTAGTTACTGCTGTTTTCATGTGATTTTCTGGTTGCTTTCGGCTCTCACCTTGTTCCTGTAATCGAGATTTGTTGGTGATTAGAGCTGAGCGGACACCTGGATGTTCGGGTCCGGCGGGTTCGACCGAACTTTGAAAAAAAGTCCGGGTTCGGGCCCGAACTTGACCCCGAACCCCATTGAAGTCAATGGGGACCCAAACTTTTGGCCACAAAAAATGGCTCTAAAAAACTCCTGGAAAGGGCTAGAGAGCTGCAAAAGGAAGTAAAATGGGGGTAAGAGTAGGACAAGGGCCCTGCAAACAAATGTGGATAGGGAAATCACTTAAAATAACATACAAATTAAAAATACAGCTGAGCCATAAAATAGAATTATCCATTTGAGAGAGGGTTGGAGTGCAGGGTATTCTCTTTCATTGTTAAAACTGAGCTCAACTCCTGATGCATGGAGAAAAGGCCTTCACAAGCCTCTGCTATTGTGTACATAGTTTATACTACATGACCCATAGGTTGAGGAGGCGGTGACCGTGGCAGTGTAGGTGGAAGCGGCGGTGGAGGAGGAGGAGGAGGTAGCCAACACTATTTATATATATATATATATTATTTTTATTTTTTTATTGGGGTAGCCCCCAAAATATTGAGACATACAAAAAAAGAAACATTTGTGGCCTGAGGTGCTTTTCTTGCAGTCCTGATGCATGAAGAAATTTGAATGGGGCAGACCCATTAGTCAGTACGTGTAGACGTGTGCACACGTACTGTTCCACCATGTTGCTGAAATGCTGCCTCCTGCTAAGACGTTCCATATCAGAAGGTGGTGCTGGTTGTGTGGCGTGCTGACAAAGCTTTTCCACATTTCGGCCATGCTAACCCTGCCTTCCGAGGTGCTGGCGGTGCCCCACCTGCGTTGGTGACCTCTTCATCCTCCTCTGCCTTCGCCTTGTGCTTCCACTGAGCCCCTGGTGTCAGTTGGGAATGCCCTCAGCAGCACGTCTACCAGCGTACGCTTGTAGTCACGCATCTTACGATCACGCCCCAGTGAGGGAATTAAGGATGGCACGTTGTCCTTGTAATGGGGATCCAGCAGGGTGGCCACCCAGTAATCAGAACAAGTTAGAATGTGGGCAACTCGGCAGTCGTTGCGCAGGCACTGCAGCATGTAGTCGCTCATGTGTGCCAGGCTGCCCAGAGCTGTCCTCTGTGGGAGGTGTATCGTCTGCGTCCTCCGTATCCCCCCAGTCACGCTCCAGTGATGCCCACGAGCTGCGTTGGGTGCCACCCTGCTGTGAACACGGTTCCTCCTCTACCTCCTCATCCTCATCATCCTCCTCCTCATCCTCCAAAACTGTGCCCTGGCTGGACAATTGTTTACCTAGCCTATGCAGGTGCAGGAACCCACCCTCCAAGCCACTTGTGAATGACTGGCCTGATAACCGTGGAAATGACCCCTCTTCCTCCTGTGCCACATCCTCTTCTATCATCGCCCGCAGCGTTTTTTCCAGGAGACATAGAAGCGGGATAGTAAGATATGAAGTGCACACCCCAAAATGTACTATTGAGCAGATTAGCACCCAGAAAATAAGAATGTTTACCACTGCGCTGTAAGCGCACTATTAGACGCTTCTATTTGAATCTCAGATATGAAGTGCACCCCACTAATGTACTAGTTTGCAGAATTCTTTCCTAAGCTGTCCCTCACAGCTGCAGCATCCTCTCCCTACACTAATAAGACCTCATGTGCGTGCGGCGCTACGCGACTCCAGCTTATATATAGAGGCTGGGTCACATGCTGCACTGGCCAATCACAGCCATGCCATTCTAAAAACAAGTTCTTTTTTGTCAATTTGGTTGCTGCCAATTCCAGTTTGTAGATGGGTAAAACAGGTTGCCAAGTAAGAAAGACAAGCAGGACTGCCCATTTGCAGAGCACTATTGAACAATTTGTGTTGAAAGGCCATGTAAGGCTTACCAAGCAGAGCCGCACTGTTTAAACATTTGTTGCATTATTTTCTGGTGTACCCAAAAGCCGGCCACCAAAGAAAACACCAGGAACAGCAAGTCAAGGGCCTAAAATCAGAACTGTCCCACTGTAGGATAAATAACTATTCGCAAGTAGACATTTAATCCCCACTTGCTCCAGTGCCCACTTCAGTTTCTCCTCCCCATCTGTGTCTTTTTCCTCCATTCATCCCCACTTGTGCTTCTGTATCCCATCACTTACTGTGTTACTCTTCCATTTCCTCTACTGACCCATTATGTCTCGACATCCTCCTCCTCGCATGTACCTTCCCTGTGTGTCTCCACATACCCTCTCTTACCCATACTCGAGGTAGCCATGCCGATCATTGCTGTGCCAGAAGCATACACTTCCTTCCCCCTCGTTCCTTCAATGTAGTTTCAGTGCCAATGCAGGGTTAGTGGATAGAAAAACACAACATCATGTTAAACACTCCTAGTTCTGGCAGTATGCTGAAAACTTCACTGGAAGAATAGGCAAAGGAAACGGTCATGGCCAATGCAATGGTCCTGCTTGGCTGACCTACAACAGTAAATGCATTGGGGGAGAAGGTGTACTAATAGGATGTGGTTCTAAATGCCATGGAAGTCTGTTAATGGCACCCCTTGACAAAGAGGATGCATAGCACCCCACCTTGAAATAGGTACAATTTCTAAATTATTTAAAGCCCCCTTCAATGAACATAGAGCATAAATGGGGCCGTCATGTCCCACCAAATATAACTTAGCTGTGCCTGGATGCCCTTTTATATAAGAGGAAAACCAGTTACGGACAAGGGGACCAACTAGAGACTGAAATATAGAATTGCTTCAACAAATATCAGTTGGTAACACAAATACCAAATTGGGGTTTGGACTGAATATTTGAATTGCACATTTGCGTGTGAATTCTTTCTGCATTAAATCCAGGTAACTGTCTTAACACTGGTGTGGGGTTGGGGGACCGTCCTGTCCTAAGAAGATGATCTTGCACAAACAATGAGGCAGGTATTAACCCCTTAACGCCGTTACGGCGTTCCATGCCGTTGCGCTTTAAATGGGCTTTAAAGCCGTTGCGCTGGCCCCGAGGACCTCGGCGGTACTCACTTAATTAAAATTTGATTGACATGCCTGACAACACAGGGAGAAAGTGCAGAGAATTTAATTCGCAAGCACTATATTTGACCCTGTAACTCTCCAAGACACCATAAAACCTGTACATAGGGGGTACTGGTTTACTCGGGAGACTTCGCTGAACTCAAATATTAGTGTTTCAAACTTGTAAATTGTATTACAACGATGATATTTTAAGTAAAAGTTAAGTTTTTTGCATTTTTTACAAACGAACGGCACTTTTATGGACTATATTATTGTTGTAATATGTTTTACTGTTTTAAAACACTAATATTTGTGTTTAGTGAAGTCTCCCGAGAATAACAGTACCCCACATGTACAGGTTTTATGGTGTTTTGGAAAGTTAGAGAGTCACATATAAGGCTTGCATTTCATTTTTTTGACATTGAAATTTGCCAGATTGGTTATGTTGCCTTTGAGAGCGTATGGTAGCCCAGGAATGAGAATTACCCCCATGATGGCATACCATTTGCAAAAGTAGACAACCCAAGGTATTGCAAGTGAGGTATGTCCAGTCTTTCTTAGTAGCCACTTAGTCACAAACACTGGCCAAATATTAGTTTTTTGCTTTTTTTCCACAAAAAAAAATATGAACGCTAACTTTGGCCAGTGTTTGTGACTAAGTGGCTACTAAAAAAGACTAAACATACCCCACTTTCAATACCTTGGCTTGTCTACTTTTTCAAATGGTATGCCATTATGGGGGTAATTCTCATTCCTGGACTACCACACCGTTGTAACGGATCGCCTGGCACCCCGACTGGGTACCTCCGTTAAAGGATGCTCCTAGCGTTTCCTGAGGACTTCAAGCACTTCAGCAGACACCACAACCACCAAATTTGAGAAGCATAGGAATCCTCTCTAGCATCTGAATGCTGTATACAGCCGAATAGGAAAAACCATACGAATAGGTTTACACTCCTAGCAGTCAAACTGGAACAGCATACAATAAATCCTCCCCCAATAATGAGACGACACTTCACTTTGAGGGTTAAACAGGAACTCACTGTACTAGCACATACAGTCTCTTTTATTCCCAATCCACAAACATAGTACAGCCCACAGGGTTTTAC